>NC_141768.1:11755681-12068522 GCF_051362555.1 Lingula anatina
GTTATGAGACAAAGACCTCAAGCCCCAAGCACGATCTCGAACGCCAGCCAGGAAGTCCAATGGGAAATGTGGCCAGCTGGGAACTTTATAATGAACCAAAATTCATCTCTCATTCCGGTAAGAATTAAATAATGTGTATTGCCATGCACTTGTTGATAATTCTTTTTCACCTGATTGAAAAAAAATTGCTATGGATTGAAGAAAACATGGATAGATGCCATTGTATTGGATGCATTGACTTGTACAAGGTGCAAAATTAAAATCTACTTTATGTGAACTTAATTTAGTGAAAATAGGAATCCTAACTGCAATCACATAGCTTACACCATTGTGGAATTCTTATCAGTGCACTTATTTTTAGACAATGGAACTGTTCTCAAATGACAGTATTCTCTGGGTGTCAGGAAAGCCCCCAGTTGACGAACCAAAATGCGGTTTCAGAGGAGAGAAGTGCATCCCTCCGCCATGTAAGTTTCGGTTACATTCCTTTGCGTGCCCTACCGACACCCCCCGCATAATTACACCCCTGAACCTTCACTCTCCACGGAATTAAATGCCGTAATATGTACATTATGATCAGTACTTAAGTCTGCCAGTGACATCGTTTTTCCGTGGACGAAACTGCTTTACGGGAGACGCTATTGTCAACGAGAACAAAATACTACAGTTACTTGACTGCATATTTTCATTACAGCATATACATGGGAAATCGTTTGCGGGATTGCAGGCGGACTGCTACTACTTATCATTATAATCAGCACGGTTGTGTATAGGTAAGATGTCTATGTTTATTAAATGATGAAATGACTCCAAGCTTCAAAGAAACGCTCGTTCTATTGACGTTTAAGTCACAAAGGCAGGCAAAAATGAACTAATAAAGAGTCATTAATACTGTAAATATGATAAACGATGATTACGTGTAACCAAATCATTATGACCAATAAAATCAATGTCGCTTTCGACTAACTGTGGCCTGTTTCACCATACGATCTAAATCGAAAATCGTTCCTACATGTAGTACTAGTACAAACGTTAAAGGATTTAAGATGACCATGTTGCGTTTCATCAAAAACGTTTGGGTGGGGTGGTATATTTTAACATTAGCGACAAAATCCTGATAAGTTCGCTTGGCTTGTTTTGAATGTGCAGGCAGTGGGTATTTATTTTAGTGGGTATTTATCTATAAAGCTAAACCTTTATAGAATATTGTGATCTTTTTGACAATGATTTTTTAATCTTAGTAGTGACAATAACTCATTAAGGTACTTCAACTGCACTTATATAGAATATACGACTTTTAGCAATCTGAGTAAAGTCCAGAAAATAATAATTTTGTGAACCAGGCCCCTGATGCATTTTCTCCTTCAATAAAGGCTCCTGACAAGTTTTACGTTGTCAAATAATACAGCTGATGAAAAAATAAGAGACATGACGCTAGTTTGGCAAGTTTTATGTTTTTAGTCTATAACTTGATAATGATATACAAATAAACGTTAGTTATTTGTATATAATTATCAAGTTAAGCATAAAGACCAATTTGATGATATAATTATGCACATAGTATCAGTTCATATTCTACGAATATCAGTTGATATATTACAAATATTACAGAAACTGGCGCTACGAGCAAGAGTTGGCAAGCCTTCTCTGGAAGATTGACTTTAAGGATATTATGTTAAAGGACGGGGCTGCATCCTTACACACGGGCTCCGGCGCCTGGATGGGGAGCACGATGAATAAGGCAATGCGAACATTGTTTTTTTTTTTTTTCATGTAAAGCCGTTTTATACGCGCCAGAATAAAATTAACCGATTCGATATAGAAAAGCAACGGAGTAGTTACATGAAAGAAACAAACAACGTGTAGTTTTTCAGACCGATAGGATTTAACCAATATCAACAATATTATACCGTTCATTCTAGGTAGGGATATTTTTCGTGCTGTTTCACGTACATGTAGGTTCTTAACACGACCCTGATTAATGGTTGTTTGGTAACGCATATGCCCGCTTATTAAAAGTAAAAACGTGACAGTGCTCTACATACTAGTCTATCGGCTATCAATCTCGAGTTTCAGAAAATACAGCTACCCAACAGGTTGAGTTCCCTGGTGGCTTTTAACTGAGGTCCAGAATGATCAATTAAATTCTTTTTTCTTTTCTGTTTTCTCCAGATGAGTGTGAGTATGCGAGCCAGCAACCTGTCAATAGGCATTTACCCAGGATTTGACGGTGACACTGATATACGACAAGTCTTTACCAAGATAGGGACGTACAAGGGAAACATTGTAGCCATTAAGAAAGTTCGCAAAAAACATATCGATCTCACAAGAAATACTCGCAAGGAGCTAAAAGACGTGAGTTCTCTATGCGGTACATCTACAATTGAAATGTAAAAGAATCAAAGCGCTAACCTGCAGTGCACGTTTTAGTAATTTCTTTAAACTACTGATGAAAAGGAACTACAGACTAGACATTTAATATGGAATATTTTTTTCCAAATCATTTTTCTTTGATTTTTCCCACTTTTCCGACTCATGAAACAAGGGTTTACATCTTGTATTTATACCTTTTAATAATCTATTCAGTGTAATTGTGACATCAGCTCTTTAACTGAATTCACCTATTTGAGCAAACAAAAACACGTGGCTGATTTCAAGTCAAACAACATTAATGAAAAACATTATTTTATTCTCCATTTTTCAAAATTATCATCTGTGAAAAGGAAATACACTTCACAAAGGACGTTTATATCACGTCCAGTCACAGCAATGATCAGTAGTGCGCCTGGCCTCATCTGGCTGCTACATGTACTAGGGCTCTGAAGCGACAAGGCATTCTTTCTGGTAGGTTTCTAAGAGTTTGAACTGGAATAATATTCCAGGCATCGATCGGGCCTTGTCCAATTTGGTTCAGATTTGTTGTAGGACCATTAGGCCGTTGATTTGGCGAGTACTGGCTACCTAAAGACTGTCTTTAGTTTGCAAATCTAGCGATCTTGATGGCCGCGGCAACTGCCCAGATCCTTGGTTCTTGGTTCCTGTATTTGTTCTGGTCAAGGTTTCTACCAATGGCTACCAATGTGGTTTTGGCACCAACGTGAATTCTGCCCCGCTCTGGGAGCGACACACGCTTAGACGTAGGCCTATTCTGAATGTCCGTGAACTTTTTTTACCATCATTGCAGAACAGATAAAATATGACCTCATATGGGAAAACAATATGTTTCTAGTGCAGTGCCAAGGAACGTAAATGGTTCTCAACTCATTGTAGAAATGGCCGACGTTCACAGAGGGTCCCTCAGAGGTCACCTGGTATAGTAACCTGCTTAAACCAGTCTGACGGTTACAATGGGCCTTGGAAAACTTTTTTGGTGACCATTTACCCCTCATTCTGAGGGGAACTGGTTGTCTTTGTTAATATGTAGACGAAAACCGTTAAACAATTGATCCTGTTTTCCGGTGGTAAGTTCTGGATGCCTTGGGCGTGGCCTCTGTGTAGGTACACCAGTCTGAACATACCCCTGTAAGACTGCGGAACGTTCCTTGCGTCACAATTATCTGTCTAGCAATGCTTCTTTGTTTTGCGCCATTCTGGTGCATATCAACGATGGTCTAACACTGCTTTGCAACGTAATATAAACTAATTGCATGCAAAATTTCAAAATCATCTGTGCAGCTTTTGTCGAAATATTGATACTTTTGTGACTGAAGCATTCTCTGCCATAGTCATATTCTGGCCAGCCCAAAGAGCACTACCTAAAGAAATCGCCACATATTACGCAATGCAGCAGTGCTTCAGAGAAGGCAGTCAGTTAATTGTTACTGACTCACATTTATCTGTTCTCATAATTCACATGGGATACATGTTTTAGAATTAAATAATACATTTTATCATTGACATACCCTTGAAAATAAAACGTTCCATATTAAATGTCAGTTCTCTTTATGGAACTTTATTTTACCAATGAAGAAACCTGTTCAACGTACAGTGCATTATTGCACTGTTGTTAATTGTAAAGATCCGAAGCCCTAAATGATTTAACATCCAAAGAGCCTATAACAAGAACGCTGACGAGTTGATTGCCTGCGGTATGACAGCAAAATTGAAAAGGTTTCCAGTTGGGCTATATTTATCTCTTTCAAACATATTGTAACTGCTAAGGTGAGGAAATTTTTATTCTTCCTGTGGTCTTTAGTTATGGTTGAAGTAAAGCTACAGACATAACCATTGACCCAGTTATATATAAAATTTTAATTATTCTGGTCCGTTTTCAGATACGTGATATTCGACATGACAACATGACGATGTTCATTGGCGCATGCGTAGACCCGCCAAATATCTGCATTATCACGGAGTACTGCCCGAAAGGCAGCTTACAGGTACATCATTCAAATCTGTATCAGCATTTTTAGGACATCTGTTTTTATTTTTCATATGACCATTTTCAAATATGTAAATCATATATTGTTATCAGTGCGAAATAAAGAACGAAACCATATACTGACAAAAATGAGGAGAGCAAAAATGTTGAAATGACGTTTTTCGTGTGTAAAGATCAATTAATAGCGTTTAGTATTTGAAAATTTGGGATTATTTTATCTTCTGCAAATTTCTGAGCTAAAATATCATAACACAAATTGATATAGAAGACTTCCACGTTGATAAAAAAAGATGATGCCATTTGATGAATCCCCGTCTATTGATCGTGGTTACTGATAATGTAGGGCATATACTATCAATTAGTTCTTCCTCATTAGAAGCTTTTTCGAACAATGGCGTGGCTGTTTTTAGACACACTTGGGACGGTTGTCATGAGAACGGATTACTTTGTATCATGGCGTTCCTATTAGTAAAGGATTCACCTCCTGGGATTAATTGAGAAGACCTATGTTAGAAGTGTGGTGGAGGCAGCTCCCTTGTCGCTTGTCAAACCATGTATTGGCATGGTGATTCCAGGCCTGTTTGCATCAGATCTAATTTATACAGAAAAACAAGATCTAATCACCGAAGGCAAACTGTCTGATTGTTATATCAATAATGCATACATGTACCATGGGGCTGATACATGTATCACCCTGCCCGCGGTGACATCAGCGTATTCTATTCAAAATTAGGGGGAAACATGTACGATTTCCCTTTGCAGTATGATAAATAATGCACTTCTATCCCCTAGCCCGATTAACACTATAGCATGCCAAACGATAGCGGGGTGATTTAAAAGATTGCACTCCAATTCACGTTAGCCGCCCACCGATCATTAGCACATCACACAGAAATTACATGGGATGGTACGCGAGATGCAGTGGTATTCCAAGTGTTGCAACCGGGATGTCTGTCTCCATCAATATATTCTGTAGCCAGCGCGATAAAACCCTCCCACACTCCCATAAACACATGCGGCTGCAGTGCAAAACGACGTAATGTTTGATGTGATCTCTTTAGGGTTTTAGGATTAAGATTATTATTTTTTCTTAATATTCGCCAGAGAAATATCAGTATTCATACACATTTTGGCATATTCCTAGTTTCTGTTACCTACAGGTGTGTGTGCAGACGGGAACTATGAACTTGAGCCCGAAACCTTGATTAAAAAAACAAGATGACACTTTATTAGATTTAAAGATAACACAAATTTAAACATATATAAAAAATAAATAACACTGATGATAATACTGATGACGACGATAGCTTTTTACCATTTCTTTTTATATTATCCCTGCTTCAGGATATACTGGAGAACGACGACGTGAAGTTAGACAATATGTTCATCGCCTCGCTCGTTAATGACATAATCAAGGTAATGGGAAATGAACAGCGCATGGTTTACTGATACGTTTATCACTTGTCGACAGCAGCCGCTTCGTATGTTACGATACAAACGCTAAGTCAAGCGTTACTGCAGTTAATTTAACGCTAGACAGGAACAAACCTCTCAATATCTTATATATATATATTTATTGTGGTATGCTAAGGGAAACGCTCGGATCCTCAAATCTAGACCAAAGCAATGTTTAATGTAATTTCTCTATAGTCATACCTATAGTCCTTTTAAATCTTATGCATTTTTAAAAGTAATTCATAAATTCCATTTCCTTTTATGTCGATTCGTTATTGAATGGTTTAGTATTTTTATCGTTTGAACCATGTATCTTTCAATATCTCATTTTCTGAAAAAATATATATAAACGATCACAATATTTCAATACAGGGCATGGTTTATTTACACGACTCTGAAATACGTTACCATGGAAACCTGAAATCGTCTAACTGCGTTGTTGACAGCCGATGGGTTTTGAAGATCACGGATTTCGGTTTGCACGAGTTTAAAAACGGCGCTAAACACGACCTCGGAGAGCATGCAAAGTACAGGAGTAAGACTTTTTCGCTTGCAAGCGATCTGAAAAGATATAATATGCAATAGAACAGATGCTTTAATAAGAGAAAATTATTTTATAAACATAGCAAGTTGCACCAAATTATATCACAAAGTTTTACAGACCGCTGAGCAACAAACAAATTCAGTAGAAAAGGAACTGTTCTTTTTATAATGGCTTCAATAAACACCTTTATTCAAGAACAGAATATTAATCTAAAATATATCACCTGTTTTTTCGTCAAATTCCACCAACATAACAATATTTTTGAAAAAATAATTTTTAGATTTACTATGGCGATCTCCGGAGCTTCTACGCACGCGTAATGTGTGGGGGACACAGAAAGGAGACGTGTATTCTTTTGCCATAATAATGTATGAAGTACATGGCAGAAACGGGCCGTTTGGAAATTGTACACTGCCCCCAAAATGTAAGTACCACAGGTATTGCAGTTCTTTTCTTATCAAGAATACTTTGTCTCTGAAAAGCATGGCAAAAATGATAACGATATCATAAAAATATTTCCAGAAGGTCTTCAGAGGGAAAGGACATTTTACAGCATGTGCCTCGTACAAAGTCTTGACGCTTTTTTATTATGTTACGTTAATTCTGTATTAAAATACATAAAAATTATTAAAATACAGAATTGCTCACCAACGGCGTTTGCATTTACGAGAACATCACGCATCGCCGTCAGTTTTGTCATAAGTGCACAATACCACAAACAAAAACCACCGAGATTATCTTCTAAGATGATGTGCAGAAAAATTGGGATTGTACTATTCGGTACGGTTAAGACGACTCCGGCACTGTGCCAATAATACGCTTGCTTAGTAAAATGTCCCATTTTCATTAATTCCCAGACATAATTCATCGAGTAATGCAACCGACATCAGATGGGAGCGTCCCCTTCCGTCCTAAACTGAGCGAGCTGGACACGACGCCAAAGTACATCACGGAGACCATCCAGTTGTGTTGGAGCGAGAATCCAGATGAGAGGCCCGATTTTAAGAGTATTCGTCAACATCTGAAGCCTATGCAACGTGGAATGTAAGTAGATCCATCAACTACATATTTTTCCGCGGTTTGTGTCAAGGGTGCTGGGGGTATATGATTTATCATAATGTCCAGAATATACATTTGGGGATTTTTTGGGAAAAAAAACCCTGATGAATATATCGATGCTGTTTTGGTAATTTTATAAATTTTAGTCTTAAAAGTGAAATCTATTTTCATATTTCATATTGCACTAAACCAAACTCAAAAGCTGTATATACAGTATATGAAGAGCAATCTGCACATATTAAACCCTCAAAATATAAAGAATATGTTTGATCTTTAAAATTATTAGATCTCGTGCATACACAAAGTAGAGGCATATCAATAATGTACATCCACCCATCAAGTTGATCTTGAAACATTCACATTGCTGTACAGTGTGTTGGAAAATACATGTAACTTAGTTTTATTAAATTAATGCAAAATTTTATCAGAATAATTGCTAAAAATTGGTCAACGTACGTCAAATCATATTTACTCACGTCCTATTTTCAATACCTATTTTGGCACTTTCTGCCCAGGAAATCTAACATATTTGACAACATGATTGCTATTATGGAGAAGTACGCCACTAACTTGGAGACCATTGTTGAAGAGCGCACCGGACAACTGGTGGAGGAGAAAAAGAAAACAGAAGAATTGCTTCATCAGATGCTTCCAAAGTAAGGCTTAAGACGGGCGGGAGGACAGACAAAGAAAAAATTCAAGCGATTTGACAGAAAGACAGTAGGGCAAAGACAAAAACTTGCATATCGACGGATAGGCATGTATATTGACAAGTAGAACGAGACAAATTGCTGCTAAACCGACGCACCAACTAGTGCACCGGCCAAGTGCATTTTATGTAAATTTAATTTATGTCCACAAACGCATTTGATAAAAAGAAAAAGCTAGCCAAGAGTATATAGATAAGTATAAACAAAAATGGTATAAATTTATGACAACCGCGAATCGATTACACAGTGTTCGTCGAAAAATGAATCTAATCAAAAACATGCGGATTCATTACTTTTAATTTGATGTTACAGATCTGTTGCCGAGCAACTTAAACTTGGCAAGCAGGTGGAGGCTGAAGCCTTTGACATGGTGACCATATACTTTAGCGACATATGTGACTTCACAGCTTTGTCCTCTCAGAGTACACCTATGCAGGTGAGAAACACAATTACCAATGTCGCACCTAACACATCCTTGTTAATCGTACATCAAATCGGCATACTAAACAATATTTTATATTACAGTTGTATTAAGGCAAACATCGCAAAATATTCAAATGAAATTATTATGGACCAAAAATGTTCATTTGCTTGGTAATTGAAATGCTTATTGATGTCATCGATTTCGTCTTTCTCCTTTGCTTGATGTCTCTTTTTTGAAAGGTTGTTAACCTGTTGAATGACCTTTACACCTTGTTTGACGGTATCATCGGCCACTATGACGTGTACAAGGTGGAAACAATAGGAGACGCCTACATGGTGGTCAGCGGCCTTCCAAAGACAAACGGTATAAACCACGCTGGGGAGATCGCATCTCTGTCGCTAGCGCTGCTGGACGCTATTTTGAAGTTTCAGATACGGCACCGCCCAGATCATACGCTCATGCTAAGGATAGGCATACATTCAGGTAAAACGCCCGTCCTCATAGTAAAGTTTTAAAAATTTTGTTGTAGACAGTTTTAAAGCGATGAAAAGGCATTTTAGTAAGTAAGGTATTTTAAATTTATCAGACAGTTATGTATAGGGGAGTTTTCTTATTCTGACTCAGTTAAAAGAAATAAAAAATAAAACGCAATGTTATTTACCTTTAAAGTCATTGTTATGTTAGTAAGATATGATATCTAAAAATATGCAATTTTGATGGGGATAATCAGCCTAATATAAGGCTGTCTGCACTGTGTGACGTCATACGAGATTAGAAAACGTGCGAAAATCCGCTTGTGATCAGGGTTAATGTTTAAATGACAAAGTAAAACTATGCACTCGTGACATGTACGAGAGAGTCCCCCATGACAGAGAGTCCTTTTTTTAATAACGAGCCCTGGATTCAGTGCATATCAATGCTAAGCTCTACAAAATGTCTTTGATATAAAACGATGGAACACATACTTTATTCTTAATATATGGAGGTGAATTGAAGGCTTGTTATTTTAATTTTATTAAACAATACACAAGTTTAAATTGTACACGTGTATATCTTTTCTCTAAATGGAATCAACCTAAAGAAAATGTATTCTGCGTTCCTAAGCAATAAAATTGCATGCTGATCGCGAAATCTCTACTGTAATCATGTATTTCCAGTCGATATATCCATATTTGAAATACTAATAAATACTAAGAATCGCTGCAGGTTATTACAAAGTAAGTATAATATACCTGTCGTGATTTCTTCCGTTATGGCTTTAAAGCGAAAGAATGTATGATACAAATGTCGGTAAAAAAAAAAATTGCGTGGGATATGGTAAATAAGGAAAGGAGAAGGAATATTGGAGGGGAATCTTGGAAAGAGATGAGAAAAACAAATTTTGTTACAAAAGCTGCACGATAAAGATTATACATTTCAAGTGTAGATTATTCAATCAGCTACATGAATGTTCAACAATCAAATTGATTTTCAAGCCTGACAGTTACACATGTATAATGACATACTGGTACACTCTTGATTAAAAATTATAAAATGTATGCATTTTCTTTTCTTAATTTACCACCAAGTTTTAAAACAACGCATCAATTTTAATTGTATACTACACATATGGAAAGCGAAAAAAATGAAGATAATAGGAGCAGAAAAGTATAGCCTATATTTGACCTCTACGTGTAGTATAAATATAAGTGTATCATTTATTAATTAGTACAATTGATCTCCACATCATAAAATCTTGTTATCATCATCTTACAAATCGTCCCTCATTGTCGTCATCACCTCGTCAATGCCGCACATCTGTGTTAGTCTTTCATCTCATCTAAAAGGATAAGAACTGTAATTTATTGGTTCAAGTATTTCATATACAGTATGTGCGATATTGATGAGGTGATGATGACAAACGATTTGTAAGATGATGATAACAAGGTGTCTTAATGTGATGAGACCAATTGTACTGATTCATAGGTAACTTTTTGTTAAGGAATGCATGCACGATAGGGAGTTCTGATTACTAATTTAATTTCACTTGAAAAATGTTGTATGTTTATTTAAATCTATACACACGTAATTAAAAGTTTATATGATACATACAATAAAATTTAAATTGTACGTTTCACACGTTTGAGAACTTTTTTGTAAATAATTAATCAATAATTAATCATTTTCTAATCGATTTCAATTTTGATCATTTCATTTTTATCTTTTAAATACATGTTATAAGTTGAACTTTTTCAAAGAATTCCCCTTCGATGCGGACCTTCGGTATTAAGACATAGGGTCCTAGGACCTTCCCTACTGGCATATAGAGTGTCCAGGAGGGACGTTACATTTTAGAACTGTCTGTTACCCGTTATTTCGAGATAAAAAGTTCGCCGGACTTTGAGCTTTAAAACATCGGGTCCGACGGACCGTAGAATGGTATCCCTCAGTGTTGCTCGACTCCGGGAATGTCTTCTTACATGTAGGAATAAACAAAAAAAAATGACACCTTCAACGGTGAATTCTTATACTGTTGTGCAATAGACTGTAATCCGACAGAACTTAAGCGAAAACAACCAAAAAAGCATACCCGGATAGGCATATATGCCGTACAAGAAAGGTATCAAATGCACTTTTACGCTAAATGCTTGAATTTTCTTATATCAAGGGAAACTTTTTGCAGGTCCTTGTGTGGCAGGTGTGGTAGGGCAGAAGATGCCGCGATACTGTCTTTTTGGTGACACCGTCAACACGGCATCTAGAATGGAGTCCAATGGGATGCGTAAGTTTACATGAGTAGGCCTACTTTTCCAAAATGACACACGCACATGTAAAGCGATAATATGATTGAGTCGCATTCTCAAAATCCCTTTTAGCATTTCGTTAAAATGCGTAGTAGTTATATTTCCATAAGAATGCCTTATGGCGGGCTAGTAGTTTTGTGTTCCCTTAAACCGATGGTGTGCATCGTTAACGTGTAAAATATGGCCACAGTTTGGTCTGAAAACACCGTTACTTATTACATGATCATTTGCCCTATGATTGCCTGTAGTAACATTGAAGGTTGAGGATGGCTGCATAGAAGCACATATCTATAAGGTTGAGAGCATTACATGTACTTACAAAATAAATGTTATTTTCAGCTCTTCGTATTCACTGTTCCGCCAGTACAAAGGAACTCCTGGATCAACTTGGAGGATATTCCATTCAGGAGAGAGGGCAGATTGATATAAAGGTAAACCAGGAAATTGAAAATGCATTATTTCTGGCCTTTGAAAAAATTATCGACAGTTGGCTGACCCGTATATCTATTTCCCTACTGTTAAAAGCTCTTAATAACCAAATAAAAGTAAATGCTTTTGTAGCTGTTAGTCTTCGTTATATGCTGTTGCCCAAACTTCCACGTCATTATGTACTGAACCTACTTCGCATCTGATCATTTCGTTGTTCGGTTTAGACTTTGAAATAGATTCATAGTTTAGCTTTTGAAATTTAATTAATTGGAGTAAAAGGGATGTATTATCTACACCATATGGAAGAGCAAAGTAACATAGATGAAAGCTGTACCCACTGCTTAAAATATTGCAGGGCAAAGGAAAGATGCACACCTACTGGGTAGTTGACGAAGACAAAGGGAGGCGAGAGTCCAGAATCTCGTCCTGTTCTGACGAGAGCTCACGCCAGAAAGGCAAAATATCCTCGGATTCCTACGAATCTCGTGACAGTATATTCACAAATTCAACGGACACCACCCTGCTTTTACCAATGCACGCTCGGGGCAGCTCCACGCCTGTCAGTATGATTTCTAAACCGAACGGAAAATTAAAGCCGAAGAAAGTCGCCATGGGAGGTACTTTGCCAGACGCTGCAACCAAGAGAAAAGTCTCTCTGCCTCCCATTAAGGGTGTCCTTGCAGCTACACATGTCTCACCACTGCAAAAATTGAAGCCAAACATCAAGCTGAAGCGCCCCACGCTTCACCATAGATCCCGTTCTGATGATATAATTGGTATCAATGATCGGAATGGGATCAATCGATCTAAGGATCCTGATGATGTGGAGTACGAGGAACCTAACAAAGCAGCTCGTTTGGATGCAGAACCGCTGTTGGAGGTCCCTGATTCGCCTGTGCATAACCCGCTTTCTAAAAGTATGGAGACCATACTCTGATAGGTTCACTTTATCTACTTTTTTCCCCCTTGGCGGGTCGACTTTATTTCCATCGGGATTTTCAGTCAGTGACATATAAGCATGGAGAGGACCCCGTCCCCACCCTAAAACCTCCCAGCTGGATTACTTTGTTGGGGGGTGGGGCGTTGGGGAAGGTTAAATGTGCAAAGGTCTACTATATTCTTAAGCCACCATTGTTTAAAAAAACACATGCGTATGGAAAGGTGGAAATATGTTATAATATGCGGCTGTATTTACACTGTGCTGTTCTGTTCATCATGGCAATCATAAAAACCTTTATTTAGAGAACTCGACGAATATTAACTGTCGTTTATGTACATGTATCAATATTATGGCTATCGTCTCTCCTGCATCAGTTTTGTCACGCAAACTGCCTCAGTCCATCTTGTTAAAATTGACAGATGAAATGGTCTCTGCGGAGCCTATTTTTCTGTCGTGATCCTGTGCAAGATCCTTCAAACTGACCTCGGGCATTTGAACAAAGAGCAACGTTGCGGGTACTGATACAGTGTACATACATCGAAACCGTATAAATTCACTACCTAAGACTTTGTGAATTTCTGTTGAAAATGAGTGAGGGGAAAGTAGTAAGGCATATATTAACTTGACATCTTGCATGGATAAATTTGTATAACGAGAGTGTATGATAGTGATTCATTCGATGTCGTTGTGTATTATTTTGAAGTAATTCGAAAAAGCCTTTTTTCATAAGATCTATTCTATTGCCAACAACGTTTATTGCTTCATAGACATTCACTGTCATTTGCAGACATTATTTAACCATGTTATCTATTGCTGTACCAATAAGTTTGCGCAATCGACTGTCTGGCATGCTGTAGAAGGGAAGGACAACGCCAATACAACACACAACTTGAAATAAGGCGTGATCACGAATGGAACTTAGAACTCTGACCACATAATCACGGATTGAAAATCACGGTGTCATTTGTCTCTCGCTTTGTCCATCTGTTAAAAATATACAAAGCTTCTGCTATCTGAAACTACATGTTGCGCCCGATGCTCTCATCGTTTACTAATATCAGCCCATGCTAAACGGAGGTCTTCATTACCATACCAGTTAGTGTAAAGTGTTCACATTTGATTAAGATCATGCTACAGCGATTTGGGCCACCGCTCCTCGTTAGATATGATAACGAGCTGATAAGTGGTTCAAAGGATCAATCTCAATAAAAGCTGTACGAAGTGATACAGATAAAGACTCCCAGTCGTATTCATGGTATTGATTTGTGGAAATAACACAGTATTTTACCTGTAATGTTATATTCCAGAGGACCCCACCCACCACACGAAAAATGAAATAGTTCATCCCGTCACAACTTCCCAAATAAATGAAGAAAATAACCACTCAGCACCCCACAGAATCATACCACACGTTTCAATTATCCACATTACTGATACCCTAGATCCGCCCTTGTGTTGCATGTATAACTGTTAAGGCTCAATATTAAAAGGGATGTGCTAAACGATTTAATTGCGAGGATAATGACCTCGCTATTAATCTGTGAGCGAGAGTTGATCAGTTAATTGAGGATGAGTTAACACCTCCTTCATGTACTATTGACGCCCTTTCAAAAGTAGTCAAAAGGTAGATAGAACAGGGTGAGTAATCGTTTGGCATTGAGGTACACAGGGGTTTGCAAATACGTCTATGTTTTAATATATACACGTGAATAAGCGTTGCATGTTTTGTATAGTATAGGACATCTATTAATTATATTAAATTTATTGCTGTAATATATGCTAATAAGAGTAAAATAAACAAGTCAACAAACATATATCAATAAGTGGGTGTTTTCAACAAAGTGAAACACTGTGCATTTGGTTTATTTTGAATTTTGATTATTCAGAACGGGATCTACGGTGAAGCGTGTAATTTAAGTAATTTCGTATTCAGATGCATAACGAAATAGTAAACCATTAACATTTTAAAGGTCGTTCTGTCATTTGCCCATTGATACTCCCACCAAGCTGGGAGAGGTGCGTCAGAGCAATGTTTGTGACGCTGTGTAGGCCTACTTATTACAATTGTGTAACACGGTGAAATGAACAGACGAGACCAATATAAACTGCAGTCAAATCGAATCAGTTCTTTTCACACATGAAAGTAAGTAGATATAGATAACGGCACAATTCAAATGCTTTTCCCACTTATTTAGAATAATAAAACTGTTCTGTTCTTAAAATACACATTTACATGTATTTCCCCTTTCCTATGTATTCATTTTAGCAGTACATTATTTATGCACTGTTCAATCAGAAAAAATATGTAATTTTTACAAATTAAAAAATGTATGTTAAGCATGAATTATGAGTGATATCTCTTGCGTCATATAATAATACTGTTCCTACATGTACAAATCAACAGGCGATCCGTCTCTGTTAGAGCACGGTTAAACCATAATGAAATTAGACCCACGCATAGCAAATACCTTGGATTCGTCAGCGCAAAAGCCATTCATAAGATAATGGAATAAATTCTAGTCAAATTAACGCTTGTGCGTGATGTGGGCCCACGCTGTCAGATGACGTGTTTCACAGGCGTCAAATCACGAATTCTTGTTAAAAGTATTTTCTTTGAACTCGGGGGAGAGATATGATGACAACTGGTAACAGGGACATCATGTGTTATCTAGGCGCATGGCCTCTTGGCCCCATAAAGACTCAAGGATTTCCGTGAGTCATTCCGATTAGGGGAACATGCAAGGCGGTTTTAAGCCACAACATACAGCACAACACGCGCAAGACAGCCAAAAACAGGGAATATATCGCATAGATAAATTAGAAAAAAATAAACTAGAAAAGCATTCAGACAGTGCAGACCTCCGCCAAGAGAAATAATTAACTTATATTAAACCATTAATTTAATAATGGATCATCACCAAAATCTGATCACTTCTAAGTTCAGCCCATTTTTGACTTATCCTGAAAATGTCACTAAATTCCATCCATAATTTTTTAGCTTGGCTGGTGACAGACAAACAAACGGAAGTAAAAACAAAAAGGAAAAGGTCAGGAAGAATAAGTATCATCAATGATCATCAGCTAAAAGTACAAGTGTACATGAAGAGGTAGGATTTTATGTATTATCCGCATGTATAATCCGCACTGCTTGTGCTGTAAGAAAAGGAAGAGTCGCAAAGAACAACATGGAAAACTAACGATCCCATAAGGCCATTGGTGTTTATGTTGAAGCACCTGTTTGCCTTTACACGGACAATATTATCTACAAGAACACGGTGCGGCTGTTGGCTTTCTTGCAACTTTTCTTTGGCTCACTTTAAAGATATAACTATGGAGTCAGCCTTCCCCTCTCTGGTGACCGAAATATAGGATAAAGAACAAAACCATGCTTAAGAAACAGCATGCACACGAGCGCAAAACCCATTTAAACCGCTTTGGTGAACACACCAAGAAAAGAAAAGTTTTCTGTAGTTACTTTAGCACCAACAGTCACAGCCCCGAGGTGCAAGTTGAAATAAAATTTACATGCTAGATATGTGCTCTATTCATTAACATGAATGGCACCATCCGAACTTTTAAAAGACATGGATAGACCCACATCAGCATGCAGTGTCTCTCTGTCAACAGCAGTTGCCTTCTGGAACAGACGAAACTTTTTGCAAATAAAGCAGGGAGTATAATAAGTTTAAAAAATGGACGGAAGGGTAAATGACTTTAGCGTTATATAGATAACATTCAGAATGGGCCATTAATGATGCATTAAAAATGACAGGTACTAAGTACTGAAACACAGGTCGAAGACAGTGGCAACATTTAACATACATATAATGGGCAGAATAGCAAAAGAAATGGCCCCGATGTGATCCTTGAGGGGAACGAGTCCACAAACCTTTCTCTTTATAACATCATTACATAACCTACGTGATATGCCAACTACTCACCATCTGCATGTAGTGGTCAAATCAGTGTGAGCAAGACTGCAGTCGCAAAACTTTGATAATTAGACTATTCAAAATTTTGACATTTCATTCATCCCACAGTAGGTCTGTATTACAAATCAAAGGAAACTTAATAAAAAGGACAGGGACTTCACGCATTTCCGCTGTGTTATACACGCTCTTTATGTGACCATCATACATTTGTTGCATCAGTGATATTATCATCAGCATCGTATCCGAAAAGAATTTTAAATATTAATTCGCAATAAGGATATTACCATCTCCATAATTAGAACATTAATAAACCATAGTCGACATCGTAATGGCGCACGTTTCTTTTACCCTCGTTCTGTAGAGCATGGCCTCACAACGCACTATTTTATATCCTTCAACACGTATTCCATGCACAGCGCCATTTCTGAATACAATGTATTTATTCTACGTGCTGAAGCCGGTTTCCGCCAATTCCGGAAATCCACAGCAGGGGGCGCACTCTCGACGTCAATCAAAATTCAATCAATATCTTCATTGGCCAGTAGCATCACACAGGCACAGCAAAAGCTATAATACCACCGTCGTATGCTGTCTGAAGCAGACGGCCCAGTGCACATCGATATGTATCTTAAGGACAGAAAACCTGTAAGTTACAGACTACTATGCTTCTAAATCCGGAGAAAATGCTGAACGGTGATATCAGTCTTGCCTCATCAAATGCAGGATGCATTGCCTTGTTGAAAGCAGTTTCCATGGGAAAATTTCGTATGACAAGGCTTTTGATAGAAGGGGGTGCCGACGTCAATGTTCAAAATGAAGAGGGTCAAACTGCTCTTATATTGGTCTGTATGGCCAAACTGGATGTCAAGCAAACGGTAAGACTTTTACGTTACCTTTTGCAACATAAGGCTGACCCAAACATCAAAGATAAACGGGGACGGACAGCTTTAATGTTTGCATGCATGAACCATTTGGATTACATAGTCATTAAAGTTTTACTGCAAGAAGGATCCAACCCAGTTTTGCGAGACAATGATGGAAAGACTGCAATCATGTATGCAGCAGAGAGCAACTATACCAGTGTTCTTAATTTACTGGTCATGGCTTCAAAGAAGAAAGGTCAAGATGTGGTCATTGTAGCAGCGCCCAAGTCACCAATGTCCGAGCTCCTCACTGCCAATAGGTTCATGGCATCAGAATCCATGAAAAGCCTATCGCTGTCGGAGAAAAGTAGTCAGACTCCAGGCCAAAAGTTGGAATCGGAATTTAGTCAGCAAAATGGAAAGGGTGCAGTTGGAGGGTCAACAAAAAGGCCGAAACCTTTGTTGAAACGGATAAGCATGCCAAACCTTTGGGTACGAGCAGGAAGTGATAAAAAGCCGTCAGTCACGCGGCCCACCCCAGAGACAGCATCTAACTTTGAAGAAATAAACGAGGAGAGTACAGATTTAATGGACGAAGATCTTGAAACCCTGGAAGAACTGAATTCCCCGGTAACCCCAGAGATATCCATCGAGGGTGAGACTTGCTGTAATCAGAAGGTACTGCGAGAGACGCTGAAGAGTACCACCTGTCGGCGTGGCTCTGTGCCGACTGGGCTACCATCATCCACGATGCGCAACCGACAACGCACATCTCGGTCACCATTATCAGAGCCATTAGAAGAGGACGTTCTTGATGAAGAAGTGCTAGATTTAGGCAAATATATACCTAATGAAAGGCGGCGAGGCTCTCTACCATCAACACTACCCTCCGAGCGTAAGAGCCCGACACAGTCAACGAGAAATCGAAGCCCAGCTCCCGGCGAAAGGCCACTAAGTTTAAGCCCTATTAATCGCCGGAAACTGGTAATAGGCCCTGGCGGACGTGTTCTGGAGCGTCGCGGATCTGGTGCCCAGCTCCTTGACTCTTTGGCTTACACCCGGCCAGGAACACTGCCACCATTAAATATCAATCCAAACCCACCAATACCTGATATACGCAAGAACGCATGTAAGTGAGCGGCAGGAATGTCATATGGCTGTTCTCAACCTGCTCGATACGTTCTGGGATTATACAGTGATGTGCACATATTTTCTTTCTTTTTTTTCAGATATGAGTGATGAGACTAAAAAGCTTTATACATAGCTTATGGCAACCGTGATCATGTCAAAAAATATCCTTAATCAAACAATTAGCAAGAAGCTTGTTTTGGAGAACAAATACAAAGGACGCTCACGATGATATTCTGTGGATGTTGATTTAAGGACAACATAATCCCACAGAAAATGCACATGGACAACACCACGAAACTGATATGGATTATGAAACAGTCTTGATTACATGAAAAAGTTTAACAATTGTACATTGTATTTGCGAATATACATTATATATGAGCAATTAGTTTTCAGAAACAACCAAAAGGGGAGATGGAAAAGACTAGATTATAACATTGGCGCCGCATCAATATTTGTATGTCTTCAAATGTCAGGAGGCGCTATGACTGCAACCCAACCTGCGGGAATATTCGTCAACACGATCAATCGATGAGAGACAATTGGTGTGCCCACAGTGTTATTAAAAACCATTTCAGTATTATGTTTTTTAAAGAATTGCGGTGGCAGTGTAAAAATTGAAGTGGCTCATTTTTTATACTGGTACTTTTTGTTTTGTAAATACTATTCTTATCAAAAGGACAAAAAATGGACTTAACTACTTGCACATATATGTGACTTGTTCTTTTGAGTTGGAGACTAGGTTGACTGACAACCCTTTTAGTCTTTTAAGAATTGATATAGAATAATAACTTTAAAACTTCTAAACTTAAAGGCATGTTTTTTGTTGCATACTCATTAGACCATGTCTGTGTGATGCGTGGCAAAGTTAGAACTGTTTTGTCAATTCCCTGGACGCTTAACTTGAAATGAGATATGCACGTGGAAGGTCAAATTAGGACTATAGTCCTTATGCAACAAGCACGCATAAGATGTGAAGCAGTATATACCGAACATGGTATAAAGTATACTGCACAGTGAACAGACTAGAAATCTGTGTATGTACATAATATACGTATAAGATGTGAAATTACTCAATTGATGTGCTCATGATAATCCAATTACCATATTCAATGTAACTTGCAAAGGAATAACGTTTAAAGGTGACATTATACTATTAATCGTGCCGCTATATTTATCAAAGTGGCTTCTTGAAAACACTTCAGCTACTGTTGGTGTGTTGAATACGCCACATAATACATGTTATTTCTCTCACTATCAATACTTGTAACATTGATTTTTGTGCTGCGAAGTTGTAAATCAGATCGCATTTCAGTCCTTAAAGTTGAATAAAAAGCCAGCTTTTGTAAAGGCCAAATAGAGAAATTTAATCTAGGAGAGTTGGGGATTTGAGGCAAATCCAGTTAGGTAGATAAGTAATAGGATTTTTTCTGAAAGTAGACACTAGAATTTGCCAAAGAAGGGAATTGTCTGCTGAAGGTCATCCATAACATATAAGGGCTGCAAGACACCAATTGCATTATATTATAACATCATCATCATTATTATGATTAAATGTCACCTTATACCGGATTAATGCCAGAAATATCTTTCCTATCGGATACGCCCGATTATCACCTTACTACTGCATTTATAGCGATTGATACCCCTGGCAAAGTGGCAAGTTGACTTCAGAATAACGATTTGACTTTGTGTGTCTTGCAGAATAACCACAGCGTCACATGTACACTATTTTGCTCCATTGGTAACAGCACTGGTAACAGCCATGTGTAATAAGACTTAGGCCTACATGCTAAATTATCATTTTCTTTAGTTCATGTGAAGTTATCAGTTTAAAAATCGATTGCCATTATTGTCGTAAATACAATATCTATTCATGCAAGCATTGTACAGTCCTACCAATTGTAAGCAGCCATTCCATCGCAAATATAGATTCGGAATATAGTATTTATTTGGTTAATTTTCAGAAATTAGTCAACAATATTATGTACAAGTAATTGACGATGGTAATTAGCACAATTTACGGTTTGCTATAATTTTTGTGTGTACACTTTGACGAATATAGAAAGGTATGCTAAATTTGAATATTCTGCTATACAGGTGTTTGAGAATAGATAACACTATTAAGGTTTATTTTATTAAGGCACGTGTAACTGAAATAGACCTTGGTCTTTGCGTTTGCTGTGTTCTCGCTCGATTGATATAATAGCTGATCTTATCTTAAGGTATAGGCCCTATATATAACATTAAAAAATCACTGGCAAATACGCATGGGATGCATCTTATGGCATTTGGGACTTATTGGTCCAGCACCTGGCCTCATAGAGGCCTATTATACTGGTTACGAAATAAATAACTTAATAAGATATTGAGCATACAGCTGTTCTTTCCCAAGTTGATAGGCCTATGCTGTTTATATGGGTGAACCCAGGACCCTTGTTTTTCTTTTAGTTAAAAACAATGAGCAAAAATGTTGAGTCAAGCAAATCACGGATATCCTGAGGTTGAGAGTAAGAAGTATCGTTTAATTAAAGAAAGAGATTACTCCTTGCTGATTTATGAACCTTACAGCAGAGAACGAAGTCCGCCGCATCCGCTTTTTCTCTCCGGAATCGCACAATTCACAAATTCTTGTCCTCCACCCAGACCCCTACAAATCTTACAGTCTCAACATGCCATGGTAGTATCCCAGATCAAAGCTGGACCAGGAATGATTTTATTGACCTATATTTTTTAATTTTCTGAAATAGGCTTCATTTTCAACCTGTTTTTCCATATAAGGTCTATGGTTTGTACATGACGTAAGCCGCAAAAGGCTACAGATATGATAATTACAAAACACGATCGGACGTGATGCCATACTGTGACGGATTTACTAGACATGCATGCTAAGTTATGAGTTTACTTATTAGTTTAGCAACACCAAGTTTTAATCTAATGAACAGAAGACCCCATGTTGGGGAACGCGTGATTAAACGGTACTTCTTCTCAACCTGTCGTCTACGGCGTTTCGTTAGCATGCAAAAGCTACGATTTTGCGCACCGTCACATTTACTTGCGAATGGGTTCTCTGTCTTTTCTATTAAATGACATTTTGTAAATGCAATAGATATCACTAGTTACAAAAAATGTACCTCCTGGAACAGGTATGTCGATTTAAAAAAAAAAATCGATAAGCATCAGCATACAGAATTTTTTAACGTATCCATGTAAAGACATTTTGACTCCCACTCAATTAGTGTAAAGAAACTTTGACAAGTAATCTTTAACCATCTAAAGTATGATACACAATCTGGTTTGTCACATATAGGCCTATCTGCTTACAGTGGTGATATAGACGGACGGACAAAATGAAGCCAGACAAAATGCATACCGGCAGAAATGTAAAGTGCAATGGCAAAAAACCTCCTGTTAATGTTAAAAAATAACAACATATATTGATACTTTGATCAGCATGCCTGGCCAGTCTCACAATGTTATCAATAACCGAATATTGCCAGTTCATACCTAATTTCCTATTTCTTAAGAGAACATAGCAATCGTTTTATCCGATTTGTCACAGTCAAAGAAATTCTGGCAGTTTTACCAATGCTTGGCTGGAGAAAAATAAGATCGTGGAGGGTAAACTGAGCTCAACACATCCACAGATCGATCTTAAGGTTTTTTGATTAGATTCTCTTAGTTTGTGACTTAAATCACCTTTTCGTGTTAAGATGATGGGCAATTATTTATGAAAAATAAAAACCAAGTCGTAGTCTATCGCATTTTCCTTTAATTAAGAAGCCATTTATTCTGACCTGTAGATGACACTTGTACTATTAACGATCACAATGTATTCAACCTCAAATAAAACGCGTTAAATGGACAAATTATTACATCTGTTTTCAATTTAGTGGATTCATTTGTCAAAATATGGCGAAAATAGTACGAATAATACAGAGATTACATCATAATGGCTCAATTTCACGCCAAACGGTGGCGCCAAATAAAGTGAAGCATGTCCTGGCACACGCAAAAAGGTAATTGGATTTGGAAAAATTGTAAATTTAGTCTGTAGTCAAGACGGAAAGACGGTCCTAAACAGACCAGAACAGATATTTGATTCTACAAAACTTCACTTATACGTGATCCCAGGGGGAAAGTAATCACTATTGGGAAGCAACAAATTTGTACGATTTTTTCGAATTTGATTTTAATTTTATCAGAGCGGCCTCACATTCTAAGACAGGAGACTTATTATGTATCTTCATTAATGTGAATGCTTATTGAGCAAGAGGGCAAACAAAATGATTCCTCGTGGGCAAAGTTGGAAAAGTCTTATACTGGATAATTGTATCTTTAATTTGCTTTCTTTTTAAAACTGAATAAATCAGAGAAAGTCCAACCTGGCTTCATTTTGGCTTTCCAGAAAAAGATTCGCCAGAAATTCTAATTTAAATGGAAAGATGGCCACATGACTCAAGTTAAATTTCACACACATGGCACTTTTTAAAGTTTCTTGTATATGAGAGAGAACAATGCCTATACCATGCAGTTTCCAGATTTTGAAATACGTGTATTAAAAATTTGGTATACAATATATACGCCAAAATTCCCCACGAAAAACTGACTCTGCTCTTCTTGTAAAAAGAAAACTAAGAAAGAAAGAAAAGAAAGACAACGCTTCGTATTGAAGAGCCAAAACCTTGCAAAAGAAAGAGTTGAACTTTTCTAAATGTGTAGAGTGGCGTCTGTAAATTACAGTATAGCAATCTCTGATGGTGCACACACAATATTACAGTAAAAGCTGTTACTTTCAAAAATATTGTGAACATTAAAACATATACACAAGAAATATTGTATTTTATAGATTTGGATGGAGCTTAATTTCCATAAAGAGCTAAATGAGTTTGACCACTTTGTAATCGCACGAACATGCCTATTCTTGTTAACCACAGTACATGGCGGGGATTGATCTTATTTATCGCGAGATTTTATCTGGATTTATTTCAGTAATTGTATATTGATTAGGTATAGAAAGAACAACAACGAGTCTAAGATCCCCTGGCCCATAAGCCTCACTTTATAATGACAACATATTAGATCTATTTCTGGAAGCCATTAGCAGATCTATAATGTTAAGGATATACACCAAAAATGTACGGCAGTTTGCTTTGAATTGCTGAATGATACACAAAGAATTCTCCACATTTAGGCGATGTTATTTAATTACTTTTTACTGGTATATACGAATGGAATATGCGGATAACAATATCGATAACAGGCACAGGTGGGATTGTCGCCAGCGTCATTTTTACCTGTTGAAGTACCTTGAAGCGTATAATACTAATGGAGTGTAGAGGGTAAGCGGTGTGTGTTGGAGGGGGGGATAATACCGTATTTGCTGCAGATACTTTCACTTAAATTGGTGTAGTTTATTGACAAATGTATGAAGAACAATCAGAAAAACTGATTTTTGATGAAGTCTTTTATATAGATGTTAGGCGATCTTGTTGACAAAGGCCACTCTCACTCAACCCACTGTATACACTGTGTATTAGATTTGTAAAATGATGAATACAATTCATACGAAATAACAAACGGGTTATAGCGTTTTACATTACAATCTAAGTTTAAGAAAAAAATTCTTCCCAATGATTCTATTATTTTCTTTAATTTTATCCCTTTCTTTTGACAGGATCTCCATACAAAATTCTAAAGACAGTTTGCTTGGTTTACTTTCCTGAAATACCAAAATATATTTGTGCCATATGCATGTTCAGATCCATTTGATAAAGCAGAAAGAGTTATTTTGTTTATCTTTGCCGTGGAAGTATTCAAATCTTAAAAGAACATGATTAATATCACCTAACGGTTAGAGTAATTTGAAGTAACTTTTTCTCTTAATAAAGTCACAATCAAAAGAAATGTACCTTAACCCAAAGTACATACACTGGACAATAGAAGTGTCACCCCCTAAATCAGAGTAATCAAAGTTATAATGTCTGGTCTACTATTAATGTGACTAATGAGTATAAAACCGCTGTACCATGGAATTGTATTGTCGGTCTTTTTGTGAAATTTGATGTTAATAAAATGATGCTAGGAGCATATAATATCATTCCACAGTCATTTATCTCCCCCAAAGACAAGTATTGGTTCAGTAGGGGTGACACTTTTATTGTCCAGTGTGTGTACCTAAGAATGAAGATGCAATTTTGTTTCTCCTTCAAACAGGGTGGCCACCAGAAAGAAAACCATTGGCATGACAAGGAAAAAGCCCTGATCCCTTTCCTTATAAAATAACTTCCTGGCAAAATTAAAATTTTCCATTAACATCTATTATGAATATATCTCCAACATCCTGCAAGAGACATTGTATATTTACTTTATACAAAACAATGAAACCTGAATATTTCTCTTGTATGTTTGGATTAAGTCTGGCTCGGAGAAATTATTGCCCATGTGAAATGCATATGGCAATTACCGTCAACATGGTCAGTCTAATTGATTAAGGTGGCAATGATGTTAAGTAAGTGGCTGTATATATCTCAGAGATCCGTATCATTTGATCAAGCTCACAGACATTTAACGTAACAAGCGATCACACATACATTATTAGTGCAACAACAACAACTATTATAATAATAATAATCGTAAAAATCATTTATATAAAACCATGACTGACACAGCGAACCAACTATTTTGCTTTAAGGAACACATTTTGAAAATGTATTCATAACTTTCAGACATCTGACAAATTTTAATTTAAAAACACATCCAAAATGGCTGCCAAACAAGTAAGAGTGTAGCCAGTGTTTTCAGGAAAAAGATGAATTCCAGCCACTCACGTGTGACATAAAAAGTGTAGTTTTTGATATCTTTATTACTTTTGGCAGCTATGATTACTTTTGGCAGCTATGCCATATATTAATGCACCTCTATCTTGGACGAAAACTAATGCAGTTACATGTAGTATCTTAATGTATAACAGAGAAGCTAAGATATCCCTTCCAACACCAGAATTATTTTTTCGTCATGTATCCAAAGTGTTACTGATTGCTTATGGCTTCTCTTGTATCAGTATCTGTTCTATTAAACAAAGGCAATGTTTCGCCTCTTTACTGACAAAATCAGAAGTATGCATTTCAAGAATATTTGCTGACACCAGGTTGTTCTACTCATTGTTGTGATGAAATAAATAGACGTTAAAAGCGACATTGATAGCTGTTTAGGTGAGGTAGATTTGTTTAAAAGCGATATTACAGTTTTTACCCCAAAAACATCTTTATCTCGAAATAGCAAATTCGCCCGGAAGCATTTTTGATGCAATGGCATGAATTCTCATAATGTTTATTTCCGCAAGGAAAAATCACATCATTCCGAACCCTGTTAAAGAACATCATCTATTCTTTCTCATGCATGTACACTGTATGTGGTTCCTGCATGTGGTTCCGTCCATAGCACATTAAAATACCCAAAGAGGCAGATATGCAAATAACGCAGCTATTTTCTAACAAGAAAAATATTTCTTATTATGCCTTACCCTGCACCATAGACCGGTATTTTCCCTACGGACGTTAAAAGACAGAACTTATAATCAAGTCCCCATCAACTAATTACTGTTGAAGGAATCGGTTTATGCACATTTAAACCTTCACATTTATGACACTCAAATGTGATGTTGTAGTTCAATCTTGACCGTTACTTTTACGTGTAAATTTAAAATAAAATATGATTCTTTTAATTGCCAAAGTGAACAGAAAACAAATTTCAGTTACAGTCAGCTTCTATTGAAGTAAAACTAAGAACTCATGTGACAAATACTTGTATTAGTACTTCCTCCGTCTTCTCAAAAGCCATGAAACCAAATATTTTGGATCATGCATATGCATATGTATATGTATAACCACGCTTGTTACCCGCCACATACTGTATGTAACATTCAGTATATTATGGGGGTTATAGGGATGAAATTAAAACATATATCCGAGATTAATGGTATGACACTCCGACTCAAAACTGTTGAACAGTTTTGTCTTTTTCATATGCTTTCTTATTTTTGTGGCCCATCGTATGCCGAACTGTAACAAACTATTTCGTGACAAAATGTCTATTTCTAAAGAGAAAAGATAACAACCGTCTAAATGCCACAATGTAATATTGCTCATTAATTTCATTTCTAACAACAAGCTACGAAAGTGCGTTTGAAAACGTAAATTAACCCACTCTTTCGTGCTTACATCACTCTTAAAGCTTTGATTTAAGCATCAGTCTGGGCAACTCGATACCCGGTACGTTCCGCGTTGGTGACTTCATTGGTTAACACATTAAACGTTATGCTCTTCGTACCACGGTACGTTTGCCTTGTACTTTCAATTTACAGGCTGCGGGTGAAATACTACGATTTAAAGCGAATACCGGTGAAATGAACATTTGGTCTTACAATTCTGGTTGTAAATACCATGTTTTGTGGCTAGTTTGCTTGAAAATTTTATCACTGAGTAAAACGGGCTGTGTTTTACAAAATTGCTAGAATTATACTTATTATAATTTAAAACTGACTGTCAGAATCACTTCATTTGTCCATTGATTTACAAAAGGAGAAAATGTCACAATCATATTTTAGAAAATAAAATTATACATTATACTGTTTATATACACAATTATATTTTAGAGTAAATGAATGACACTACCCTTTGCTGGAAAGCAAAATGATCACACAAAGTCTCTTGGAGATGTCCAAAGTACCGTGATGATTCCATTCTTCAAAAACACCGAGTGGCTGCGTCACATTTCTACTCTATCATACGTACAGATTATATTGACCGGTTGATCAAAATGCCTTACTGCTTCTGCAAGGGATGTGTGTAATCAACTGGTGCTAACAAAAGGTTAGAATAACCACTCTATCTTGGACAAAGGTCGTGCACATTCATTAGTCGATTTTTTTTACCGAGATGGGATTTCTTTGTGTTTGTAATACTAGTATCACTGCATTCAAATTCCACAGAATCTATTCAGATCGCAGCCCCTTATTAGAGTAGACTTTCTTTTTAATGCCTAATGTCTGACCGGCATTACTCTTCAGGTGGTTAAGCTGAAATAAAAATATCTGTATGCCCAATTAATAGCCCGCACTCAGAGCCAAAACATGTAATGCAATTTGTTGGCAACTTCGCAGTCTTCAAGGGCCGCAAGGCAGCCTTTAATTCATCATATGAAATGCTTTATGTCAAATCCTCCAAGATAAATCAAATTTGGAAAAAGATCGCTGCAAGCTAAAATGACTTCTAATGGGAAACTGATTTAAAATCGATGCTCTGTTCTCATTCGTTCGATTAAAGATTGAGGTCCAATTTTCTTCCATTGATAGCAGGTGAGCTTTGTTATTATTGGATTGCTTCATTACTGGGAAGTATTTATCACTGGGGATTTGTCTGGAACAATGTGAAATCAGGATAATGCCAATATCTTCTTTTCATATGTCAATCGTCAGTAAGCACTATATATGCCATAGAATTAAATAAAAAAAAAAAGCATAGGGCCAGTTCCAACATATTCTGAAATGCTGTTACACAAAGGGGCACACGGTCTAGACAGCCTATACACATGTAGAGATAATAAGGCCAGACGATTGAGACCTAAGCACAAAAACGGTGGTTCAGTTGGGTTGTTTCATAGCAATTTTTGCAATAGAGTTTGACAAAAGGTTTTTTATATGTACGAGATTAAGGTGTATCTAAAAGAGAGGTCTAAAAAAGCAGTACCTTTAACGTTATCTGTTGCGCTTAGGGACTTAGCAGTGGTGAGGGCATTTCAAAACGTGTTAAAAAGTAGTCCAACTATCTATCAAAGCTACATTTCACACATGTTTTCTACTTTACTGTTGTATGTAGGTAACAATATGGTCATCGTTAACCAAAGTGAAGCCGTGAAACTTGAAGAAAGAAGAACGCACTCTTTGCATTCTGTTTAAGAAATGATGAAATTCCCATTTCGGTTTGTTTCACGTCTGCTCACAGAAACGTATGAAGGAATCAATTTCATATGCAATCGTTCAAAATAATATAAACGTTCACGTTTCATTAGCCTTGCCAAAAATCGAACTTCGCTACAGATAAAGGACCGTAAATAATGAAAATGATTTTGGTAGTTTAAAAAAAAAACGGATAGAATTACTATCTGCTCCGATAGTCTTAATGCTACCAAAATTAGTGTCGACTCTATTATTATTATTATTATTATTATTCTCCGCTGATCAAGCCAGTACATTCCAATGCTAAATTCCAGATAATAATAGTCTCCCAACGACACTCCACTTTGTCTTGATAACTAATTGGGTTTGACAGGAGTCGTGAGTGTTGGGATGACTCTCTCTCTCCGGTGCCTGCTTACCTTGCTGAAAGTAATATTGCACGTGGTTGCTAAGTCATTAAATTCTGCTCTCTTCTTAGGACTGTAGGGTTTTTATTTTTCTTATAATGGGATTCTTAGAAATGAATCGTTAAATAAGAAATAAAATTGTGCATAAGAATTAGGGACTTCCTTACCACCCAGCTGACATAATGGAATCTCGGGTTTTCAATATCATTGGTCTTGCAGTCCAGAGCACCAATCGATGGGAAATGGGCCAAAAGTCTAGATTAGCCTGTTAAATTAGTTCAGAATGAGCTCCGATCCCTGGCTTGATACATGTACGTTTTCCTCATTTCACCCCCTTGTTAGCTTTTTTTTCCTTGTTGGATTATAGGCATTAGTTCGCCAATCTACCTTCTGGTCCAATGAACCAAAATTTAAGATTGGTTTCTTCTCGGTCTTTATTTCAGTTTGTTAGGATACGGTTGGTGAATAATTTTGCTAGGGATTACTCTGAAAGGGTTATTTGGGCGTTCTGCTGTTTTCAGTACATTTTATGCCTTTTTTACATTTTCCATCCCTTTTTAACGCATATTCTCGACCATTTTAAACTTTGTTCGTCATCTAGTCACCCGTTAATGGTGTCGTATTTCGATACTTCTGTTACATCAGTTCAGATGCATGAAACATGACAGATTTCAGCTTTTTAATGCTAATCAATTACAAACTAACGATTTATTTTGACAGAAAATCGCATCTTTAAAGGATTAGGTGAACAAGTTTTGTTAACCGACCGTTACGTCCTATGCCGTGAAGCCGTAAAATATGGACGAACTTCACTTAAAGGGAATCTCAGCGACTCGATACTTTCAGGCGTAACGTGACGAGACTGCAGCTGCGGAAATACCCTCTCGTCACAATCTCTTGTAAACGTTGTGAATACTCAAGGCAACTACATTTATTACTTCCTTTATTTTAATACTTAAAAACCAGGTTACATTTGCCATGCCATTCCTGTACGGTGCCCGTATACTGCATGCCTTAATGTGCGGTGGCAGGCAGTGGCCGTAAAAAGCATACGAAATCGTAAGGATTCATAGCCACTGCAAGTTAGCTGACCTGAAACTTTTGACAAAATTCAAAAATCGCAAGCCCGAAATATCGTACATGGCATGGCACCATTTCCGTACGGGCATTGTTCGGTGGACTTGCGGCGTTCGTGATCATGGTACCTTGTCCCTGGTTTCTTTCCTTTTCACATTTGGTGGTTTAAAGAAGCATCACGTAAGTAAATCACGTTCAAAACTTAGTTTCATTCACTTGCACAACTTTAATACAATGCTCTTTCCTTATTCTGACCACATGGATGAAAGAAATCAAGGAAGCAGCGCGGAAGGCGTACATCAACTGCACCGAGACTAAAAGGGCTCTGTACGATAACTTTTCACCCGAAAACACGATTTTCCCTGCGTGAAACTGAGGTCATGTCAGAGGAATGGCAAGGCACCAGCACGTAATGTAAAAGTACTCGTCACAGCCACTAACGATGTCAAATAGATCGTACGGAAAATTTTATGCGATTTAATCTCACGTAGCCCGTGGCAAATGTATCCTACCGGTAGGTTTAAACTAATTCATTGGTATGGGTTTGAAGTTGTTCGTTTTCCCATTATGACCACAAAATTACAAGTATCAATCAGCAATGAAGCCGCAAAGAGTATGTACGGCAAACCGAGGTAATATGGAAGCCACTTAGGACCCCAAAAAATCGCACGGAAAATCTTTTACGATTTCATCGTACTTGGCAAATGTAATCTAGGCTTTACATGGTCAAGAAGCAAAAACAGTACCACTGTACAAATGGATATGTAAAATCAATTGTACAAATAAATATATACTTGTTTATTAACTTATTTCAGATACAGTGTAGACGGTGGTTGACGCTATTTAATCAACAAAACAGCTTATTGAAAATGTACAAAAACAAAAGGACATTGTATTACAACCCTTCTGTATCGAAAATGTCTAGCAAAACCAGGTCTACCTGCCTGTCTTTACAACTGAACACAAATTCATGATATACAACGTACTCTCTTTGGGCACTGGCACTATCATGACTAGATTCCTCTCTTGTTTTTTATAAATAACACATTGTAAAATGAAGTACCCAGGTATTGACTGAAAATATGAAAATATCTATTATTCTAAGTAAGCAAGAAAAAAACACCGATCTAAACTCAAAATATATCTAAAACTATCATGGAAAAATGCAACGTTTTGCTTGTTCATAATATAATTACCAAAGCTTAGTAACCGTCAATATCGAGTCAGGCTTAACCATAAATTCTGAAGTCTGCGTGTACATGGCTAACACGATTTACATAGTAGTATGCATATTTTTTAAAAAAAGCACCAATTGCATGGTCTTAGTCATTTCTAACATTTATTTAATATACTGCACAACACAGCTATGACTGCTACAACCATTCTGAAGACGTATCTTCTAAAAACAAAGAGCAAAATATTTCAGACACTAGTTCAGAATCGATAGACTATGATCAGAAATGAAGCTCCCCAAAAATAAAATAAAATGATAATGAATGAATAAATAAATAAATAGAATATACAATAAAATTTGACAGCGTTGCTTTTCAAAGAAATCTTTGTCCTTTTTAACTTTCTTTTTAAAGGTTTTCTTCAAAATATGTATGTAAAAACATTACATAAAAGAAAGTCAGTATTCCATATTTCATTCTAAACGTGATTTCAGCACGGAGTCAACATGAATGGGAAACGATGGGGAAACGGTCTTATCTGATAAAAATAAATTTAAGCTGAAAATGAGTTTACAATTTGGCAAATGTGTATCTAAAATTGAAACAGTTGTTGCAGCACCAGGGAAAGCATCAGATAATCGCTGATATAACCTGAGTAAAATATACACCACTTTTTAAATGTTCGTTCAGATAACAAAGCCATCTTTTATTACTTCGTATGCAACAAATTGCAAAATTTGCCACGTTGTCTATGCAACTGCACGTTCTGCCTTTGTGTCTGAATCCTTCAAAGAAAACTGACTATTTTTAAGGGAGAAAAAAATATCTTAAAAATATGGATACAGAGTAAATGAAGAGTATTCATATGTCTACTTATTCTTTCAACATAATCTGCTTATATCATTTCTTTTTTCACTTCACACGATCCTTTTTAATTTTACACAAGATTTAATTCATCTATCAAAACATGACACAAACTCTTTAATGCTGTGGGTACAATGCACTAATATACGACTGAAAACCATTCCATTTCTGAACATCAGTCCTGTGTTGAAATCCATTTAGTGAACTGGTGGCTAGCTATAATGATGTCTCGCTTGTGTGGGATCTGGCATTTTCTTCCTCTAGACACTGTACTTTTTGCTTCAACATTTGCACCTAAAAATAATGGTAAACAAGTTACTTCACGAATACATATCTTTATCTATATCTATCTATCTATAGATCTATATATATCTGTTATGTAAAAAGGCACCTTCAACGTGTGTGTGTGTGTGTGTGTGTGTGTGTGTGTGTGTGTGTGTGTACATACGAGAGAGAGAGAGTGAGAGTGGGGGAGAGAGGAGGGGGTAAGGGGTAGGATTTTTATAGCGAGGATGCATTTGGTTTACTTTTGAAATATTTCACTTAGAAAAATAAGTTGTCAAAAATCTTTTATCCAATTCTAAATACTTTTTCTTTCTTAGATCATCTTTTTTTTTCTCGAAAGGGGGGGGGGGCATAGAGCACAGGGCCAGCAAGGTTTATACTATCAATATCTCTCCATAACTGCAATCAAAGAACTGTTCCTACCAGGACAATGTAATTATTCTGAAATAATCCCTGAAGGCATGAGAAAATCACTAGGTAATATTTTCTACTGGCATGTATAGCATACATCTAAATGAAACTCATCTGCTAAAACCAGAAAATAATACACAAAACAGCCCTTGTATGGCGTCCCTAAATTCTCTCATTTCCAATAAAATAATGTTTGTCTGTCAAGCTCAATTAACACAAAACTCCACCTTGTCAGTGCTTCTTTAGACTCTGTACATCATGCAATACCAGGCACTATTCTCAATTATGCCAATGTTTTCCAATTTCACTGAGATCAAAGAAGGTCGCTGGGATGATTTCATCCCCCTGTGGGCAAATGAGATGGCCATTTCAACCTACTTGATTCTCATATCTCTCTGATATTGTCTGGATTTGCTGCTCCAGCTTCTTCACTTTCCCTTGGTATTTCTTCTTGGCTTTCTCAAAGGCTGCTACTAAGGCACTGCAATACAATAAATGCAACTGAGATGATAATAGAATTCCCATGTCCATTTAACTTAACCTTTATAATGGCTATCTGCTTTGGACATGAACGTTAATATTTCTATTCTATTTCTTATTGGTTCACTAATATCAAGGAACATAATGAGTAAGCAAAGCTGTCAAATGTACAAACCTATAAATGACAAAACTGATAGTGACACTGAAATGGTCTAAAAATGTCAAATATACAATTAATCTGACTATGGGAGTGCACAAAATGTATTTTGCCAATTATGATGCAATTTTGAGCATAATCACTTCCAGTTTTTAATCATATACTAACTACTGTGGATATTCTTAAAGTTTGACTAGCACAGGGCTGCACTAATGGAAATTCTGGAAAATGTCAACATGTAAATGTTGAAAAAAGAAAAAAAGCATCAAGAAAAAAAAATCCAACCAGGCTTTGGAACTTAAGCTGTACTTCAGTGTTATGAATTATTCCATAAGTTTGAGAATAATAAGTGATACAGTTTTCTTTTTATTGTGCTTGGGTGAAAAATTTCAAGGAAAGTGCAAAAAACGATAACAGTGGTGAAAGATACCATAAAGGAACATTTTTTCTATTTATAAAACACCTTGGCAAATACATGAAAATGATGAAGCTTAAAGTACATGCACAATTTACAGTGTATATAAAATCTTAGAAATAATTCAAATATTTAGCCGCGTAACTTGAATCCAAACTCCAATTTAACAATCAGACCTTGAAATTCATTAAAACATACAGCTATCTATTTTTGGTATTCTATTTGCCAATACTTATAGGATCAGGGGTCTGAAAATTGGACCTTTTCATCTGATGAATCCTAGCACAAACATGTGCAAATCAAAGATCGCTTAGTTTTTAAGATCCGCAAACAAATGACCTATCCTAAACATTAACTTAGATTTGTTTAAGTACACACAAGTTTGAGTGATGTGTAAGTCCAAGAACTCATGCTGTTGCAATTGTACTGAATATGGTTGAATTATCTAATTAAAAAAAAAAAGCAGTTCAAAGTGCGAAAAGAAAAGCTGGAAGAGCAATTCTGCTGGAGTTAGGCTTACAATGACAACTTGGCACAATCTTCTTTGTGATGCCAAAATATATGAAGTAATTTCTTGTAAGCTGAAGACTGTGAAGCAAAGAGAAAAAGATAACAGTTTTCAAAATTGTGAAACAAAGAAAAATCAGATAACAGTTTTAAAGATTGTGAAAAAGAGAATGACAACAACAGTTTTATAATGCCAGGTTTTTTACTTTGGTACAACAAGAATCAATAAAACCAAAGAAGGTAAACCATTGTGAATTCTGACCTCATTTAGTATTTCTGGATTCTGGGAATAAAATGCTGCAGATCAACTATCACTTCTTGGAACTGCAGCAGAACATAATCCATAATTAACTCCACTGATGAAGGGGGCTACGTTTTGGTAAACATTGGTCTGTCTGTTGGTTAGTGGACACGTTTTGATGAATTTTTTTGGAATAGACAATTGGAGTTGAAGAAGTGATTGCAATTTCAATTGCATCTGGGTCTCCAAATATCTATCATCCCTTTCAGCTATTGCCCATTGTGCTGGTCTGTGCTCTGTGAGTACTCTCCAGTTTCTCATGGAATATAATCTATCACTAGTCTGATATCATTATGATATACATGTGAATATGCTTAAAAAATCTCAATAAAGTGATTGAGAGACACTGATTAACAACAGTATGGAATTCTGTGTATAACCAAGATATTCTTTTGTGTAGATCTGAAGCATTTCTTGAATTGAAACCTTTGGTAGGGGAGGGGCATCTGAAAACAGATTTGCCTGATAACCTTGTAATAACCTTACTGTTGTGTTCCTATTTAATATCTCTTTTCAATAGCTTTTTATCACTAACAAGTTGACTCTCTTGAGGACATAAAAAGCTTTTGAATTTTTAGCTCAACAACTGGGGGAATTAACACAATTTCATTAATCTGGTGTCTAGGGTATATCACACAAGGTTATATGATATATCCCAAGCACAAGTGTGTAAGTATATATCATTTTACATCTGATCTGTTTTCATTTTGCCTTATGCAGCCACAGTAATCTAATTCAATGGAAAAAAGTATTGATTCTAAAACAAAAGCTCTGCACTGTACATAACAGTTCATGCAAATTGGGTACAATACATTACACATTTATCCCAATTTATTTTTCATTTTTTTTATTTGTCAATCACATAACATTTTCTTGCTCCAAATGTACTTTTCATACACCATACCATATACAGCAGCAACTCTCCACATAATATCTGACATTCAAAAGAACATCTCTGGAGACCTTTGTTCAATTTCAGCAACTTATTGTGCAGAAATCATCAGGGGCTTTTTTATGCAGAAATCACATCAGATACAAAGTTCCCTGTTGCTTTAAATTTGGTCATCACTTCACTGATCACAATGATTGTGTGTCAAAACAACAAAATGGCAAAAAAAATCTTACCAAAGCTGTCACTCACAGGTTAACAAGACTAAGCATGTAGCTATTTGTAGGAGACATGTGAAAAGACCACTCCTAGTAGGTCAAATCAGAAATTGAAACTATACAATACAATACAATACAATACAATACAATACAATACAATACAATACAATATAATACAATACAATACAGTACAATACAATACAATACAATACACTGTGTGACAGTTATACATGTTCATCTACTTTAATGTTCATGGAGGAGAGAGGTGGTTCATAGATAAATGTCTTTAAAATGTCTTTAAAATTATTTTTATTTATGGAACCATTCCATTTCCTTTTGTTCATGCAGCTTTTTAATGCCTTGCAATATAATAAAAATTGCCATAGCTGTTGATTCATTTAAGCTTAGCACAATATAAAATGTAACAGTAGCAAATGTATCACATAAACCTGCATCAATTCATCAGACACGGATCATATGGATAAATACACATAAAGACTTAACCAATTTTTTTATTTCGTGTAGATCAATCATTTTTAGACATATTGACTTTCTGACATGTACCTAAATGATCTTTAGGACTAACCAGGTATTAGTGCTGAAGCATCTTCTGGAGAAATGTAACCAACCATTTTTGTTCAAATTAAGCAAACAATTACCACACTTCACTATGGCTTTCATTTATCAACTGCTTAACTGTGCTTAGCCATCTCTCAATACAGGCAAGAGCAGAAAGTTTAAAATGTATTTTTGGATTTCTTAAGAGCAAATATAGAAGTCTGAGTGTCACATTTACAATATCTTAAGTGCTTTGCAAGTCTGACATTTTCAGTGACTGGCTGTAAATAAAGTGGTTCTCAGAACTAGAGGCCTGCATGTAAATGTTAAAATTAACACCTAGATGCACTGGTTAGGTCTCTAAAACAGATACAGAAACAGAACAGATTCTGGTGCCTTGTAAATGGGATAAAAGACATACTCTGAATTCTATTAATTATCCACCTTCCATTTTACTTCCCTTAAGAGTTTCCACAAAAGGAAGACAGCAAGTTAGGTAAATACATTTCAGACAGAAATTAACCTGTTACTTCTAATGGATTACTCCTAAAATGTTCCACTGAAGGAAGGCCACAAATCAGGTATACGGATTGGAGGGAAATTCCTATCATAAATAATCATATAATTTTAAAGCTGTTACTAAAGGGAAATCTGGAATTTGTATTTGAGCCAGGAAGATACGTTTTTTCTGTATTACTAACCTGCAGTTTTAGCAGGCAAGGAGACAGAAGTAAGGAAGAGAAGACAGCTCCTATGCCTGTACATGCATCATGTTCATTGTACTCAAAGGATGCCTCATATAAATATTATTATATAAATATATTATTATATAACAGGGAGAAATACAAAAGGCCAATTATCCAGTATAACTACACATGTGGAGCTTCAAAACATTCTAAAGACTTGAAAACAACATGAATTAGATTATCAGCACCATTAAATCATTCAGAACATAAATCAGTTGAGCTACACCAGGAAAATACAGAATACTGCCTTTTTAACATTATTATCAAGGTAATGTATCACTATAGGTTTTCATGATTTGGTTCCACTTGGGGTCTCACACCATGGTTACCAAAAGACCTAATAATTTTGCCATTAGTTCTTGCCAGGCAAAGACTGCCTGATACCAAGCTTGTGTAAATCAATATGTAGGTACATCAATCTGAAGTCCTCTCTGCAGAGTTCAAATGCACTCGTAAATAAACTACTTCTCTGAACAGTATCAATTATTCACCTGGACCTTCTATCAGATTGCAAAAACTCAAAGACAATCAATTTACATTTAAAGGAGCTTAAAAAAGTAATCAAATGATCTTAATGTTGTTCAAGTTGTTGTTCAACACAGCAATCTTGGATCTAGACACTAAAAAAATTGTTTTGCACTGACATCAGACCTGCCTTATTGAGAAAATTTTAGACCTTTCAATTTCTACACTACATGAAAGCATACCTACAAAAGCTTTTGCCCCTACACTTGGGACTTCATCAGTCACACTGATGTCAGGAGAAAGTGTATAGTGAATAATATAGTGAGAGTTGCTCAGTATAACACTGTCCCAAATTGGAGGCAGGTTGCGCCTCCCCCCGTCCTTGTTTAGTGTAGAAATCAAAAAGTTTTAAATTTTCACGAAAGGATTAACAACACTACACAGATCAATTCTATCAGAGTATCAGACTTACCTGTTTGCTCTCTTCAGGTCACTCACAAACTCTGCAGATTGCTGGTGCCGAATTTCAGAGTTTCTGGAAAGTTTTTCAAGTGTGGCTACCAACTCCTGTACTCTTGCCTTCAGCTTCTTCTCTCTTTTCAGGGATTCTGAGAGGTCTTGTGCTATTTGAGAGGCATTATGGGAGCGTAGTTCAGCCAGAGTTATGGCAGGAGTTGACGTATCCAACTCCTCCTCCTGTTAAAAAAAAAAGACTATAAAATAGTTGGTTCAAACATTCTTGTTTAATTAGGAGTTTATGTAGCAATGATCACAAATGGGTTTGATAATAAAACTATTCATTTCTTACAAAAACAATTCAATGATTAATTTAACTTATTCCTCATGTTACTATCACTCAAACAGGTGTTAGGTTGAGCTGTTTTTTTTAAACACTAATAGGGCATTAAATCATCAAAAAGCCAAATAGATTGCACACATGATAAAATAGTGCACTCTACTTAATGCCCTTTTCCAACACAATGTCATTCTTCCTTATTAACAATGCCATACATTTCCAAAAACAACGACCGTTGTTGATACCAGTATCTCTCAGAGTTGTTGCTTGTATCTCTCAAATAGACTAATCTACTTACTATTCAAGCCATTTGTTGGTTAACAGTTTTTATGAGAAAAAAAAAACAAAAAACAAAGTGAGTAGGTGAAACAATTCATTCACCAAAAGTTTTATGTGATGTCTTGGACCTCAATTTTCTTTGGACAAGTAGTGAGCAATGGAGTATAAGAAACTATGTGTAAAAAGTCCGTGTTCTGTGATGAAAATAGCAGATCATTTCTGACTTAATGGGCCAAAAATAGCACACTCTTTATGAGTTTCAACCTAATCCCTGCTAAAATAAAAGATACGCTCATTATGCTGCTGCAATTCTGTGTATAAGAAATCTATTACATCAGCCCCTCAATAAATCCTAAATCAAATTCCACTTTATCATCCACCATAATTTTCATAATTTCTGAATAAATTGCCATTGGAATCAATCACACCACATCAACATGTGTGCTTTGGAAATGCATAAGGTTTCAAAAACATGACAGCTTACCTTTTTCTTATTTGAGTAGGTGGACAGTTTTTGCTGCTGTTCTTTAATCTCACACTTGAGATGATCAATTTGTACCATATAAGCTTGTTCCTGAGATTCCTTTCCACTCAAGCGCAACTGCAAAGACTTCAGTTCTTTCTCAATCAGATAATTGTGTGCTTTCAGCTCCGCTTTTTCTTCCTGTCAATAAAGAATTTCATACCATTATTCATAAAAGTCATAGGCCACTTCAAATACTCAAAACCTTTGCTAATCACAATCTTTGCTTTTCAAGTCTTCTTTGCTAATTCTACGTTAATTCGCTTCTTTAGATAAGAAATATCATGTGATATTAGTAATTATATCTTTTCTACTTCAACACTTTTTCCGATTTCTGTTTTTCTTCAACTTATCCAATGTTTAATGAGTTATTCTGTTCTGATCAAGACAGTATCTTTCAGTCCTGAGACTGGTTTACTATCAAACACATACAATATACAAATAATAAATAAAATACAAAAATAAGTCGATATATACATATTTCATCTTGTCGATTTATGATTTTTTCTGATGCAAGATTTATCATTAAAAATATTGATAAAAAATTATGATAGAGTTATCCTGAACAATTTTTTACCTAGACATATAAGATGTTTAATGATGGTTCTGAGATCAACTTTAACAACAATAATAATGAAAAAAAATTGTTTCCTTTCACTTGCAGCATGCAATCCTAAAAAGACTCTGATGGTACAAAGCAATCTATCATAGCACACCCATTAGTTTTTGAGTGTAAATGCATTAGTGTATTAAAGACAAATATGGACTTGTGAACTCACAGTTCTACCACAGATGAGATGCCTCAAGGCAGTAGTTGATACAATCAGAGACTTAAAGAGTCTTGCATATCCAGATTCCTCACAATGCCCTGACTGGGTATTCCACAAAATTAACTAATTATTTGCATAGTGCTCATAGGTACGCTCATCCTATCTATTTTTGACAATGTTTATGCTTTGGAAAGTAATACCAAGGTGAGATACCTCACCTATAGCTACACATGTATGCACTTCAAGAATGAAAAATACATATGTTTTCAGCAAAAAAAGTAATTTTTTCATATAAGGAAACAAAACTGCACCACCCACTAATAAGTCTCCTCCAGCTCCATTGGTATATTAATTTCCCCTGACACCTCATTTTGTATATGTCCATTCCATGTGGAAAGCATGGCACATCAAGACCATTGCCCTAATGAAATCTATATGTCATTAGGAGAAATACAGGGCTTCAGGCAGGTGTGATCAATGTGTATGATTAAAGCAAATATCTGTATATGTCATTCTTTTTTTTGGTTAGTTTAAGTTCTACCCTTAAATGTATTTATGTTTGGGAAACACAGACTGTAGACCAAAAAGAGCAGGGTTTTTTTTTATTGCACAATAAAAGTTGCTGCTCCTTTTTATTGCTGGTAATGATTCAATTTTATTTTCGATATTGGTAATATGTCTTCTGGGATTGTGTGCTAACCAGAGATATCCTTTAAGAAGGAAAAGACACTTAGTCTAAATCTTACAAACATTTGTTATTAGTGATATCCAAACTGTTGTGGGACTGTGTGGGATTCATCAGTGATAAGAAATATAAGCTTCATTTAGCCCCTTATACTATGCCAGTTCCCACTGCAAAACAATGGACCGGAATGTAAAACTACACGGCATGCCGCACAGCACCCGAAAATAGCCTTTTGAACAAGAATGAGATCAAACTAACAGAATGCTTTACAATGATTTCATTGCCTGACACTTCCAGGGATCTTGTAACCAATCACCTGCAGAGGCTGAAACTTGTAGGTGTTGCTGGGAAGCAGACAAAAAGCTTTCACAGCAGTTCGGGTTACAAGCGTTCACAACTTAATTCAAGCAGAAATAAACATAACCAGCAAACGTCATACACAGGCACCTCCCAGATGAATATACAATTAAGCCTACTTAGTGGGATTTTATGTTGAAGGGCTTTTCTTCTTTATATCACAGTCTAAATGAATTGAGAAGACTTGGTCAAAAAAGGTTTAATACTGAATTCTTGCAAGTCTCGTTTCTCTTTCTCTTTGAGAAATGAATGTCTCCACCAAACCCCAGGGACAGGAGCTTGCCTGTTATCTGGCCCTGAGCTTGAGACAGGTGATTTTCTGTAGAGGACTTTCAGTACAATCACTATGGCTAACAAGTGAGTTAACTCATCATATAGTCAGATTTTCTTTTGACATACAAGAAGACTTCAATTTTTTAATGATGAAGAAAGTGACAACTGGCAAAAATGGAAAAGTAAACACATCATTACATTGCATTATCATTACATTAGATGAACTAGAGAGTACCATGGATCCACTTGGTCCTTCAATGGTGTTTATTGGAGTAAAAATGGTGTCAGTTAGAGTACTGATCCTGAAATAAAAAAATAGAAAATGCCACCAACACTACCTTGAAGCTCAGGGTTATAAAATCCAGCCTTACCTTCATAGCCATCAACTCTTGCATTATCACAGCATTCTCCAGGTCTAGCCTTTGGAATTCAGGGTTAAGGCCAGGGGTCTTGGCCAGAGGGTCAGTGTGGACACTCTCCAGCTCCAGGACAGTGGATTTCACTGCAGCCCGGTCATTCTTTAACTGTTGGATATAATCTCTCAGCCTCTGCTCGTCCACTTTACTGAACTCGGTGTCCACACTACTGGCTGTAGAGCTAGTGGTGCTGAGGAGGGAAAAAATAGCTAAAATTTTATTTTGGGTCTTCTCTAATCCCAATGTATAAAATTGTTATCAAAACAGAGTTGGACACTTAAAAGAATCGATACCAAAACTTTCTTTACTGAAGTGTACCATTAAGGCTTCTTACAAAAAATTATTTTAGATTTTTTAAAAATTTCTTCAGAACAAAATGTTTTATCAATCAAAGTCTTTCTTTAAGATAACCAGTCACTTTCTTTCTTGGTAATGTTAATTGTTAAACAGGTGCTAAAGGGTCACATTTAATATTTATAGTTCAATAAAAACAGGACAAGAAAAAAACTCACTTCCCATTCTCTAAATAAAGGCGGGAAATATCATATAAAAGATCTAAATGCTGGAATTCGAAAAGCTGTTGAAATCTTGGCACCTCCCATACCTGGTTGTTCTGCTTGTTGATGACATGTCTTCCCATGGTGTGGTTGCTGAAGTAGTGCCTGGCAAATTGAGACCACCATTTCTGTCCATCTTCTGTAACAGATGCCTGGCCATGTTCTCTGCAGATTTACGTGCTCCGACTGCACGACGTAATGCCACTGCCACTTCTTCTTGGTTTCCACTATATGCATCATCACCTGCAGATATAGAGGTAATATGACATCCCAGAAAATGGTGAAAAAAATTAATAAAATTCTCATTTCATATAAACATTTTGTATCAATTTGTGTTGTCCATAAGTCATGGTGAAAATAATTCTAAAACACCTTTAACTTGCTTAGAAATATAAGTACAAATTAAGTCCATTTAACAAAAACAAAAATGACAGAAAACTCATTTGCCGATCCCAAATTCCATCTAATAGTGCATCCAATGGCCAATTTGAAAGTACTTTTACTGAAAGTCATTTATGAAATTGCCTTTATCATCTTCATTACAATGTCACATATCCAAATGACAAAGTTGTTACAGTAATGAGAACTTCCACCTTACCAAAACCTCCCAGCCCTGCAGCTCTGCAATTAGCCAATAAAACCCCTTGATCTGTCTCCAATAGATCAACCAATGCCTGGTACCCCTCTAGGGACTGATCTGCATAATTTATAGCCAACTGTAATGCTGTATTGTTTGACTCGTATTTTCCAATCAAAATACTTAAGCGATCACACTGAGCTTTACTTTCTTCTAGTGTTATATTTGCCAAGTCATTCTGAGATTTCAAATGGTCTATTTTCGCACTGAGTCTTTCCATTTCTATTTCAAATTCATGGATTTTGCCTTCTGAAATTTCGTCTCCACACTTGTATAAAGTCTGTATGATTTCCTGCATATTTGAGCACTCTTGAAGGCTGTGCGCTAAATGTTCTGCCACTTTGGGATTAGGAAGCTGTAACAATAAAAAGTATTGATAAACAAAATAATGCTGACATTACATTTTATACACTGTATTATTTGTAGCAATGATATAACTTATTAAGTTATATCATATTAAGTTATATCATAGATTTCTTTTGTTATATAAAATTAAGTGTTTCAGATATTCAGTTCATTCAAATTTCCTTTAAGGAAAGCATATAGGAATGCAAATAAAAACAAACTCTGCTCAATGACATTTTACATGAAGCTGCACATTTACAAGCAGGAATTAACTGTGTTAAGCCAGGGCCCAGCTCTGTTAACTTTTTTAAAAACTGCATATTTGGCATTTAACATACTATTCACAGAAAAGAAGCCACCATGTCACACAATGACATACATCAATAGCGGATAAAGCCTTCCAAACCTCATACTGTCTTCTGAATCACTATAAGCCACCAGTGTATGAAAACCACTGTATACAGCTTGGAAAGGAATCAGAACCAGGGACAATATCATATAAGTCAGGCTCAAAATGTTAAGCAAAGCATTCCCAATTAATTCCACCTTACCCCTAAGGAAGCAATTTCAGTTCCAAGCACCTGCCGTTCAGCACCACCTGTTTTAAGTTTTTTCAATTCTGCCACCTTAGCAACTGCCGCTACTTGCTCCCCAGGTGGCAGTGTCCTGTCACCCATCGCCCCAACAGGACTCATGGGGCCACCTGTTGGCTGAGTTTTGGTTGGTGTGGAAACACGACTGCTATGTGGACTAGATGATGCCTCCACACTCTGGATTCGGGTCTGGAGTTCACGGACCTGGCATGATGAGAAAATATAAGTCAGCAAGTGGTACAGATGCAGTTCTTTCTATAATCAGTTATTTGGGAGAATGTGATCTCAATTTCGTCTTTTTTCCCTCAAATATCACTCAAGCATTTCAGAGTTTAAATATATAATAAATAGCTCAACCACAGAAACACTGAATAACTAATCTGGACTGAATATTGTCTCAGGTACATGTACAAATTTATTTTTCAATACTTTTCTTCGTAGCCTGTCCCTCTCTTCTCTCAAGCCTCCCATCTGTGCTTTACACTTGTTGAGCTCAGTCTCTTGTCTGCCTATCTGGTCCTGAAGAGATGCATTGTCTGCACGCAGGAGTTGGAGCTGTAAAAGAATACAGGAAATATTACTGAAACATTGCACTGTAACTGTCTTTTGTGAGTCAAGGGTACAATGTATGTAAAGCAAATGTACAGAAAATTAGTGGAGGCAGATATCAAAACACACACACACACACCATTAATGACAGAATAAGTGTTTCTACTAGAAGAAATGACAATCACTGTCTATGCAGATATAGGCATGGTAACAAGATGGAAGAAAAAGTAAGAATTTTTTTAAAATAAAGTATGTGCAGCAAAGATATAAATCCATATTTCCCTGAAATCTGAGAATTGTATAAAGCATGAAAGATACTCCCAATAGAAACTCCATCACTCTCACCAGGCAAAATATATAAATTCTAACTACTTATGTTGTTGATCTGCATTTCTACAGGTAGAATTATAATACAGTTTCTGTCATGATATAACCATTTCGCAGGATCATCTCAACTTGACAAAGCAAAGACAGGTAAAATTCAAGTTTACTATGCATGTACATAAATGTCAAATCAGGTCTGAGGGTATAAAATGAATCTGTAGGAAATTTCGATTAAATAAAAATACAAACCTGCTCCTCATATTGCTTGTGACTGACTTGAACCTTCTCTTTTGGAGTGTCAATGTTCATTTCTTCCATTTCCTTGACAACCTAAAAACATATTATGAAGAAGGTCTGATCAGTTTTTACCATCGTTTTTCATAATGCTTTATGAAAACAGTTTGTTAAAATATTTTACATTTTTGTTATATACACCGAATATATGTGTCTAGATGACTTTCTAGAAAGTCAGTTCAATTCCTGTTAGAATCTCAGTAAATTCTACAAAAGCAAATTTTTGTCATAATTGTCCATTCCTCAAACCTATTAAGCCTGAAAATTACATGAAATTCCCACCTTGTTTGACACACAAATACTTCCAGTTACATTAATTACCTGCAGAGCTTTCTCCTCCACGCTCTCAGTCTCATACTGTTCCACCGCCAACTCATCTGTGGCATCAACGGCTATTTTCTTGCGCTCATTGATAGCGCTCTCCAACTCTGTGACCACCCTGGTTAGCTCAGCATTAAGATCTGCTCCGAGATTGAAGTCTGGCAAAATAATTGAAATAAGGCTTATTCAGGAAATGAAAGAGAGGAATAATGAAAGCCCTTTTCTCCCAACTCTTTCTAATTTTGTGAACATTTTTAAAGATGCTCAGCAATTCCCTTAATAACTCTCTTTTGAAAAAGAAAAGGAGAAATTCTCCTAAAAGGAAATTCCCTATCCCTTGTCATAGCTGCCCACAAACTGCTTCTTTCCACATTTTGTCTACTAGTCTTTTTATTTCTCTCAAAAATAATCATAAAACCATCATTAAGATCTCTCTGTGCTGTTTTTCATGGTACCAGAAGCCAATGCTAAAATGTTAACATTATGTCAGCACGGCAGTTCTAAAATCAGCAGACAGCGGGGAGATAATTAAGGCATGTTTTAAAAGGAGGGAGCTACCTATGCTTGCTGCTTGTGAATCATTGGCATTGTTCTCATTACAGCTCCCAGCTTCCTCGTTACTCTTCTGACTTAGGTTACTCTGGCCCTCAGACTCCTCATACTCATCTTCTTCCCTGGAAACCAGCAATACACTGTCATCTTGGCTGGAGTAATATGCGTTCAGTGATCGCGCACACGCGCATGCATGCGTTTGTGCGTGCGTGCATGCGTGCGTGTGTGTGTGTGGGGGGGGGGGAATAAAAAATGACACTTTCTGACCCTCTCTCAATTTTTCTGGATTCACACAAGAACATTTAAATAAATATGTGCCTCCAACACATAAGGGGGTAAATAGCTGATAAGATTAGATAAGATGCCCATATCAGGCGTATGTTATAGATGACACCACAAAAATAAAGTATACAGTTAAGTATTCTAGCCAGCATAAATATAAATCCTCTTGACAGCCACGGCTTTTAAGTCAAAAGCAGTCCCCCCCTTTTTCTGGAATCAATTTAAGTCTGAACATATAAGTAACATTCACACGTGGCTAAAATAGAAAAATTACCTGATCCTTTAACATTGCATCATATAGACAACAATTTTATAAAAAAAAAAAAAAAAATCATACAACCCATTCAGTTGCATCCCCCATATTTCCTTTCATTACCTTATGACATTAATCTGGTGTCTGTCCAGCTTTTTCCTCAGTTCAGCTATTACACTGTGGAGCTCAGTTATTCTCTCCTCGTAACGCTGGGCCTGCTGCTCAAGGCGGTCTGCATACTCTCGTTGAAGATGCAGTTTCTCAGTCTGTTAACAATAAAATATTATATGGGTTTTTAATTTTATTCTCATTTAGCAACTGATCTCAATTTTATTGCTTTAGTACTGAAGTTTTTTTTTGAAGTTTATCTCTCTTCTCATTATTCAAATGTCACCCCATAAAATATATTTTGAATTAGGCACATATCAACACAAATGCCTTTTTGGACATCTAACTAGATCCAGAAATTTATGAATGTTTCACAGACTGCAAGATTTGTGGCACAACTGACCAGAAGAAGAGCAGTGGCACTCAATTTGTGGGAAATGTAATGAGTGCATTTAGCACAATCAGACAACAATATTCAGTTGGGATACAGAAATATTAAGTGTGGTTGGTGTGACCTAGGCCAAGTACTGGCTGTATGACAGATAGCACACCCATTTCCAGTTCAAACATAAGTGATCAACAATGCACAATATGACACTCAGCATGATTGTTTTTTTTTTCAACAACTACTAAAAAACAATACCATGAATACTAATTTTCCAAATCTTAGAAGCTATCATGTTGGTATTTTAATAAGAATTAATTTTTTTTCCTTACTGCTGTTGCTTTCAATAATGTTTAAAGTATGTGATATGAAACATTAATGCACAATGCTGTTCTAGTCTAATCAACAAAAACCATGACATTTAAATGCTGTTTACAATCATCCTGATGATTCTTGGCTGACACCTATATGTATCAAAGTGCTATTTGAAGTTAGGGTACTTATGTCATAAGAATTTTTGTTTATTTTTGCTTAGTTTTTGCAATATCTCTCTAAAAATGCAGCAGCAAAAGCAGAGAGACAGAGACAGATAAGCCAGGGCACAGAATATTGCTACCATATGGCATACATTTCTGTTATTATTGATGTTCCTGCACACATCCCAGGAGCAAGCACTTCCAATCCCTTATCAAAAGTAATTAAATTCAAAATGCCAGCTAATAGGATTGATCAGTTTTTGGAGCCTGTTAATTATGATTGTTTGACATTCAAACTGAGTCACGATGAAAGCAGAATAATCCCAGATTATTTGATTCATCCCCAGAAAATTGAATTACACTTCCTTCTCATTCCATGCCCACAAACAAGTGATATTATATGACGTAGTGCAGTGTCCTTCAAGCTCTAAGCAATGGCCAACTTGACTGCATCTCTCTTTTTTTTCAAATAAATTGACAAATCTAATTTCAAGGCTCACTACACAATGCTGCATCATCACAAACAAAAACCACAAAGGAACAATTTAATCCATAGTCTTAAGACGAGAATACAGATGAAAAACAGATGAAAACTTTATGCATATGAAGAACAATGGAATTTGATTTTTTACTTCCTTGAAGGAACTCAATTGGTTTGATGAAGTTGGCAGAGAAGAGTTGACCGAAAAAAAAAATCACACTGGGTTGCCCTTTATAAACAAGGAAATCACTCTTCCCGTTTTAAAACCACAATTAGCCTGTCTGTTCATTCTACTCACACACTGAATGTCAAAGTCATGCCAAAAAGTCAAGGTCAGCAATACAAAAATCTCAATCACATTATTCATTAAAAAAAACAACATACCTTATTATCAAAAAGAATTGTTTCTGTTATTGAATTGATATTGTTTTTAGGTGTTGAAGTTATGCCAAATGATTTGTTTGCTTTCTGTAAATCTGAAACTGCTAGTAATCTAGGAGTGCTCTTAATTCTCCTATACGTCTACCATTTAGGAAGACTATGGCTACTGCAAGGCCTTGGTGTCATCTTATTTACAGTAAAATACAATAGCATTTTTCACTAACTCAAATAAATAGCTTAAACTAGCAACAAAAAATGTGACACTCATATATAATTTTATATGCTTTGATGACTGAATAAGAAATAAATGAAAGCTTCTTCACAATCTTCAATACTTTCCACAAAATCTAACAACTTGGTATTCATGAGCAGCATCACAAGGACAATAGCCAAGTGTTCTTTTTTTACCGCTAAATATGTACTTACATGGACTTTGTTCAGCTGCTTCTCCAGTAAGTCACGCTCTGAGGAGACATGATGAAGTCGGTTGGTCAGGTCCAGGATTTCACCTTTCAGAGAGGTCAGGGCTGCAGCATGTAACTATTAAAAAAAAAATATATATATATATATATATATATATATATATATATATATATAGTCAAATGTCTTACCACTCTAGCTACCACATGTCTAACTTCTGTGTGTGTCTTATGACCTTGTGGGTCCAACTTTTCATAACCAGACTTCATCATTAATAAAAATCTGTTGTTGCCTTTGCTGGGTTGCATGGATACAACCAAATAATTATCAATAATTATAATAATAATAAACAAACTATTTTTGTTTCTTCTTGTGAATGCTCAGCAGTTAGTGGCTTAGTACATAATGAGATATATAAACACTCTTAATAAAGATATATTTCAATATTCTACAAGAAACAAATTGTAAGGGGATGGGGTGATGGGCTTATCATGTTATACTGCCAAGTATAATCTAACTTGAATTATACACTTTTCATATTAGGCATATAAAACAGAGCCTTGCTTGCAAAAATGGTGTTAATATCACCAGTTATATGCATGGGCATGAGCAGCTCAATCACAGGAGGTCATGATCACAGCATGGGACACACAAACCTCTACTAGATTTGAAAGTAACATATAAAACTTCTTTTTAAACAGTTTCACTTACATCAAAGTTACTTGCTTAGATTCAGTTTGAGCAACTTTTATTGTTGCTGCATTATATGTCTAGTTAATTGCCATCTTAATAAATGTGAGTAATATAAATAAAAGATCTGAGTAAATCATTTGCATAATCGTACTTTAAAATGTATTAATGATTTAGTCGCACTCAAACTATAAGATTAAAACCTGTCAACATGCTAGGCTAATTAGGATGCTAAAAACAGTTTTATTAAGTACCAATAAACATAAGGATTACAAAGGCAAAGAACCATCACTAGAGCTAATATTGACATAAAATATAATAGGATTATGAAGACTTTTCATCTGTCAAATTACCCATCAGAACTGGAATAAACAGCCAAGAGACACTCTAAAAATCTAAAAACATTGATTGCTTATATCTCAAATGTCAGGACAATTTCAATCAGGTTCTTTTTTCTGGTTTAGTCATAGCAGACATAGTATCATATTCATTTCTTTTTTTCATATTTGACAGGCACACACTTTATTTTTAGGCCACTTTAAAAGATGTGTGATTTTCATGTTTCATCAGTCTGTACAATATGTGAAAATAATGGGCTTGGGAAAGTATACCCAGACTTCATTAAGATTGCTGTGAGATTAACTGGGAAGCAATCGCTCTGTAAATTATTATCTCTTCAAAGTGTGTTTAGTTATGTGTGTGATACCCAGAATGATGGATGTACTTTCAATGTATGCCACTGCTCTGAGGCAGGACCTCATTCTGTGCACTTGTCAACATATGAAATATCTTTCTGAATGAATCTCTTCTACTGAAAATATATACAGATCACATTTCTCTTTTTCATAACCTTTCAGACTGCACTTTTAATTTTCCACCTCTGAATTTATATTATAACTAGGTCCACTCTCTGAGAACAAAGACCCCCACCAATGAAGGCAAAATATAAATAATATGAAAAATATATATATATATATTTAAAAAGTATAAGGAGATAAAAATCCAATTGAAATGGCAATCACTTGACTCTTGAACTGTCTATTCTGAAAATTTCATCAAAATTTGAATTTGAGAACTCTTGAAGAAATCTTGTCCACAAACAAATCAAGGCCAATGAAATACACCCACTGTCAATGTGGTAACAAAAGAATACCCTATCTCAACACCACAGTTTTCTTGTATCTGCCTCCAACACTGCCTGCCTGGCTCTGACTCAGCCAAAACAAAGGAAAACCACAGTTAACACAGCGGACATAGGTTGCCATTGTTTTTAGTTTGATTATATTTTGCTGAAAGTTTACAAAGAACACAACAAATTATTGTGATCCCTCTATCTTCATGTATGCATGAGTGGCCACAAAGTTTGGATAACTTTGTCTATTGTAAAAGCAAATCTTGGCTAAAACAAATGCTGTCTGGTGCAGAAACACTTGCAATCACACAAACTATAACTTACATGTAAATACACATGCCAGTTATCATATCTTATCAGACCTACAGAGAAGTTCATATTCAAGTGAAGTCAGCCCACATCGAACGAACAGTTTCTCCCCTGTGTAACCTCACAGAGGCAGCCAATCACTGAAATTCATATCTGCGTTCCTCTCAAGACTGCTCTCTTCTCTCAAGAGAGCAGTCTTGAGAGGAACGCAAGACTGCTCTCTTCTCTCAAGATCAAATGATTACCCCTTCTCTCCTTTTCACGACCCTTCCCTCCAATTTATCCTTCTCTCCATCTCAGGACTAACCCCTTCTCTCCATCTCAAAACTTATCCTTCCCTTCATCTCTAGACTAAACCCCTTCCCTCTACCTCAATAATAACCCCTTGATGGCTTCTCCTCCTCTGCTGTACACTCTGACAAATGACATAATTTGAATCAATTAAACCATCCCTATGTAACCAAGTGAAATGCCATATTAAGAAATAATTGATATCCAATTATTATTTAAGTTGAAGGGGGGGGCAGCGATAACTTACCTCCTCCTGCAGGTTCTGTGTCCGTATATATCTGTTCATCATGTTACTGCTGTATACTCCAGAGATGTCCTCTACACTAAGGTCATGCTGTACACACTTGTGATATAACACCACGGCAGGTACACTGAGTCACAAAGTGCCCATACACTGTGTCTTGCAATTGTTTTATGAGAGTAATTACACTCCCCTCTGGTGGATACCAAAGTGTTACATAAACAGATGCCTGAATCTCTGATCAACACTCAGGTATTCCTGGCACAAAGTAATAAATATACACACCTGGAGTTAAACTTAGTGAGGACCATGTAGTAATGACCAAGACTTATAAGCATTTACAAGCTATCTTATTAATTACAGAATGACTGGTGATAGTAACCTGCAGTTTCTTCAAGGGTTGGTTTAACTGTTTATAAAGAAATTCTTACAAACTCATACTGCAAATAACGTGATAACAATATTCACTCCTTTTTATTTTGCTTTCCTTCCTTACACAATTGTCCAACTCCCCAAAAAGAAAGTTCTGTAAATAAATCATCTATTATATAAAAGTCATGACCCACAGATCCAATTATATCCACCTGGGAAGGAGAAAGAAGTGCTTCTTTCTTAGCCAGCAGGGTCACAGTGTACTACATGAGTTATAACACCAACTTCATTAGTCCTGCCATAATTCCCTATGTATTCCTGTCACCATCCAGGTCATGTGTAATGAATAACAACAAATATTTTTTTCCATTGAGGTGTGTGTAAGATTCCCCTGAGCCCTGGAAGTGGTCCAGATTCAATTAGTTCTTTATGCTTCTCTGCTGTAACTGAGACTACAGAGTTCCAGGTGTCCTGAGCCCAAGTAAACAGTTACCTGGATTTTATCATCAAGTCTTGATTCCTCTGAGACAACTTTTACAAAGTCCCTGGTATCCTAAGCACAATCGAAGTTGCCTGGTTACATGTTTCTGATACATTGTTTTGCCATAGTTCTTCATGTGCTGGGGCACTGGTAAAAGTCTTAACACCAATACCTTGTAGACAAGTTTACACACATAACACATCAAACCAGTCAAAATTCTTATTTCCTGTTTCATAAAACTGACCAATGGTGGTCAACTGGTCTTGACTCCTGCTCCAAATCTTGCCTGGTATACCACACAGCGCTGTGTCATATACGGAGTTGAAAATTACAGCCTGGCTTATATTAATATCACATGAAACTCATCCTAACACACTGGTCCTGGAAGGGCAGTTTACCTGTATCTAACACCTGGTCCTGGCTCTGGAAACTGTGTGTACCTGGTTATCTCTCAGCGGTCACTCCTCATGCCTTGACCAAGTACCAATTACAAGATAACTAGCTGCCAGAATGAGTTAACAGCTTAAATATCCTTCCCACACTAATCACTTCAGATATATTTACAACTGGAAAACCTGAGGTACACAGATAACTGAAGAACTCATCAGGGAAAAGCACAGCACCAAAACTTGGGGTATAAATAAAACAGCTGCAAAATTTCTGCTTTTTCCATGCAAGATTTGCACCAATGTTTCTTGCTCTGCAAGGCTCCCTTTGTATGCCATTATTATCATATTATTGTTTTATCTCACAAACATGCTATTTAACACAAATTCAACATGTATCCATTTATCAATCATAACCAATAATTGTCTGATCTCCCCTACTCTTGTCTTTGATAAGAAGTCTCAAAAGACTTCTATCATGAATTTAAGAGTGCTCTGTCTCTCTAGCTAGTAATTTGGCTGCTGAAAAAAAATACAAAATCAACACAGTATCCATCTCAATGTAGTGCTCTATGTGCAGTCCAATATTTGCCCAGATAATGCTAAGCCTAAAGTACATATCTCTCGTGAAAGAATTCCACAATATCTGTGCAGCAGGTATCCAGAATTATTTCAAAAATGCCCGACAGAGAGTAGGATCTTGGTGAAAAAGATGAAAACATAAATCTTGAGTCTTCTGACATCACTAGCTGCTATGTACATCCCTCATGCCCAGAGGAACAGAACCTCCTATACAGGGAGGCAGCGGACTGAGTCACCTCCTTGAAGAGATAGAGACTTCCAAAAACCATGTGTAGTTATCTGGCATCATAGTAATAGAATAAACAAATTGATCTCCTAATTCAACTGCTGGTGCTGTTATCCCTTGCTTTGTTACTCAATAGTTAAATGTATATCTGCAGTGCCTCTGACTTATATTGCTGCCTTATCAGAGGAAGACACAGAAGTAGACAATGGTAGAAAACTGTAATCCTGGCATTTCTTCTCAATGAAATACTGTGATGTGCCTTAACCATTGCCAAACCCGTCCTGTTTAAGGAACATATATGGCAAGATTCTGAAGCCCATTTTATGAAATTACAGCCTACTAGAGTGTTCCTTTTTTTTCCAGAGTTTCTCTTTCATCAATCATACAGGACTCTGCCAGTTACTCCATAGTTAAAACATATTTCCACTTACTGTTTTGGACACAGTTTTGCTTTCTTTGCATGGGAATCTAACCCCTCAACTTTAGAGTATCAGAGCATTGAGTGGGTGGGAAGGAAACCACTATCGTTCCTGTCTACTTTCTTTTTCCAGCTTCCCCTTCTAAACAAGACATATCTGCATTAGAGTTTCATTAGTGTGTACAACTGGCTTGACACCCATACATACATACTGGAGCACAATCCTCATCTCACTGATCCAATTAGCTAGCTCCATTTGTATCTCTTCTCTCAGTGTTGATGTTGACTATCAGCATCCAAGAAGGGCAACCTATACTACCGGCCCAACAGACAGAATGTATTCCTGGAAACTTCCAGCACAGGACTGGTACAAATGGTACAACTCTACTCGCCCAAATCATTCCTGGTGTTAATTTCTCTCCTTGTTATTTTAAGGCTCCTTGGAATAACAAAAACACAAGCCAATATCTGTGCTTATCAATTTGTTCTACCTTAAAACACATGCTGTGGATAATTCTAATAACTAATAGTTCTACTACAAGCTGGGTTGCACTTTGGTGAGAAACCATGGGTGCAAAACATGGACAGGCGAACAGGCGCTGAGCTTTCCTTTACGGAAAAACAGGAGAGTCACCCATCAGTTACTCAGTGCTTTACAAGGAGAAAGTGCACCTTGGCATCTGATGCCAACTAATGTGAAATGATGTAAGCGCATAAGTTCCTCAACATAGCAATCTGAAGAAATACGTGAAAAAAAGAAGAGTTCAATAAGCCAAGTGCTATGAGCCCAGCAACATCCTACGCATTTGATCCATTCATCTTTACTTTCCTCACTATCACTTTATATATGTAGCCCTGTACAAGCCTACTTTGATAGGCAAGTCTAACATAGGAGATAAGACAATTTCACTGCTACTGCTGCAAGCCTGCATGTACAGTCAATATTTTCTCAGATGATTCACCATTCAACATCTAGATTAGAGTTGATACGCTAATATTTCTCACTTGACTTCAAAGGGTTGGTCTGTATGTCTACATGCTTCAACTGACCACAAGTGTCATAAAGATCTCTCACAGTGGTCAATCATCATATAACTGAACTAAGGATAAATCAAACTATTGCAATCAGCAAACTTTCTAATGACCTTATTACATGAACATTGATGAAGTTTTCTGAGAATGTTCATCAATGGGATTACGGGGCATTAGAGCCAATGTTTCATCTTCATTATCATCTGCTGTTTCCTTTGAAATAATAAAAATCCCAAATTAGCATCACAACACTTATTTCAAAATAAGTAAGCCCTCATTCCATCAGTTGATTCTTGATGAAATATTTCAAAAATATATTTGGTATATTTGGTTCAAACATTATTATATACAAATTGACAAACATTTTCTTTCTACTCATACAGCAACAACGAAAAAACATCTTCAACTTCACATAACATTTATTAACAAGCACAGGTACACATGTATTTATAATGCTTCAACTTGAAAGAAAAAGATACTAGACCTCAGTGGTAATTAGGACAGTTGTATTTGCAAGATTATATGAACATTTTCTCTGCTGATGAAAGCAGCCAGAACAGATGCTTTCTACTTCAAGGCTAGGCTTTAAGTTATACCTGTGTGTTTAATGATTCTCCCTCCAGACAGGATATTTGTGGTAAGGTGTCCCATTCAGTAGTCTGGTGGAGGTAAGTTATGGCCACTGAAGTATTTCCTGAAGAAATTTGGTGGAAATGTTTTCTTTCTCTCTCTCTTTTTTCTTTTCTTTTCTTTCTTTCTTTCTTTCTTTCTTTCTTTTTTTTTTTTTGGGGGGGGGTCTTTTTTTGTAATTTCTTTTCTTACATACTTTGTTTCAAATTAAATTTCTCAAACTTGAAATTAGAAATTTTGTTGAGAAACAAACAGTAATTTTTAATGTCATCATTTTCAGCAGTTAGGAATGTACAGGTATCAACTTTTTTCAAGCAGCACTAGGTTCCTTCTGATAAGCGTTCCAATTCAAATCATCACTACTAAATGAAAAAAAGACCAGCTCTGCCCACTTCTCCATTTCTCCAGTGTTATCTGTATCATAAATCCAGGCATTTGCACTGTCACTTTGTTCAAATACTGCTCTTGTGGAAGTGTAAACACTTCTTCTGGCCATTTATTGATACCACTGGCTGGCATGGCTGTGAAGTTTTAGAAACGGAAGCTTCAAAAGAACCACGAGGATTGCGCTTAGATTGAACTCATAAAATGGCAGGAATAAATGAACAAAAATTAATCAAACCTGACTGACATATCTATTAATTCCTGCACACTTCATAAAATTATGGAGACAAGGTTTAGAGAGGCAGTGGCCACCTTTTTTGCAGGTACCACCAGCCTGGATTGGGTTTAAAAGCAGGAGTAATATGTAATCACTATCATGATGAATTTCACTCTGTAATAAGGATCTACAGAGTAATGAGACATTTTACATAGAAAATGCTTTTCTGTTTGGCATAAAATGATTGGTGAACCAGCAAAAATACACCAATCAATCTTAAGATAGTTTCAGAAGAATATTTCACGGACCATTATTATATACCTGAAAGGGATAACAACCCTTCATATAAGATTAAAAATTCCACTATAAATACATTGTAAACATGTAAATATTATAAATCCCATTTTGCAACCAAAATGGCACCTATCACAGTTTTTCTCATATCTCTGCTTGCCAATGGACCACATGGACCTTCATAGATGACTATCCTCTGTAAAAATCTCTTGGGAGATTATTACAAAAAAATACACTTTTTAAAAACCCAACTGACTAACTTTAAATGTCGGAACAGATTAATTTTACCATTGGAAAGTGGGAAATTTTTTGTTTATCCCAGAATAATCTGTTTTATCGACTTTTCCACACATATGAAAGCTTGCATGTATTCCTGGCACCAATCCTCCCTGTAAGATATATGAATATATATTTTTTGCATAGTAACAGTTTCCAAACTTGTTAAAAATACATATCTAAACATCAAACCAGGCACATCCTTTGGTATCCCACATGCATTTGACCCTCCTAAAAATGATGCTTTAAGCCTTGTAGTTTGGGGGGAATCATATGGGGGGGGGGGGGGGGGGGATAGAATGCACTACAAGTGAGTTTTTATTTTCACAGACCATTATTATGTATAATTCTTTTAGAACTAGGAAACAATACCTACAAAAGTCTTGTAAAACTCCCAGAAAACTAGACAGCAGGAAAAATATGTAGATAAGGTATGGAATCATATCAAGACCAGTGACCTTGGGTTTTAAAAACAAATCTTTTTAGAAAAAACTTAATTACAGCCAGGTAAACCAATGCAATCATTTAAAAATTCTTCTTGCAGAGCCGTGAAGACCAGCAATTGCCACACTGTTCTGCCAGATCATGGAGTTTTAAGTATATCCCCCAAACACTAACATTTACAAACCACACTCAAAACAACTTCTTGAAGCTCTAAAATAACATTGAATGACTAAACATTCTTTATATTGATCTCTTCTCTAAAACAATCTAGTTATAAATAGGTATCTAGATTGTTGGGAATGATTCTTAATCATCTATCTGTTGGTCTGCTCATTTAGTCACCTAGCTATTGAAATAGTTGTCCAACTCCAAGAAGTGTCAACCCCCTTGGTCTGTTTGTCTGTGCATCAGTCACTGAAACCTGCTCACCCAACACTTAACAGGTGGGTACAACACCTAAAACTTTTCTCATGTAAATGATTAGGAGCTGCAAACATATTTATATATCTTTTGCCTTTTGTTTCCTAAAGAGCTTCCACTTATGCACCAGTCAATAGAACACTTCTTTATCATTATGAGGCATTGCCAGGATGCCATCAATGGGCCATTACTGGAGACAGAACAGCAATTTTCCACTTCACGGAATAATCTCTATATTTTACAGCCAAAGAGATCCATCAGCTGTCAAACCAGGCAAAAAACAAAAAAATGTAAAAATCTTAAGCAGCCCCTGTGGTAATAATGTTCACTCGGCTGTGAACAATGACAAATGACATCATCATCTGGTTATTCTGCTCATTTCCCTGTTATGAGTGGAAACATATTGCAGAATAGCAGAATAACCGCTTGTGATTCATACAGATCTAGAACATGTTCCCTTTTCATTTAAACCAAATTATTGGTGTTTCATTTTCAACCACCATGCATGGAAAATGCAATAAAAAAGTGCAATACTATATGCGTGTATGTAAATCACAGTAGAAGGTTCTGAGAAATAGAAATTATCAGTGATAGAACTGCAACCTGCTCTTGTATTTACCATAGGGACTTGCACATAAGGAGGATAAAATATAATATATCAATCATATATCTATCAGTGTTTCCCCTGCACTTAAATGAGCGAGGCGCCCGCCTCGATGATATTTGCAAGCGCCTCGCTGAAATTTGTCAAAAGCACCGCCTCGCTGGACTATATGGAACAACAAAGTATATTTTCACTCATGCTAACAGTTACTGAAAATTATGTTTATCTCTAAGCAAATATGGCATTTTCTGTTTACATACGTAATCCCATGCTTCTGAGCACTTGATTTAGTAGTAACGGAAAGACGCATGCGCGTATGCCTAAAAATAACCAGCAGTTACTATCTCCCTGTGAGTGCCTCGTTTTCGCAGTTCTGTGCCTTATTTGAAGTATAAGAAACAGAGCGAAACGAGGCAACTGTTCTTGACACCATTTAATCACGTGTCAAGAATACACTTTATCACTTCATGTTCCGAAATTCAGACCGCCTGTTGTTTGTTTTTATAGTTTACGAATGTTCACTGATAAAAAAGGAGCAAATAAAGTGGACTTCGTTGATTTTATAAACTTGGAGAAGATTTTCTATTGATTTACGGGTGAGTTTTGTGAAAGCAGTAGCGTTGTAAAACTGGGTCACGTCAGTATTTCGCGTGGAAACCTATGCATTGAATATGAATTTCCATGAATGAATAGAACCATATAAATGAATAAACGAAGAACTAAAATTGATGATAAGTGTGATTTTCATCTCTTTAATTCCGAAGCATTCATTTAACGGTGTTTGAAGTTGTTGATTATAAATTACATCTCAAACTACGTATAACTAGTAGCGGGAGTCGCTTTGCGCTGAACGACAGGAGAGAGAACTTTTGCGGCAGTTTTATATTAGGATGAAGCGCTCCCACACGCAAAGTCAGTTGACCAGTTACTTTCACAAGAATGTGAAAACGGTAAAAACAACATATTTTATCAACTTTTTGGTCAATTTAAAAATAATTCAATGTAGTAAGCCCTTTTTCTCGTTTCTTGTAAGTATTAAAGTAGTTAACTTTTTTTTTTGAAAGTATTAACTTTTTTTTTTTTTTTTTTTTGAAAGTATTAATTTTTTTTTTTTGAAAGAGTATGTTCTATAAACTGAAAAGGACTAAAATGAGTGAATGCACAGACTGGAAAATAAATTTCGTCCAAACCTTTGTTATGTCATTACTGAATTTACTCCTCAAAACATCTAAAACAAGACAATTCAGTGCCACATAAAATGTAAAAAAAATCAGTTCTAAATACCCTAAAATGCACCAAATTGCACCTCGATTTAAAAAATTTTCCGGGGGGGCATGCCCCCGGACCCCCCTAGTATTGCTGGGATCACGGACTGCCTACCACCTCGCAGAGCTTGAAAGCCAGGGGAAACACTGTCTATAACATCACTGGCAAAACTTGATTCAATCCTTAATGTTTCATACAAAACACAAAAGTTCCACCTTGTTGAGCCAGATGGTATGTATATTTTTCAATATCACAATACAATAGACTATAATCCAATTTGGAGTTCAGAATGAAAAATAGCTGTACACAGTTGAGTCAATAGCTTTGTGGCCAGACTGGTACTATTTTTAGTGTTTGGAACATAGTAATGGTCTTAAAAAGCATTTTCATGTTTCCATTACATTTTTCAACAAAGTTCCAAATGTACTGACTGTAGATAAAAAGGTAGAGTAAAGAGTAAAGCTGGGGGAAAAAAAACTCACCGAGTTGGCAATCTCCAGAAAGTGTGTGGCCGCCTCCTGACTGTGCTGCCCCCTGGGGTTCTCCATGAGCTCTGAGATGACTCCCGGGTTGTGGTGCTCTATGAGGCGCTGAAGACTGGTGGGTTCCAGGTGCAGATCTTGAGCACCACTGTCATAGTCCAGGCTCTCTGGCTTGCCTCCTCCTGACACTGGGATAACAGAAATGTAAAATTAGCTACATTCTCTCATAGACATTATTACATATGATACACCACTGGACACATATGGTCTGTGTACCTGACATGTGTATATGTAAGTGTACATGTGTGTGTATGTGCATGTATGCTTGTAGGCATGACTGCGTGTCATAAACCTATGTCAATCAACAATTTTGCAAACACTATTTGACAAACATATAGAGTGATCTGATTAAAATTTTCTGCAATTCTGTTTGAAGCTGCAATACAATAGTATTGATATCATCTGAGAAATATCAAAAGAAAAAAATATTCCAATTTTCACTATTTCATCCACATTCACGCATCTGGAAGGCTGCATAAAATATCTGCCAAAGTGAAACACCAACAGACTATTATGACTAGTCCTGCTCTCTCTGAACATTATCAGAAAATAAAAAGACAGTATGATTTCTATCGGCTTTTATAGCAGTACTCAGGTCTGTAGGTGTGTTATCTAATTCTGCAAGTCCTACGAATAAAAAAACATGTGCACAATGATATAACTTTCCACCTGATCACAAACTTAGCTGCCGTAGGATTAGCCACTTTGAAAAACTCTCCTGCACAAATACAGTGGTTTACATAATAAGCACCACATGTTCAGGTATCACGTGCCACAACTCCGTTACAACTTTAACCTTTTGATGCACGTGGTTTATGCGACACTTGACACTCCAGACTGCACATGATTCAGAAAACTGCTGCATGTTAAGTAACTCATCTAGTACAATGGTACTGAGCAGAATTACCAGAAGGAAAAAGGTCACTTTAGCTCACCTTGGCCTTTCAATTTTTTCCCTAAACCAAAAGAAACTTATAAATGGGAAAAAACTCAACTATAACTTAATCTAACAAAAAGATTTTAAATCTTTATAAGAAAGAATTAAAATCTCAACTAAAATAACAGCACTCATCTTTGGCACTTACAGCTGCTGTCATTTACTTGTGAAATTCAGTTTTTCTAGTAGCACATCCTTCTGAACCCCTTGACACATCTTGCAAAAAACAACCTTCAATTTTAACTTTGGTACTGCCAATCACTTTGAGATGAGACCTATTTTTCTTCTATAGTTCTAAAATGACTGTCAAAAACAAAATCGAGCGAAAACACTGGTGTTATCAGACGGCATACCTGTATGAACTTGTATCATCTCTGATCTACCTGCTGATGGGAAACAAGACAGCCACATTGTAATCCAAGTTTGCTTTAAGTCTAATATAAACCACTAGCTTATCATTCTGTTTTCAACAATGTAGGACCATAAAACAATGATCTGGTATTACACAGCCTTTTCATGGCTCTAGTCAATACATACAACTGGGACCCAAAGCAATGGATTACACACACAAGTAAGTTCTCTATGGGTCCTGTGTGTTTGCAAGTCTACTAAAATTTAGTTGTGGGTTGTCGATTTAGGGAGGAATAACCGCAAGCTATTGATTTGTAAGGAGCGTATATATATTAATGCACTGAAAAAAAAAGGCAAGAGACTCATATTAAAATTCCACAAAGAAGCCAAGATATCTCAATTAAACACACACATTTCATTTTCCTCTCATCGCATATTCAGGCTGTATTACAGTATTTGTAAATTTTTAGCCTAATGTTTTCCTTATTTTCTGGCAAATTGGTAATTATGTCTCAGAGAGAAGTGAAATAACACTTTGAAACTGTGCCTAACACTGGGAGTGAAAATGCACAGAATGAAAGTTACTATTTTGGCTTCAAGCAAACTCACATAAAATAATCTGAAAACACCATTCTAATCACTAGTACTTCGGGGTCTATTACACCATTTTCACATTAATACATGAAGCTTCTAACCATGCGAAAAGAATAAAGTTTGCTGCAATCGAAGAAAACAAATAGTCACTAAGAAGGAAATAAATGTGTCCCTTTAGATATTTGATTCAATGCAATTAAATGTGACATTATATGGTGTTTACAGTCTTTTCACTTCCACACCCAAATACTAGGAATTAGAATGTAATGCTAGGATAATTATGAAGTATCCCCCCCCCCAAAAAAAAACGCTCAATCGTTCAAAAACCACACTTACTATTATATACCAATGTTACAGACTTGGCTGTACATGAGTGATGGCATTGCCCCTTGACTTGACACCAATGTTACAGAACACAAAATCTAATCTGTTCCATCAACTGATTCTGTCAAATCCTAGAAAGTTTTTGATTATTATAATCATAAAACAACTCTGAAGAAAAATTTCTGGCATTTAAGGTATTTTTCTAAAAAAAAAAAAGAATGTGAAAACATTTTTTTTTTTTACATTTTAAATAATTTTCCTTAATTTGAAATGAATTGTCAACCTGCAGTATTCAAAGACATCCAATTAGGATCTCAAAATGTATAATTATGATTTTTGAATGGCTGCCTCTGTATCAACAATCCTTTGGTTCTTTTTAAGATACAGTCCAATCATCAGCGCACAAAGCACATTTCTGTGGACAAATGCCCCATGGTGAAAAACAGCATGTCCAGACAAAACTATTCTAATGAACAAAATCTCTTCAGAAAAGTTATGAAGACGTGAACTTAGATGACTTAATGCTTCAAATTGCGGAGTCGGAAGTGGCAGCTTGACATGGCAACCTCTAAAAGTGTTTGCTGTCAATAAAATCACTTACGAAACCCGCTCAAAGCACTTGAAAAGTTCTGGGAAATCTCTTGTTCTCTTCATATGGCTTATTATGCTGAGGTCAAGCTTGTGATTTAGCAGAGCACCACCTAGAAAACTTGCTGGCTTGGAAAATCTCTGTTAAAAAGAACACTTGCAAAGTTTAGTCAATTTCCTTTAGAAAGTGCACTTCCTTCAACAAATTCAAACTTCAAGCAATGCAGCGCAGTTTAAACCCTTTTTCATCTTTTTTGGAGCAACAGCCAGAATTGCAAACGTTCTGACAAGGAGTTAATAAATATCTGCTTTTGTAATCATGGTTGTGTTTCAGCTGATAACATTGACAATTTTTCACTCTTTCCACATCCCTATTTAATGTTTTATGAAAGTTATGCTGTCAAGTGGCCTTTAATTCACCCAGGTCAGCTCATTATGACCAGGAAGAAAACCAGTTGAAGCTAAATCTATGACCTGTCAAAATACCATCCCAGAAGATAAAATGATTTTTATTGCATAAACCTGTCAGTTTCTATGTTATCCGCATGCCATGGTTGTATACACACACATGTAAAAAAAAAAAAAAAAAAAAAAAACTCTTGGGGGTAGATGTAACCACAAGGGATTAAGTGATTCTTAAAAGAGTTGATTATTTTAACTGTATCTTGAAAAGGCATATTTTTACTAAATTTATTTACTTCTCAGCAAACTGACTGCAGAAGTGGTTTTTACTTGTGGGTGATGATAGGGCACGTTGGCAAGGCTTTGATAAAAAATCATTCCAAGGTAACTTTCTTTCACTTTAAATGCCAGGCTTTTCTTGGGAAAAACAAGCAACCATGAGACCCCTTTTGGTCAGTTTGTCAAACTACAGAACACATCATCTGTGCTATTGTGAACTGAAGGCAATTTTACACTCAACTAATAAAAAATATTACATTATTCTGGAAACTAAATCAGCAAGTATTTATTAAATATTTTTGTTAATATTCACTCAAAACTTCATTTTGAAAAAAAAAGGCAAATTATACAAAATGTCCAGAATTTGCATTATTCATTTTAATAATTACAAGCACCGCAAGGCATAGCTCATTTAATCTTATCATGAATCTTAAATCAAAACCTGAACCTAATTCATACTAAAACGTGCAGTCCTGCATACCACACACTGCACATGAGAGGTGTTCTCTATAACTCACATGAGTCCAAGATCTGGCGAGTAATTCCTGCGATAACATGCTGGGAAAAAGTCACAAACACCTGTCCACCTCCCAGATATAATGCAGCTTAATGATGTTAAATCTAGCAGGGTACTTGGTTGCTATTTTGGCATGCAACATTTAATAAAGTACTTTTCTGTCCTTATATCCAGAGCTATTGGAAGCATCATAATTTATTCATGCTGTCCAATTGTTTTTTTTTTTTAAATACTTTTCAGAGTGCTAAAGTGAAAATGGTGTGAATAAATCATCATCTGTTACAGGTAAAAAGAGACACCTGTAAATAAAACCATGTCAAGTGTTCAATCTACAAAACAATACCATCAGTGTATACAAACAAAATCAGTAACCAGACATCGGCACTCGCATCAGTGATACAGGGTCATGTTCAGTAATAATCCTTGAATTTGAAACTGACAAACTGAGAAATCTAGGTAGACAAGAATAACACACTTCCAAAGTGGACAAAATATCCACACAGCAGTCATTTAAAATAAGCAATGTGGAACAAGTGTAGGTTCCTAAAGTGAGACAACCCTAGAATAACACACTTATCAAATTGGTGCCAGATTTCCCTGTGGTCCTCACTCGTCCCAATGTCACACTGCACTGCTGTCAGTGTCACCTGAAGCTGTATCCAATCAAAAGCAGACACAAAAATGTATCATTTACAAATTGTGGATGAATTACAAGGCGACTTGCCAAATGCACAGTGTTGAGCCTCTCTCTCTCTCTCTCTGTATGTGTGGGCGAGAGGGAAAGTTTTATTGGGACACTTATTTCACAGACAATGAGATATGCTGGTGAATAATATGGGTGGTAAAAAAATCCTAAACAAAATAATCAATGAAATCTGCCACATCTTTATCACATCTACCTTTATTTGTGCTGTATTTGTAATACTCATATTGTTTGCAAACAGAAAAGTATATATATTAAATTAAACACTTAAATGATCATTACAAAATACAACAAGAGCTCAATAAAAGGCAAGGGAAATGTCTTGTCTTCACATAAAACTATTTGTGACAAACACTGGTGGCTCACTTAATGCCAAGCCATGTAGTTACTGCATATAATAAAAAGCCAAAGGGTGCCAAAGAGAACAAGAACAGTGTGTCATGTTACTGCCACATAGCAGTATTATGGTATTCTGACCACACAGCCTTAGGTATCAAAGGTAACTAGAACCTACAGGAGTCAAAGTTGGTCCAAGATAAAAAAAGATGTATCAAAAGAGTGCCTGTCACCTGTAGCCACTTAATTTGAATTGCTGACTTGACAGCAATTCAAATGAAAGGTATTCATTTTATTTACTATTGATGGATGGTGTATCTCTGAGATTAACAGACCTACAACAGTGATTCACCATGATTCAAAGTTTTTTTTTTTTTTTGTACAACAGCAGTCATTCAAATACAAGGGACGGTTTCCTGAAGCTATCACTGGCCAAAGTCTATTGTTACCTTACCTGTGCATTTACTGAAAATGGAGATTTTCCAAGAGGCTTGCATATTGCGAGGAGGATGAACCAGAAACATAACAGTTTCACAATCTCTGCCTTTAACTAGCAGAAATTTTCTAAAAACTGTTAAAAAAGCTGGATTACACCCAATAATTCCATTATATCACATAAAAGCCATAATAAATTAAAAACTACAAAAAAAAAGGCACAGATGTAAAATTGGTAAGGGAGTTTTTCAGTTATGGTCATTGTTGTCACTGTTGAAATCCATATAATTTGGGAAAGAACGAGTAAAAATTGGCTGAAAACTAAACACTAACCTATGAAACCAACCAACACTATCATTTACAAGAAAACCTACAAACTTTACCTTCCTAGAACATGGACATTTTCATAAAAGAAATTATTACTAGCCAGCAAACATGAAAGAGGCGGGACCCCATAAAGTGTAACCATGAAAATGCTGACAGCTAATTAAGGAAAACCTATGTATTATAAGGAGGTATGTGTGAAATGCAGAATCACTGGCAATATTCACAGGGACCACAATAACAGACCTTTTCTCTTATGTGCTGGTTTCATTACGATTTAATGAGCAGTCTAATAAACATAATGACTGTGCCTTGAATGTAAATACCAAACAAATGCATTTCAACATTGCTGAAATGCATAAATATAACAAAACAAATTTTGAATAACATAATCCAAATAGATCTAATTGAATGACTATAAACATTGGACACAGTTTGACACACAGGGCAATGAAGGTGTTAGAGAAAATCTGTCATAAACATGAACAATCCACCCGAGTTGGCACTAAAAGGGGGAAACTATGACCTGACTATAGTTTGAGTTATGTAGCTGACAGACTCCCAGGTGTTTGCAATTCAGTTCTGATGCATGTCAGGATGAAGCTCTTCTTGAAAATTGATATTTCTATTCTGATTTCCAACTGATTTCTGTCTTCAAAAATAGAACAAATAGTAAACATACATGCAGCTCGGTAATCTAGGAGTCAGCATCTGGTAGGATTGATAAAAATGGCATGTTTACAGGTAGATTCTTTGAGAAGACTGAATTTTTACACTCACATTATTATTGGCAAAGTTGTCAAGATAGGCCCATGTTTTGTTTTACAGCATAAATTCCAGCAATTTTTTTTTCAAGGATCCAGTAATAAACCCATTTAAAATAAACAATAAAAACACTCTGTATGTTCCGAGAAGATTTGATAACCCTGAGTAAATACAGACAATAACACCCCTGTGCTGCTGAAGAAAAAAACAAACCACTTACCAGACTGGCATGATGTAATACATACCAACCAAAGTCAGCATAAACACAAGGACCAGGAACACGTGTTGAAGCACTAAAACAGTAGTTTAATGATGAACGCATGTCACAGATAGAATATTAGTATACTATACATTATGGTTGAGGTGATGCTACATGCCATGGCAATAAAAATCTAGCATTGCCTCAAGGAAAACCTTATGAGAGCAATCTTGGTTTGGCAAATTGTGAGAATGTTTTTTTTTTGTAACACGGAGGCTGAGAGTTGCGAGAAAAAATGACTGCAAGAGCACATAAGAGATAATAGAAATGGAGAGAGGAATTAAAGATGTAGAAAGGTTATTGCATAATTTTCGGAAAAATGAAGTAATTTCTTTTTCAAATTAAGTAAATAAACAACAAGCTGAACTTTTTTCTTTCTGTCCTCTTTTCTTTTTCTTCTTGGTTGTCTGCTGCAAGGCAGGTTCAGCGTCTGCCACAACATCCATCACAATCTTCAGCTCTTCGTTTGATCTTACCATAACTTTCTCTTTCCTTCACAATCAAACACATCCTCAAATTTTGTCTGTCCCAAACAAAATCAATTTCCTTAGTAATATCTACAAATGTTGACACTGGCAACTCTCCATTGTCAAAAATCTCTATCTGATAATTAAACATCCACTTCATTTCATCGTACCTTCCTTATGGCCACTGGCCTTTGGCTAGACCAATATCTCCTCATTATGAACATAAGTGGGCTGACCAAAATTAATTGATGTCACTTTCAATCAACAGAGATATCAAATCAAACAAAGCCATCTGGTCATCAATTGCTCCATCATTCTTCATGACATGACCGCCATGCTCATAGGACTGTGGCTTTTGTTGGGGTGAACTCAAGCAAGAGCTGAGGTTACATGAGATTAAGGAGACTTCAAGTAATGCAATTACCAGCTGAAATCCAACACATGTATACTCACACCAAAGGTTAATCAGGCTGAAAACCTGCTTTATCTCTGGTTTCAAATATATTAAATCATGTAATGTGAATGTCTCTTATCATGGTCTTAAAATATATATGTATCATTACCTAAGCTGTTTTCTGAGCTTGTTCTCCAAGATGGTGACTGAACACAGTGCTGGCGGTCAACATCAGGTGTGGCTGGACTGGGCAGAGAGGGGGGGAGAGTGGACATATCAGGGACAGGTGCCTGCAGACGGTCTTGTTCCAGCTCAGTCATCAGTTGGGTTCGACACAAACAGAACTCATCAAACGAAATCTTGCCATGGACTCCAAGTTGAGTGATAATCTCTTCTGCAGAGTCCTCCATTCCAAGAAGACGACACATGTTCTTCAAGTCATGACTGAAAATATTGGATCATAAAAAATGTTAACTCTTGCACATTTAATTTAATACCAAATACACTAGTTATACACAAATAGGTGAAATAATAATTATTTATAAGTGTAAGATTACATACTAATAACAATTCTTTTGCATTTATTAGCAGAGACAAATTTAAAGTCTGCCATAAGAATTTTCTTTCAAGTTAAATTATTAGAATGCCAGGTTCACATAATAGAGGACAAACATTAATTTCTAGAAGTAATTCAAATGCTCAAGTCATTGATTCAACCTAAAAAACACCTAAGCAGGGCAATATTGAGTTCAATAAAAGAACAGATTTACATCCATGATAGGAAGTGACCCCATAGTCACAAGGAACCAATTAACCATAAAAAAGAGCAAAAAATCCTCCCATTATTCATATTCCTTGAGAAAATCTGAAGCTAATATGAATGAAAGATGTGATTTATCTCTTAACTGGGTGAATCTCGAAGCTCCACTAATACAAAGTTCACAGTATTACTTTATCTGAGACTCTGAGACTGAGAGTTATCAGTTGCATATGTTCCTCCTGAAATACCAGTGATCCTTAAAAGAATATTAAAAATTCTCTTTTATAAGTTTAATTTTATATTTATATTCCTACACTTCCATTCCTGATCCTAACGACAAATTTTTAACCCCTTTCCCTCAATTGCTAAAATTGTTCCTATAAATATTGCAATAATAATAATACTGAAGCAAAATAAAGTGTTATCTTAACAAAATTTCATTTTTAACGTCTAACAAATTCTGTATTTTCTTCAGTGACTGTACTAAATGGCCTGGCATTCTACAATCATCTTTTGTTAGATAATGATTCATATTTATAATGAAAGTAATTTAAAGATTTTTTTCTAAAACTCTCAGAATCAACAGTCCTGTTAATATCAGTTAACACATTGCAAGTGAGATATTCACACTGCTATATTGTCAGTGAAATGGCACTTGAGTTGCCCTGACACTTATTTCTCTTGAAAGAAAGTCTATTCATGGAATACACAGCATTATCTTTATTTTCAAGAGACTACTTGGTTTCATATATTCCAAATCAATCCTCTATTTGAAGAGGCAAACTCTTACTTTCATGACTAAAATCAATACAAATATTCTGTCAGCTTCATAATTACGGAAACAGTTCCAGACATCTAGCTCAACTCCACTTCAGAATTCTCACTGTTGGCATTCAGGGGGAGAAAATCATAAAACATCGACCAAATAAAAACAAACATTCCCTTTTATACTTGTCTCCACAAAGACCCAGATGTAACAATAAACCATCGATTCAGGTGAGGGAGTTCAATCAAGTGCACACTATTACCATTTTATCACAAGGTTAAGGCTATCCCAGGCTCACATTAACCACACAATACCACTACTGGTGTGTCACCATGTACAGTTCTCTTCTCTGAAGTAAGAACAGTTATAGTTCTTTGTGGTAAACCCCACCATTCAACAGATATTTCTATACTGCACTTGAGAGACTGCACACTGATACTCACTTTATTCTCAATGTGCAGGCCTAGAATTTAACTATCAATTTTAAGCCACAAAGAGCAGACTTGAACATGTACAAAAATTAATACTTATTCAAGATGAAACAAGAATATTGCACAAAAAAATTAATATATCACCCAGAAAAGTTAAGTGGTTTAAAAGTTCCCTTCAAGGCACACTACTGTTAATAGATCAGAAAATGAAATAACTATCATGTCCGCAAAGAGCACTTTCATTCCTGACAAGTTATCGTATTAAACAACCTGATAATGACTAGACAAATTTGTAAGGCATGGGATAATACTTATAAATAAAATAATCATACCCAAAGGGTTCTTTCACTCTGTTAAGTCTCTTACCCTAATGGCCATTCCCGATAATAGGCTCTCTTGAATTGTTTTCAATTATAGTTTTTCTTTTCTTAATAAAAAAGATTATGCATTAGTCCTTGTGGGATTTCATCAAGTTAAAGAGGTATGCAGAGTTCATGTGAAAAAAAAAACTGTCTAGATGCCATCAGTTTGTCTCACCATGGTCTAATGACCCTAAGCCAATCTGCTATCAAAATGAAAAGGAAATATCAAATTAAATTAAATTCCTCAGGGATTTCAACAGAACCAAAATCAAATGCCAATGTCTGTCATTCAGGTAATGTGTTTTAATACATCTTTATCAACTGTGAAACAATCATTTTTATGATCATATCAAAGGTAAACAATAAGGCAAAGAAAGACATATCCAGATGAGAATGTTATCACTGTCGCACAGAGGCAAGGTTCCTGGACCTTGTGCATTGTCTAATTTAGAGATATTTCTTTCTTTTTTTCTCTCTCTAGTCAACTGACACACAAATCAAGTCTAATCTTTACTGGTGAACAGTGCAACTTGCTGATTTAAAAAAAAAAAAAAGAAAAAAGACACATGGAAATACATTCAAGTAATGGATATTCATCTTGTGCATGTTAGAATCTTTCTCACAAAGGTAAATGGTCAAGAGGCAAGCAACCTTAGGTAGGAGTGAAAAGAATGTACATAAATAAACTTCTCCATCTTTCACAGAAAAGATTATCCCTGCATATTTGTAAACATAGCTGACCTAAATGAAGTTCACACCCCAAGGTCACCAAAATCCCATTAGGCTAAGTAAGCTTGCAAGTAAATAATCATATATCACACACCATGGGCATTGATTTACACTTCCTATCATGTCCACACCTTGCTACAGGTAATCTGCACAGGGAATAGGGCAGTTTGGAAGGATATTATTTGGAAGAGATAGTGTAGTCACTTAGGTTAATGCGAATCATATTTGATTCCTGTGAATCTGATGGCATGGCCTTGGCTTTGCATTCAATATACACATACGATCATATGGTAGTTAGCCTCCTCTAGCCTTCCTTAGGTTATGTTTATGTCTCTAGTTTGTATAAAGCTTGTACTCATCTCCAAGTAATATACACATGCATTATTGGCCTGTCATTCTCTGGCACATTCTTTCATACCAAGCTAGAAGTTACACCCAAGCAACAGACAGACAGTTATGCACTACACTGCAGATATGGCGTTATGCCATCAGCCATACTTGTGCATAACAAAAATATACACAGAGTGTATGCAAGCCACTTTTCTGGTAAAATAAATTGCAAACAGTTTTTTAAAGACTTTGTTTTAACAACAAAAAAAAAAGTCTTCAAAAGCAATTACCATTAGTCATACATCTGAAAATATGCAACTCCTTTCCATTTAAAAATAATGTGAAACCTTCCAATCCCGTAATTTTAACCACTAACCTGATGAACACTGAAACAATTTCAAGGCATACTGATACAAATGTGATAAATATGCATATTCTTTTGCAAACCTTCATAAATACGGAATAGAAATCTAATTTTCTGATCCAAATCTCCATAAACACAGAGGACAAATCTAAAATCAATGTGAAAATTAGGAAATAATCCTCACTGGCAAGCAATGGAAGACCTGCTAACTACTCTCAGTCTCCATGGAAATATCCCACATTCTATCACACCAGTGGTGAAGCTTTTAGTCCCTGTTGCAATGTTTTGATAAAATTTGCTTTTAGTGTTGGTGCCATATAGCATCCTGTGATCACTTAGTTTACAAATTGCAGCAACAGACAGATACGGAGCAATGTCTATGCAGCTATTTCCTACAAATCTGATATTTTGACAATAATTCAATAGAGCTGATCTGCTAAAACATGTTATACTTATTACTTTCCTACACATGATAAACATATTAATGTTTTAAGTCTTCTTTCCAAATCTTATGCCTAGATACTGCATGGTTATTCCCATTATATGACACTTACTCCTGCCAAAATACTTGCTGAGATTTTATCCCAACACATTTACATCCTAACTGCAAATCAATATGCACTCACTCAGTAAAGACTGATTGATTGCATGCATTTGTTTTATCCTGGAAAAACATTATACTTCACTTTTCAATCAAAATTAAGTGGCTTGGATCAAGCTAAGGTTCAAGTAAATTATATAACACAATAAACAATTCAACACAATAACAATCCTATCAACTGACTGATCCAATGTGCTGTGAAATATAAGACTTTTGACTTTTGTTAATCTGGAGGTGGTCCCTTGTCTCATCTTTTTGAAGTCAATTTATTTGAAATGTTCATTCAAAATAAGTAACAACTACGTACAGCTCTGAAGATGGAAGATAGAATGCTTGCATTTTTAAAAACAAGAACTTAAATTTAAGTTTGACAGTATGCATGAAAATAGTACATTTGCTAAATACAACTTTAAGACCGCAGAAACTTGTTTGGGAGCGTATTGCGTGTAGACAGTTTTTATTAACAAGACTCGGTAAGATATGATCGTTTCAGGTGCTAACACCAAGTTCATAACAAATGTAAACAACACATGCAGTCAACACTTTGCACACATCATTTTGCGCCCTTTGCCCAAATTCTAGAACGCGAGCCCCAAACGCAGCTGTCATACCTTTAATGTAAAATCCCTCCTGACTTTAAGAGATGAATTTAAGATGACAACCGACTTTTTGGGGGATTTACCTGTCAATCAATCCATCTCCGTCTTCATCACATGCCTGAAATAATCTTCGCAGTCGCTCTTCCTCCCCCGTGCTGCTAGAGTCACTACCGCTGCTACTACATGATTTTTTCTCCTTGGAAGCACCAAGAGGAACGCCTGGGACATTGGCCATTGTTGATAAGACAAATTTACATCATGAGCGCAGAGAGTGCCAGCCTTCGTCTTGGAGAAGCAAACTTTTAACACAACAAAGCATGAACTTGCTGAGCGCACAGACGCCAGCACTTGGTTCAAGGTGTAGTTTCGATACATTTGAGGCAGATTTGATGAGACATTCTCTATACGAAAATCAACTTCTTTATAATTTTGATTTTGTAGATACAAATTAAGATCAAATGCATTGTTTTGGTCTTTGAGAAAAATCGCACATATTCTAATCGACGGCGACAATCGAAATCGACCAGCTTTGTTTCAATTAAGAAGTTTTTGATTGGACAAGCATCCATGACGTCAACAGGGAATTCCCTGCAAGCCTGCAAGCGAGAGTTGTTCACTTTCTTTTGGATTAATATAAATGCACTTCTGTTTCTCTTTTTCTTTTGTTCTTTGGTTGGTTTATATCTAAACTTATATCTCAGTTAGCATAATTTTATGACGAGTTTCGCAGCAAATTTACTGGTTTTGGTGCACTAACATACTGGCAAAAGAAGCGTGATATCAATCTGCGGGTGTTTAGTATTGTAGATTAACGCCAAATGCCATAAATAGCAGATTCCAGTCATGTTGTACTTGAATCTTATGATTATCAAGGAATTTTAAATAAGGGGTCGTCACTTCCTACATATAAACTAATCAGTGTATATAAAAAAGTGAATAATAATACGTAGACATTTAAAGAAATAAACTAACAAACAAACGATAGGACGTGGAAATAAAAAAAATAAATAAAATTTTTAAGAATAGGCCCTATACCAGGTTTCGTATCATCTTATAACGCAAACATGTTTACATTTGAGGGCCTATCAGCTGAAGGAACTGTTATAGTGGTAATTTCATGGCCAAATTGCATCTTTTAAACATCCATTTTTAACAAAATTATGACAGTTTGGTAAAATTATTTAGGTGTCAGAGTTATAATCAATGTATTTCACTCATTAGAAATAACTGCAATCAAGTTGTTTAGGAGGTTTTTTAAGTTGTTATGTATATTTTACAGTAACGGATATAAGGGGTGTCAGGGGAGTCCTAACACCCCACCCCACCCCACCCCCCTTCGATTACTGAAAAAAGTCGCACCGACGGTCCCCTCTTGAAATTAGAATTTGGACTAGCTGAATCATAGTTCTAAACCGTACCAAATGGCACCGTTCGCCCTCTAAATACCATTTTTTTCTGGGCCCTTCATCGGCCCCGACCCCACGCCAAAGGGGGGGGGAGGGAGGATCGGCTTCGCATCCGTGGCCCCCCCTTCAAATAATCTAGGATCTGCCCCTGTTATACGATACAAAAACATATTGAGACGGACGCTTAGAACATCATCATTTTAAGGCCCATATCATATGAAGCTTATTAGGGTTCTTGTATTTCAAAAGCTAAAAGCTGTAAGCTCTCTTAATTTAAAAGATATTACATGATATTCAATTATAGATAAGTAGGTTATGAAATTGTTGCCACTGTTGTAAAACTATTAAAAAGAAAACAATGATAGCGTTAAAGGTGCAATTTCGGCATTATTTTCAGACTCAAAAGTTTGAATAACAAATGTGAAGCTGTTCAAATCCATTAATTGGAATCAAAGCTTTTAATGTTTTAACATACTATAATAATATTTTGATTTAGAATATATTTGCGGTTTCATTGCGATACATGTACATCCCCGGCAACAGCAAAGTTAACGTTTTAATTAAATAAAAATGGAATAGTGAAGCTTCTGAACTTTTCTGTCACTAAAATGCTTATTTTGTGTTTATTTATGTCTTTCTCCAATAATGACTGCAGCTGCGAACTCCTCACTTGGCCATACAAGAATTGTTGGGCAGTGGTTCAACAATGGGCGATGATGTTTTGTCTTGGTGCAACTTGCGTAAACAGGGAGAGTAAACCTTGCGCACGGACAGTCGTATACGAGCAAATTTACGCCTCGTTGGTGAAACCGGGCCCGGATTACTAAATCAAAGCATCCGGGTTAGATACCGACGTAAGAATTTTTTATTTACGCGTGTTTCAAGGTAAACAATACAGGTAAATACAGCAGGCCATGCAGCCATCAATGTGTCCTCTTGGCGCAAACAGTAGCGCACAGGGTTTTGAACCAATGTGTGATGCCGACAGATAGGAGGAACGAAGACCCTAGAAGTAGGCAGGTTAGACTATGCTAGGCAAGAGTGTAAGGTCGCATTAATATATTCCCAATATACTATTACCTATTCAAGTTCAATAGGATATATGGGTTAATCTCTGCCAGTTTTGGAGTATTTCACATTTTAAAATCACCATTGAACAGTGCGACGTTGTATTTTGTTGAAATAGCGCAACTCCTAAACAGTATGTGAAAAAAAAAAAAAAAAAAAAAAAAAAAAAAAAAAAAAAAAACCGCTTTCAGTGTTGTGCTTAACAAGCTCTACAAAAATGCAACAAACAAGAGGTCTACACCTTTTACGGATCCAAAATTAGAGAGAGTTCTCAAAATTAGAGAGAGTTCGGCCGTTTCTCCCGTGAAAACACACCGATTGACCCCATTCTCACTAGGACGAATTAGGGAGACCCCTTGTGTAACCCCCAAGTGTAACGTCTCACCGTAATATCAAAGCATAGGTCTATGTAGCTTCTGAAAATAAGCACAAACAAATATTTTTTGGCAGGAAATCAATTTTTTCAATAACATTTTGGCCCATTTGACCTGTCAATAATATACGCACATAACTTTTGGTCAGAATTCTGTAATAACTTTTCACATATTTTCTTCAGTTAGTGAGATATTTAGCATTTAATTTTGAAAAATGTTGACAAGGATGCGTAGCGACGAGCTTCACACATAGGCAAATGCACCGACAGAACCCGGAAACTAAAGGGTTCAAGATGAAGATTATGTTACCTAATTCCAAGAGATGAGGACATAGGGCCTAAATGTAGGTCCTTGTAGTGTAGGAGGAGAAGCGGTAACGGGAACTTGTATCCGCCGGCATGACGCAGAGACGGGCCGGGACCACAACCATGAGTACCGCCATCACTCACGATTGTGGTACGAATGAGTTATTCTACCTCAGTTTTGTTGAAAAACACAATAAGCACAGCTAGCACAATCAGTACAACCGCTTTGTCACATAGTTCAGAGAAGTTGATATTTGTTAGCGTAGTATCGTGGCTTTGATTGTTAAACTTTATTCTATTTATCCAGTCTTGTAGGTGCAGGTGGCTTTGATTGTTAAATTTTATTTTATTTATCCAGTCTTGTAGGTATGGGAACAATCACAATGCAAACTGTTACCTTTCAAACAAGCCAAAATTATAAGTTAAATCTGAAAACTTTAAGCTTAATTGTAATTTTTTTAATCTTTCCTTCTTAGTTTTCGAATATTACTGTTCTTCAGTACAAGGGTTTCGAGCTCAACTTGAATCTGCATACAATCTAGCAACATGTCTGCGTTCGGCAGCACATTAAAAGCCGCCAACGTTTTAAGTGTTAGTGCAAAGCGCAATTTTTATGTCTTCTACTAACTCCTCTGAGTTGAGGTGTAAAGATCTGAAAGTGTTACCAGGGATGCTATTCAGAACACGAATGACATCCAGAGACTTTCCATGGTGAGCGATTCCAGCTGATCGAAGCATTCCTTGCTGTCGTTATGGGTGTCAGATATAAAAGTTTGATGGCGTTATAAAAGGGCTTAAAGAAATTGTCACATTGATTTGACACTGTAGGCCTAACATTCATTGATATATCCAACTTTCGTGAACGAGGACAAGATGCCTTTACTCCCCATGTCCAAAAGGTTGATATTTGAACGTCTGTGGTCCTTACTCAAACGTCGGCAATTCAACTTATTAAGATATCGGTTGAGAGAAAATACCCAAACTACCAGATACTCAATTATACGTGTGGGATCAAAATACCCATTATTTGATTTTCTGACCTTTCTTCCCGTAAACGATAAAGTTTTCTGAGATGAGAAAATGCACCATCTGCAATTACTTCAATGAAGAACAGACGGCCTGTGTAAATTGGTAATGCTTTTAGATTAAAAAAATGTTCAGGTTCTATATAACCCGGTCCCGTAGTAAAAAAATGTCACCAAAAACCTTTGCCATTTGGTACGAGGCGGTGAGCATATGAGCGCGAACTGTGAGGTGGATTGTATTCAAAGCAGTTTTTTGTCACATTCACCAAACGAGTGGTGTAAATTTTCTCCAAGTATTCGCAATTCTAACCATGCTGATAGGAAGAAAACAGTCAACAAAGTAGAGTTAGTAAAGGTTTTTTTGGAGGCTCATCCCTGACTCATTTACCGGTAGTATCTATACACTCATAAATGTAAATATATTTTCTGTGAAAACTGGAATGCACCGGAGAGAGAATAAGAATATCTTAAACTAAGCGACTGTTTTTACATGTGTTTAAACATTAAATTGTGAAGTTTCTCTACAGACGAAGACCTGAAAAAAGTCAAAGGCATGCGACATATCTGTTTGCCTCTATAACAAATACTGAAAATACTAGGATTGCTCATTATATCCCAGCATAAAGTTAAAAGTGAAAAGCGTTGCTTCACAATTTGAGTGGAAATTTTTATTATCTAATCTGTTTATTATATCATGTTTGTAAGATTGAACGATTTTAGTTGGAAATAAAAAAAGGGCAAGAAAGCCTTGAAAGCACCTATCTTATGGTCCTCTAATTACACGCACTCTCCTGTCATCGTTTGCGTTCATTCTTTCACTGAATAATTATGAAAACGTAGGCCTATAAACAATTGAACATGTATAAGGCCTACTCGTCCAAACGGTTTATCCGCGTTTTTTCTGTTTTAGTCTGTTCTGTTTAAATGCGTACAAGCACAGTAAATCAGGGAATAAATAAATTGTGACGCAAAAATAAAATAAAATATTTATAAAGTATTATCTCGTGTAAGGTCAGTGGGTATAGGGTAATATACATTGACTTTAACAGCGACGTATGCATGTTTGCTCTTTTTCTTTTCTCTTCTTTTTTTTTTTTTTTTTTTGATACCCATTGGTGTCCTGCCATAGAAGTAGTCAGCATACTGTATATAAATATCATCATCGCTCATCATTGTCTGTTTAGAATATTAAATAATTAACTAGGATAGGAGTAGATAAAGAGGAAAAACAGTTAAAATTAAAAAAATTAATTTTTAAAAATAAAATGGAATTAAAATGATTACCCATGACCGTAGAGTGTAGTGTTGTGGGGAAATTATGACATAAGTATCGCAAAAAAGACAGAAAGGATTGATTCTTCACAACAATGGCAAACCACACAAGTGTTGTAAAAACGCCGTACACTGTCCAACCTTGATCTTTATTGCTTCAAGTAAGTTAATTTTGTAGAAGAATTTCATCTTTCAAAAGACGACCAAATTTTCAAATTAAAAATGTCTTCTTTTGAATTAGAACTACTGTATTTAAATTTTGGCGACTGTATATAAACAGGGCCGGTAGACGAATTTTTTTATTTCAAATGTTTTCTGAGGAAACATAGGCCTACACGTAGCTACTAGGAGGGTCGAAGGGTCGAATCCAAAGTGTAGGCGATTTCAAAGTATAAAAAAAACGTTATCAAACTTTCAAAGGTTTTCCTAAGGTCTAATATAAGGGGGGGGGGGGGGGGGTATATGAAAACTGCATGAGGAGGAGAAGGCAAGCGATTTGGGGAAGTAACGGTCCGAAGTCTCCGAATGCAAACATTTAGGCCTACTAGAGGGGAGGGGGTTTCGGTGCGGGGTCATATAGGCCTAGACATGGCCCCCAAGCAAAAAAGATATCAGCAATATGTAGGCCAATACATGTAGACCTCATAAAAAATATGCATTAAACTTTAGGCAAGTGTATCTTCCTCTCTATTTTGGACATGAAAAAAGAAATCAAAACTTGGACGAAATGATAAAAAAAAAAAACCCGAGTTCGGGAACAAAACGTTTACCAAGTCTGCCTTCTCCCAACTGTCCCAACCGCCCTTTCTTATTTTTCCAAGCAAATCTAGGTCAGAATTTTGGAACTAGGCCGACAGCACAATGGCGACGGCGAAAGGCCAGGTGCCTGTTGCACACTGCAACGTTAAAGATTGGTTGCAGGAGAACGAAAAGTTTTTTCTGCCACCAGTTTGCAACAAACTAATGTAAGTACCTGTTTAATTAGCTATCATTTACGACCAATGACACCAATATTATTATATCAGTCTTATAACGGATAGTCACTGGATAGTGCCACGATATTTCGGTGACATCTTACCTCCACTCGGATGACTAGGTACATTTCTGTACGTACTACTAGTACTACTACTGCTGGCAGTGTGCCTTTGTATTATAAAACTATTATATGAACTAGCAGTGACGTATATTGGGCCATATATGTAGCTTGCGTGCACGTTTCAATGTAAGGCAATGAAAAACAGCGCACTGCCAGTCGCCATCAAACCACTCTTCACATACCAGATATATCGACGATTATGTGCACTTTTTTGCAGTGAAGTAGAGCAATTGTGTCATGAGTTAGCCAGTGACATATCTTTGAATATCTGTTGAAAAACCAATCTGTGACCCTGGTAGACATTTGGAAAAACCGGTGTCTTTTGGACGGGTGTAAAATTCCGCGGGTCTTCTACAGTAGGTAACGAAAGTGAAACATGTCAGGTCTGGTCAGGTGAACTCTGAGGCTTTGAACAGAGAGTTGTGCAGGTACAATGTAGTCATGTGAAAATTTTGACCACAAAAAATACTCAAATTTTATGTGAATTTGAATGGCAACATTTGAATTGTCAAGTCAAGTCTGATGGGGGACCAATGGTTTCACCTTTCAGGCCATAATCTGACCTTGAACAACCGTGTGTTTACATGTCCTCTCCTCCACTGTTGATGAACTTGATGCCATTGTTATTGTTGTAAACAGTTGTCCACCCCATACTTGCAAAATTGTACATTTGTTTTACTCCCAAATTCGATATGTTGTTTTAATTAAATTTGATTTTAAAAAAATGAAAAAATTGTCTCATATACGGGGTATATTGGGTTATTTTTATATTTACACATATTTATATTTTCCAATGCATTTATTTAACTTTGTCCTCCTAAAAATGACAAAAACTGTCAAAAGGTGTTTTCAAATTTGCAAGGGGCTTTTGATTGGTTAAGGATGCAGATCCTGCTAGAAAATCAGCACGCATAATCAGTTTTTTTTTTATCTACAAGATTCATCATATTTATACAGGTGTTCTGTAAGTCTTTGCATTACTTTTATTAATGTGCAGACACATTGTGTATAAACATATACAGTAGCCATCACCTTTGTCTGTGGTTACCTTTGTCATCCTCATCGCCATATGGACTTTCAGAGTTTAAGATTGTAACTAATTGAGTTAATGGATTGCAAATTCTGTGAATGATTTTGGAATTGGTATACTTTGATGGTAAAGGGAAAGTCATCGAGTTTCCAGGAAAATGAAATGTTTGCTCTATAAAGGTTTAATGTTCACTGTGAGCCTTTAAAACTTAACATATTGAAAAAAGGGTCTAAGTATAACATTATCATATGAATATAAATGTTATTTTTTAGCTTTTGTAACAAGAATGTTTGTTTCTTTTTAAGGTATAATGACCAGCAGAAAATCATGTTTGTGGGTGGGCCAAACCAACGCAAAGATTACCACTTGGAAGAGGGAGAAGAGGTAAAATTCAAAGGGCTGGCAGTAGTTATAGGCCTAGAATACATGTAATTTAATGTATGCAGCTTTTATATCTACTGCCTGTGGCCCTGAAAATACATTTTGTGTGACATTTGGTGAGACAGAACAATGTGTTAGGGGTACATGCTGAATACGAAAGTGTCCTTGCACAGACAACATATTACTGTTACTTGAATATACACATTTTTGATACCTCATGGCATGAGTTTTGTTTACGTTTTGTTGTTGTTATTATTATTATTAGCAATGATAACTTATATTTTTAAAAATGTACTTCTTTTTACTAATATTTTGTTGATGTTTGCTATATTTCAGCTGTTCTACATGATTAAAGGGGATATGTGTCTGAAGGTGGTGGAACAGGGCAAACATAGAGATATCCCAATAAAGGAAGGAGAGGTAACTGTGATTCTGTGAAGCATATATGAAAAGGAAGAACTTTTGCTGTATTTCATGTTGGTATCTTTACAGTTACCAATCTGAAGACATCGATTTTAGTTGAAAGGTGGAATAAAAGGGTCATTCCACAAAAAAGTCGCATTAATTATGCAGCCACTAATTTTATGTTACATATGTATAATTTTGTCTTGCCCAATCAACAGTATGTAAAGAGTTTGCTTCAAAAATATATAAAAAAGAAAAACATACCTGATTTCCCTAAGAAATAAATAAGTAAAAGGGGCTTAAAATTTTTTTCTTCAGCAGAAGAATCCCTTGCATTCATGTGAAACAATGTACAGAAATACTTTGAAAATGTTTGAAATGAATAAATATTAATGATACTTTCTTAATTTCTCAAATTCATTAATTTGATGATATATTGTTCAGTTGTTCTTGCTCCCTGGTCGTATCCCCCACTCTCCACAGCGGCAGTCTGACACCATAGGCTTGGTCATAGAGAGGGAGAGAACAGAGACTGAAATGGATGGTCTGAGGTTTGACAAAAACACGTCATAACAGCCTGTACTTGTATTGCTAGCACTACGTCACAATTAATGGATAATTGCCTCGTCAACAGAGTTCAAATTTTGATGGAAATTGCTAATTAACACAAAGGTTCAGTACTAGCAACTTTGTTTATCTGTCAACTTAATCTTATTATATGAAAAAGCGAAGGTTCAATGTACCAGAACTTTCTCAGTTATCTAAAACTGCTGGCATTTAGTAGAGATGTGATTAATGACATCTCAAAACTTATCTGAAACCTGTTCAGTTGCCAATTTTCCCTCCACAGGTACTTTGTAGAGAAAGATGGAAAACCAACTATGGAGCCTCTTTTTGAGAAGTGGTTTCATTGTGAGGACCTTGGTACACAACTGGGGCCTATCATTAAGGAGTAAGTGAGTTATCAGAATAATTGATTTTTGATTTGATATTTGGACAGCATTTTTATTATCTAACAATTTGACTCTAAATGCACAAACATTTATTATCATGTTGCTTAACCGTCCTAAAGTTGTGTGGATGACTTCTACATATTGCAGCTATTAAAAACATTTGTTTGATAAGTTGCATTCTAACGTAGTATTAAATTTATCATCCTCTGACAAATTGTTTGACTTAGGTTCTTCGCATCCGAGCAGTGTAAGACGGGGAAGTCAGTGCCAGGTATTTGAGACATTCTCTATAATCCCAAAGTCTGGAAGATATGATGTTGGTGGATGTGTTAGGGGTGATAAAGGTTGGGTGCTGATTGTGTTGGATGTGCAAGTTGAGTGTATAGCTGGTTATATTGTTAGTTATATTGTGATACAATGTGTACCATGTATGATAATGTGATTGGTAAACAGGAGTATTTAATATAAACAGTATCAGAATGTTAGGTGATACAAGTAATTTGGGTTTAACTTTGATAGTCATTGACACTAGAACATTGACACATGTAATTATAGTTTTAATAATAAATTGTTTTTCCTTAAAGCCAGTAGAACAGGATATACCAGTATGCTTGATGTTTTATTCCCTTTAATTACAAAATATTGAATGACAGAATTAATGAAATAATCTCCATGGGCTCTCCCAAATAGGGGAAAAAAATCAGCAAAAAATGTTTATTTCACATATTGATATAAAGTTGTTTTTTTTTTCTTCAGGGACCATCCCTGAAAAAACTCCATTTGAGATTGATACCAGTAGGAAACTGGAAGAACCATTCTTGCTATCTGATTGGCTGACCAAAAATGAAAATGAAATTGAAACAAAGGGCATTAAGAGAGTTTTTGGTGATGGTTATCAGTTTACGGTGGGTGCTTTGAGGAACAAAACCTATAAAGCACAGTATTATGATTAAGATAATAATAATAATAATAATAATAATGTAAAAACCTTGACTCAGAGGAGTCTAATCATCTACAGGATGCCATAATCCAACTTTGTGTGAACAAACTTGTAGATTGCAAGTCTAATCATTTATGTTCTATTTTTTTAACCTGAATTTACATTCATGTATGAAATTTAATATTTATTGACAGGTGGATGTGTTGGGGCCAGGAGAAGAGCAAGAGAGTTGGGATGGTGGAGAAATATGGCTCTGGCAATTGGTATGAATATGAAAGCTGGTTTGTACAGAGATAAAAGTGTTCACTTAACTTTTATACTTTGATCCAGGATACAATATAAAAAGTTGTGTACTTACAGTAAACTACAGTAATGGGAGCCGGTACATATTGTGAATTTTTTTACTTGCAAAGAGTGTAGACTTTTTGATGGATCATTTTAACCTGGAATGCTGTTTGCTGAAATATTTGATTGTATAAAATTTTGATGTCCTGTAATTTCCAGCATGGGGAGTCAACAGCTGTAGTGGATGGCACTAAATATAAACTGAAGGTACAGGACAGCCTCCGCATTCCCCCCAACACACAGTAAGTGCTTTGGTGCTGTGATTAGGTTTCATAGCAAGCCGAAGCTTATGGTCTGATTGACAATAGACACTTTTATGTTTGCATATGAGCCAGATCATTAATTTTCAGGGACAAGTCCAGGGATATTTTCTGACAGTCTTCCATATTATCTTTGTTGATCCATCCTCCATTTTAGACCATCTTCCAACCAAAAAATTAGATGCCTGTTAATGTAATCTTGAAATATTCTGACCATCTTCTGGAAGACACAGAAAACTACTATCATCAAGACCCTCTATTGAAGTGGCCAGTTACTGGCCTGTGAACTGTAGCAACAATAAACACAATGTCACATTTAACACTGAAACAGCACTTGAATATAAAGGAGACATGGTTTCAGAAGAAAAGCATTGGGGTTTGTTGGTGTAACATTTACCTGTAGAATTGCTTTATTTTGTCGTGATTATGCTTTGCATGGTTTTGTCAAAATGATGTTTAAATTATTTTAAAAAGCTGTAAAAATTCTGTTTCAGGTACAGCATTGTGAGAGGTGCTGGCAGCAAATTGATGAAAGTTATCCAAGACCCAAGAAGAAAATAGAAAAGACATAACAAGAAAATGATGCTAGCAAAAGTATAATTTTATGATGCTTCTTCATTGGGGTATATCAGCTCCATTATAATTGAATGGGCTTAAAATTCCCTGTAAATTTTTGTGCATTCAGAAAAATATAAGAACCTTCATTTAAACAATTCTTTTGAACATCCCTTTAACTTTTAGAAAGTGTTATTCATTGTCAGAAACTTAAAAAACAGAAGAAACCATGTGAGATAGTATTTTTACTGTCCAGTGAGGAAAACATAGATACCGGGTACTTCACACCTACAGTTATATCATTATTAGACTGGGATTCCAAATTCTTTTTTACCTACAGTTATATCATTATTAGACTGGGATTCCAAATTCTTTTTTACCTACAGTTATATCATTATTAGACTGGGATTCCAAATTCTTTTTTACCTACAGTTATATCATTATTAGACTGGGATTCCAAATTCTTTTTTGTGTTTGTGCAGGCATGATTGAGGGCAAAACTCGGTTTCAAATGAAGTCCTGAATTTTTGGGAAACTAATGCACACCTTGTTGATTTTGACCTTCAGGTATGCAACAATACTACAGCATGTTTGTGATGAAAATTTCCAGTAGTCTCAAACACGTCAACAAAATGGCAGCAATAGGACTGAAAGTACATGTACAACAGCGACGTCTAGTGTCAAGCGGGTTGATAGACCTCATTGTAATGTGGACAGCAATTATATTTTTTCTACTTTTGAGAGTAAGGGATTTTTGTTGTAAAACAATAAGTACTACTTTGTGCATATTTTTATACTTCACAAACGAATGTGTGTTATCTTCATTATACATATTTGTGATGTATTCACAGGCAGCTATACATGTTGGTGGTAGAGTTTTTTTAATGCTTAAACTGCATTTTAGCCTGAATAAGCAACAAATGCTTTGACTGCCAATTTGACTGAATAGACATTTTAACTATATTTTGAGAAAAAGAAATGTACTTATCTCTAAAAATATTGAATAAAATGCCATTTATGATATTTACTTTTGGTGAATTAAGTATATTTGTTTGTGTATGTCAACTCTAATTTTAGCCACCCCGAGTTTAGGACACTGGAAACACTTCTCATGTTGATAATAGAGAGGTGATTTTTCACAGCCAATAATAAGAATATAATGCTGAAATTATTTTCCTTTTTGTCATTTCTCTCTTTCAAGTTCTTTTCTGTTACAAGTGCCTATCCTTTCTTACTTCACTACATGTGCACAAATATTCCTCTATTAGCTATTTTATTTTAATTTGGGAGATAATGTATTTAGGGAGCTATTTCTCAGCAGTTGTATACATTCACAATTCTGTTTTCACCCCTCAGTCAAAATTTTGTGTTTTGATTTAATAATAAGGCACCAGAAAAAAAGCAATTTTGATAAGTTGTCATCAGTTTATGTTAACCACTTTACTGTGGTAAATTAAACTTTCAGAGCTTAGAATGTAAATAGTCTAGAACACAAAAGATACCTAGTCATGTAGACAATAAGACTTCTGAAAGAGATTTTGGATTTATTGGTCAGTCAATAAATGTGGACCTGGTTTCAATACAGCTTCTTAAATATGATAATAAGTAAATTCAAAAGTATGTAAACATACTTTACAACAAAACGAGACCAACCTTTCCAGATTATAAAGATATAAGGTTAACCATCTCTTATAAATTGCACAATAGCCATAAGATGATAAGAACAAGAAAAAACATCATGTCAGTGTAGTTTTTCTTCAGATGTTGTCCAAACACAATGCAAGATAAAAACATACAAATGGATTGCGCAGACAGATCAATAGTCTAAGAGTTACCTAACAAAAATCTTGAATTTAAAAACATTTGTGCTATGAGGTAAACAAAAGTTTGTCATAAAACCCCATTAGTAATTGTATAATAACTGAGATCTCTCAAGAAGCATTTGGCATGTTAAAAGAATCTTGTATACATAAAAAAAGGTTCTTTACTCAGTAAATTTCAGAGGGCAGTCTTCAGATAATGCACATACAAGATATGTGGAATGTTTTCTATAAATCTGGACCACTGTGACCTTAATCTGTACTTTGGTCCCCAGACAAACCCTTACACCTACTGATGAGAAATTCCACAACTTACAATATATTGTAGAAGTTCATTACTCTGTATAATGATTAGCTACGGGAAAAAATCAGAAATTGAAAACATTAACCTCTACTTTTTCACACTCTATCACTGTACTACATATAGCATGCTCCTAACTGTTCAAAACTTAATATTTAAAGTCCTGAAAAAAATTTTAAATGCTGCTTCACCTCTTCAATTACATGTACATGAGACAACAAAATATACTTCATGTCCAACTAAAGCTGGAATAAAAATATTTTCTGTTGTCTACAGTGTGTATCCTGGACCACTCAGGACACATGCACAGCACACCAATCAAATATGTTCAGCTAAGAAAAATGCACCTCTTGCCCTATAATGACAATAACTTAGAACCTGAACTGACAGTATGTCTCCAGCATGCAGTTAATGTTAAAAATGCTCCATTTTTTTCTTTTGCACTAGGTGTAATGGTTGTTTCCTATTCAACTTTGCTTGCTGAGGGTTTTGATAACACCACCCCATGCTTCATTTCTCCTCCCCAGTATAGCTGTAGAGAATATTTAATTATAACTTGCTCCACAAAGATGGCACCTAGATACCAAAGAGGGGCATATTCCAGTGTTACAAGGCCCATAAAGTGCCCATTAAAATATGGTTCATAGTCCCAGGGACAGGCTCCAAACTGTTTTAAGATAAATCCAGTGCTGAACTCCCAGAAATAAGTCCACATGAGATATATCATGGCACGCACAAGTAAAGGCTGTCGATCACGCAGCTTGAAGTACATCTTCTCAATGACCATTGTTGAAATACCTAGAAGAGATACAGATTCCATAAAATTATATGCCGTATGTGCTGAAATGGAGGGCTGATATGTAATAAACGAATAACTGAATTCTCATAAAGGTCATCAAACTCTGTCTTATCTTACACGTACTGTACATGTACATGTACAATGTCTATCAACCATTTTCCCTAAAAATATTAAATTAATATAATTTCAACCAAAGATCTATACCTGAATTTATGTTCAATACAGTTGGCACATACCATATATAAAAAGGCACCACACACTGGTGTTCCCAGGAAACTTCCAATTCCCGTTCTCTACAAACTCCCAGGTCGCTGTGAACATAACTTCTGTAACGTAACCATGGATGGCGTAGATGTAGAAGCGTCCCAGTGTGGAAAGAGGCTGCAGCTCATACGTTCTAGAATCTACCGTCATCTTTGTGTGTTTGGGAACGTGCAGTAATTGACTGTCAGTACTGAAACAACAAAACATTGCTCAACTCACATCTTGTTTTGCAGATCTACGCAGAATTACTTAGATTTTATGTGACATCTGCTTCATCATCAATTTTATTGTTTGAGAAAAGCGCAGAAAAAGTGTGTAATGAAGATGCTCTACATGAGCACAAAGCTTATTAAACATTCCGAGCCTTCTAAATATTCTAAAATACAACTTACCAAAATTATATATCAATCTACTATTACAGTTTCCTGTGACTTATTATATGCTTGTCAACCTGCTGCTCGTGACTCCTGCTAACTTCGTTTGTTTTTGTCACCTGTCATTGGTGGATGGTTTTGAGTGCGGGATTGTTTGACCTGCTGAAGTACTACTTCCGAGTTCATGTCAACACGAAAGCAGCTGTCGTGAGCAACCAGTGTTCGCGTTTCGCGTTGTAGGTTGGTCAAGAACAGTAACCGTTGAATGTATCCCGCATGGATAACTGAAGTTTGACTTTTAGCGTGGACTCAGCGGATAAATGGAAATCTTTTAGATGAAAAAATGAGAGCTGTATAAGTTTGCCTTTGTTTTTCCAAAGTTTCGCATAGCACACAACTTCGCAAGTATAATCGATCCTAGTTGAAAGCATGCGGACGTTCTACTTACTGGTCGCAGTACTTCTCTACAGTCAGGCAAGTTTTTTTTTTGTTCTAAATTTGTTTAATTGTTTGATATCTGTTTCTGCTCCTGTATGTGATTCGACTTAAATTTTAAACTATAGATTTTATGACAATGAATTCTATAAAGTTTATTGATTTTCTCCGATTTTTCATTTTTAAAGAAATAATATATAAGAAAGGTAGCAAAAGTGACATCACGAAGCAAAATCTAAAAAATGTAATTATAGAATAATTTTATTTAAAAAAAGCAAAAATTAGAAAAGTCAAAGAAAAAAAGGAATAAAACATTTGATAATGAATTGAAATGGTTGTAGAAATTAAGAAAATTTCCCTTAATAAAGTTGACATCAACTTCCACAAAAGTTATTGAGATAACATCATTATTGCCACCACTTTATTAATTGTACTATGTATCACATATCATCTGTTATGTGATTTTATGTTTCAGTATGAGAAGAGTGAAGCCAATATGTTCTGTATAAGGAATTCAACAAACTGCACAGAAATTGAAGAATGGCGAGATGAGTTGAGGAACTTCACTAAAGATGTATGGTTAGGGTCATTCCCGGCCTTCCCAGGAGATCTTATCTTCAATAACCAGACTTTACAGGATTATGGTTTAACACATAATATTGATATAAAATTAAAAAATGCGGAGTTAGAACATTTTACCATCACATTAAATGAAACCCTTTGGCCTCAAGATGAGCACAGTTCAAGTTTACCCCCTGTTATTACTACCAAACCTACTGTAATTATATCAAGCACTGGAGGTGATGATAATGGGAAAATGACTACAGTGGCCGTTTCCCATGCTGACAGTAGCAATAAGGCAAATACCATTTGGACATTATCCCCAGATGCTACAACAATGGCAGCAACATCAACAGGAGCAATGAGCTCTGATCAGACATCTGCCTCGGTTGCTGCCTCAACTACTGGGGCAAACTCTGGGATGCTTGGATTGGGCCTTGGAATAGGAGCTGCGTTACTTATACTTATCCTTGTAGCAGTTGTGTTATTCATAGTATGCAGGTGAGTTAAGAGGGGAAGATATTATCTGTTCATGCCTTTGTACCTGTATTGCCTCATAAAATCAGAAATATGCAAGGTGGTATTCAGGTGCCATGATCTTTTCATTTTAAGGACAGGTATTTGATAATATGAAAGGATGGTGCAGTCCAGGTTTTTAACTCTTAAACTAAGTGGCAATAAATGCCACTACTAATAAGTGGCATAATTTGTTATTTGATTAATAATTAACTGACCATCATTGGCCTGTATATAATATAGCACATTATTACTAATAGATCAAGTATTAACATCATAGAAGCTTAAGGAATTGCTGATCAAATTTAGCTGGAATTGTCAGATTTCAGAACATAATATGTGTGCAGAACATAGACTAGGTACGTAACAGACTGAGCAGCACTTTGAAGTTTTGCCCCACACAAATAACTCATTGTTATGTGATATTAAATCAAACTAACTGGAGTTGCCCTCCGGGGCAATACTAATTGATCAGTTTATTTTAATTGCAAGTTTTTCATTGACATGTACATTTCACCTATTTCTACATTGTGTATTGACTGATGAAGCATCTGACACAAGCTTGTTATTAATCAATCCATTTCTCATCTCCTCTTTCTCACTGACCCAAAGGAGAGAGAAAACTTCTTTCACAAGGTCCGGGTATCACCATCCACCTTGGTTTTGTGACAAGGAAACCCAAGTTTAAACAGAGTAATTATCAATTGCATGTAGAAGTTTTCACTAGAAGTGCTAGTTCTGTTGATAACATCACCTGCAGTTTCATGTTCTCCCTGCGCAGCTGGAATGCACCAAATGGTAACAGTAGCATTATGTAGCACAGCAGTCACATAGCATTATGGGCACTGTGGCATAACTTGGTCCAAGCAACAACATAGCTGTTAAGACTTTTTTTGAGATATAACAATGATTATTTTTATGTATGCAGTCACCCTTTTAGAAAGTAGCAATTTTATCCCCAGTACCCAGTCCTTATGAATATTCTCCTCCACCCGTGTTATATTCCTAGCCCAGGCTATTTTGACATCGAATATAATGAGGAAATTTCTTTGACTTTCAAAACATGCTTTGGAAATGGCTGTATCCTAGCTGTATTTTAAGGAGAACATGTTTAAAACGTTGGAAGAGCAGTTCACCATTTAAAATGGAAATATTTGGAAGATATGAAAAAAATTTAATCCTCATTATCTCACATAAAAAAATGAGTAAATTAGATGAAGCTTCATGCTAACCTTAAGTTTTCTACATTAAGTGACTTGCCCCTCTGTTTTAATATATGCCACTCTCCCTTCCTAACCGACAATTAAAACTTTCAGCATAACCTAGTCCTTGCCATTCTGAAGACACTTTGCTAAAATCCTTATGAATACTAAAATCAGCATGGGTGAATGGAATGATATCATATACTAGTGACAGTATTCTTTTCCCATTTGACTGCCAAGAGCTTAGTGTGGATATGTATCTGTATATATATGAACAGGTGCATGAAATTGGCAGTCTTTGTACATGTTTAGACTATTAGTTGCTTTTTTTGTGTATTTTTATGGAGTGCCACAGTCAATTTCACAGGGTTCTGCATTTCCTTGGGTTGCACTAGACCAGAGAGCTTCCATTAAGTTTCATTTTCTTTTATTGTCATTCACTATGTTCCCTTAGGAGTTTTGGAGGTGTAATTTATCATCTGTAAATGAAATTAAAGAAAAAACCTAGTATATGTAGTTTTCAATGAAGATAACATTAGATTTGTACATTTGTCAAAGCTTTATCATATTCTGATTTGGTACAATATTTTGTGTTGCAGCAATGATTTTTGGCTTAAACTTTCTTACTCAGTTTTTTTAAATTAAAGATTAATCATGGTTTCACTGTATTATCTTTATATTTCAATAATGCATAAAATGGAGATTAATACATGAAACAATATCACCAAAATAACTTCATGAAGTGAGAAATGTGATCCATGAAAGCTCTTTTGAGTTCTAATTTCCTAATTGTCTATAAAGCATATGTGTTTATCCTAAACTTAGAACAATAGATTTCAATATACACTATAGATTAGTTAATTATTCAATAATTTTCTTCAAACGTTTTGGTGTTATCTGGCTCATTAATTAAATAGCGTCAGCAGTGTTCACAGCAAACTATAACACATAACTTTCTTTTCTCAAGTATTTGGAACAAACCCAGCAACAGTGGACTGCATGCATACATTGTTTGGTTTTTCTTTCAGCATCATGAGTTCAGTTGCTTGTTTAATTGATTTGTGGTTGAGGGTTTGTTATCTTTATAGTTTATTTGCTATCCTCTGATAACCTCTTTGTTGCAGTTTATACAGGAAAACGCGACACAAGATACACGGGAAACATTCTTTCAAAATACCAGCCATGCACAGAGATTTGTTTTTGAAAGTGAAATATATTTGTTTGAATAATATATTTGTACACATAACTTTGGGTGAATGTTACGTATATTTTGGTTTTATTTGCTTGGTTTTGTTATTTTCCTTTTGCTAACAATTTGTTGTTTTTTTTTAAATTATATTTCTTCTCCATTTAAAACTCAGGAAAATGTGATTAAGAACATTATAATAAAATGAACAATGTTGGAATGCATCTTTTTTTCTCTCTGCAGACGTACAAGAAAAAATAAGGAAAGCTTAGGTGTAGCTGAGACAACTGTGGAAGGGAACAATTCAACCTTTAAATCGGTAAGGGGTTATCTGCGCATTTTATCTCTAATGATGTGCTTCAGTGAATAAGTGCATGATCCCTCTTCAGACACCACCCATGTTTGCAGTGATAAGCCTTGCATGCTTGTTAATGTTGAATAAAGGGTAAGAAAACAAAGTCTTTTTAAGATCTTTGTTTGGCCTGTCTATCCCCCACCCTTTTCCTGCCACACACACACACACACACACACACACACACACTTTGTGAATGTATGTATGTATATACAGGTATATGTGCCTTTGTTAGAGCCCTCTATATATGAGTCTTCTCTCTATATATATATAATGTATTCAGATTCTGATAAGGCCCTAATTGCCCTTCACATGCACTTTTAGGGAGGGAACAACTTTAGTCCTTATGCATCACCAGAACATACATGGATGTAGTCTGTCTGCTCTCCTAACTTATTATGTGGGACACAACTGTCACCGATAATATAGAGGGTGACGCACTGGTTGTGATAAAACATGACAAGGGTTAATGATGTTGGTCTGTCTTTCAAAAAATGTGTTATTTATTTAAAAAGTAAAAAAAAAGCTTAATCAGCTGCAGGAGCCCATGTGTTAACACTTGAGTGTGTTACAGCTGATGGGTGGATGTTGCATTATTTCCTGGTTACTTGCTGTTCACCTACAGCCTTCTATGTTCAACCAAAAATGTACTATTGGATGTTATAATGTAAAAAATAAAAGTTAAAAGTAATCAAACAAAGATGATTACATTTGGGGATTTTTGTCAGCTGTTTGTATAGAAGATTAGATGCGTGTTGATGAATTTGGTTTGAGGTTCGTAGCCACAGGTTCCAAGTCTTTGGATTTGTTAAATTTTGTGGTGTGATGTTCATTGCATTGCCTACTTAGGCTTACTGAAGTAAAATAATGTGCCAAGGGCGTTCCGTTTTACGCTTTTGAACACTGAACAGTCCATTACTGGGTTTTTCATTTGTAGCAGTTTATGGCCAAAGCACTCGAGGCTATCAATGGTTTCTATCTGATTAATCGAAATGATAAACAAGAAGTAATATACAACAATTGAAACTGATTACTTGGTGGGTGTTTAGTAGCATTTTGTGTAGAAAATCAAAAAGGAGTGGATATTTGTGGCTTTTGTTTCATGTTTTAGACATTGTAATGATGGTCTTGATGGGACAGAAAGAATTTGGACCAACAAGGGAAGGGCCACAGAAGAATTCCATGACCAGAGGTCTTCGTGTTCAGGAGTAATATTAGTTTTCATTTTGTGTAGTTTATATCCCTTGTCCAAAACTAATCTCTTTTTAACATCTGCACTATAACAGATAGAAATGTATGCGGTCTTTTCATTGCGGTTGATATTCATCATGGCACAATACTTCAGTCAGCTCAGGCCGTCAGGATTACTGGCAGGGGTCTGTGATTAAAGAGAACAATGCTTGTTTTTTTACTCACAAAATTGATTTCTTTTCTCACTGTTATTTCACCATGCCCTTTGATGTATGACATTAAATAGATTAATGCCAAGAACCCTAGCAGTGTTTGCCATGTCTATTGCCAGTAGGCTGAATGTTGAAAGGTTTTTCTTAAAGTCAGGATATAGGTAATAGAGAAATTATGCTCTGGTGTTATGGGAAAGAGTTACATGCAATAACTACCTGGCAGATTTATTTATCATGTTTACATGTTTGCGCCATGTTCTGGATGAGAAATGTCTTGACAAACAGTATTCTATTGTTATGAAAAGTAAAAATGCTGTGATCTTGAGGAATTTATGCTTGCAAACAAAAATCATTTTCACTAAATGTTGAAAACTCTTTGTCACAAAAGGAAAAATAGGAAAGAACCATTTTTTCTACATTTGTCATTGATTTTAATGACTACAACAATTGTCATGCAGGAGTGAGCCCAGAAAAGTGCTTCATCGATTTATTTTTCATAAGCAGTAACCCTGAGGAAACTTACTTCCTTGTGCACACTTCCTTGGTTTATTTAAGTAAACACTCCACAGCTCAGCAGCAGTGAAACAATTCAGAATTAATCAGGAACCAACCACTAGTACAACACCAACATTCTGTAAACACAACACTTACAGGAGACACTTTTTGTCAGGTAGCCAAGACAGTATGGCATGTGTTGCATTACAGTACACAAAATATTGAAGTAGAAAATCACCAATAACTCCCAAGATTGTTACTGTTCCTATTATTGTATGGAAAATGGGGCTAATTGAGCAGAGAATGTTGATTAAAACGTGGATATGGGCTGGGGCTTAATTAGCAGTTTTTAGGGATTGAATGGAAGTGGAAGTCTATTCATCAGTGTAGGAAACCTCTATACTAGCTGGTTAAAACTTGCTATGAGTGCATGGCAAGCAGTGGAGTTTTGACCTTTCAGTTTATTCAGAAATAATATTTATCAACATTGCCATGGTGATATGTTAACTTAGATAGGGTGTTTATTGGAAAGTCCAGGGTAATCAGGTAGCTTGTAGATTGTGTGATAATCAAAAAGACAGTGCCATGGGCCGCCTAGTTTATCTATCAGTAGGGTGTTTATCAACTATATCTTGTGTTTATGGGTATTTCCTCACCTGTGACTGCAGGTTCTCCTGACTGACAGGAGAGGAGAAGGACGTGACAGCACAGCCATGCTGAAGTTCAAATTAGTCTAGCTAATAGCACTGGGACCTGCCAAGTGCCTGGGGTGCATGATGACATGCAACAGTTTTACATACTCAATTACAGTTTCTGTGCCAGAGTTGGTGGCTAACTATCAAACTTTATTCAGAGTTGATTTGCTGGGAACTCTTTCACTTTCTCTCTTTGACAACTGAAACATTCTTTCAATTTTACCTTTTTTTTTTTTGAGCAAGACATTTTTTTCTCATTTCAAAAGATTGCTATGACTGGCATGATTATATAAGACAAAATCAATATGTTGAATGGCATTGAATAAGGCATCTGTAGGACACACACAGCAACTGTTTTTCAATGTTGGAGTGAACTTTCATAGCTGATAATATGCTCAGTATTTAAGTCATTTTGGAAAATCTGATGAATAAAAGTTCAGTATATTGGAAACATATTTGATCACCTCTGTTTTTTATGTAGGCTTTGGCAGTTAATTTAGAGGAAGGGATCAATGCTGCCTTCTATTTGTTAGAGAGGTGGTAATCTGGGTTTGATTTATTACCCATTACCATCAGTTTAAATGCTGTAGGATTCTTTTGAAGCTGCCCATGTCGGTGCTTCTTTGTTCAAGGATATCTTGTGATAATTTTTATTTCATTGATGTCATTTCTTTCAAGGGTAAAGGCACTTTGTGTTGATAGCAGATTAGTGAAGCTTTCTCTTATTACTCAACCTTATATACCAATTGTTGCACGTTTGGATAGATCTGCTCATTTGAATTCAAAGTTATAAGCAAATTTCTTCAAATAACATTAATTGATTAAATAAGTCTAAGGTAAGAAAGACATCATGTCTAAAAGTCACTTTTGTATTATCCATTTTCACTCTCCTGGGCAGTGGGGTTATGGGGGGGTGGGGGTAAAAAACAAACCTTTAAACAGTGAAAAGGTCTGCGCTGATAAAAAAGTATGATCTAGATTCTATGCCATTATGGTAAAAGGTCCTTTAATTTTTTTCAGAAAAGCCCACCCCCCCTTCCCGGCCCCAATTTTAAAATTACTGGCTACATTCCTGGTCATTCATGTCTGATTAATATTTTAAAGATCTTGAATTAGCTCAACATTTATGATTTCCACTATATTCTAGAAATGGGGAAAATGTTTGTGTTGTTTAACTAATGTGTATGACATAGAGGCGTCAGAAGTAATCTTGTCAAATAAGGAATTGATGTGAACATGTTGGCAAAATAATAGATTTAATAGCCAAAATAGAATTTAAAAGTCACACAGGGAAATTGATCATTTGTTTGCTTCCAGGATGGGCAAATGTCTCACTATATGTGTAAATTCTACATGTCTTCATTGCATATGGCATTGAGTGATTATATGGTTGATATTAACTGGCAGTGTGGCTTTGCTATGGTTTTAAGGATTGTTCTATTTCAGTATAAATCCCATATGATTTTGCAGTCACAACACAGCTTATCAGCTCAAAGTCTCATTTTTTCCCTGTCAAGATGGTATTTAAGGCACATGACAATTTGAGGAATTGGTACATGTGCAAAGAAAAAAATTCAACTTGAATGTAAAAGAAAAAAGAGAGATTAGTCATGAGATTTCTTTATATGATCTCAATAGTAATCGGTTGTATTCTGGATACAGTTTCTCATAAATTAGTTCATACAGAAAGCTGATAAGTCCTGTTGAATTCATAACCTCAGGAGTGAAGGATATTTATTTTGTCTGAGAGATCTCTTATAAGCCTCTTTTACCCAAACAGAGTCGATTCAGAACTATTAAGCCTCAATTGTAAAGTCTGCATGAGATCACCTTAGAGATTTTACTTAAAATTGATGGAATATAGGGTAATTTATCACCAGTAATCTGGCCAAACCAGTGACAGCTTCTCATTTGTATTCAAACCCCATAATCAGAGAGCCACCTTGAGTGACATTTATCACTGTGGCATGTAAAATTAAATATCATGACTACCTTTTATAATCCTACTAGAACCTACCAAGTGCTTTTTATTATTTATTATTATTATTTATTGCGGTTCAAGTACATTTTTTACAATGACTATGACCTAACAGTATACATAATATAATCCAGGCGCAATGCCAGTAATCTATATTACTGGCATTGCGCCTCACACCTTTTTATGACAGGTAAATAAGATCAGTTTTGGTTATTTAGTTTGAGTGATAGAAGCTCCTTGAATTCATTGAGGAATGAGGACTGTTTAGATTTGAATAAAATTCAGAGTTTGATTCAGTGGGTGCTTTTACTGGTATGTAATTAAGTTCCTGAATACAGGTCTAGAAGATTTTTTCACAGCATCACAGTATTTCGAGATTTAAAATTCAATTCCAGACTGGCCTAGGCTCAAGTTTGAGATAGAAAAATGCAGAAATAGCCTTCTCATTAAATTTTTAGTCAAATACAAAATAATCTTTTAAAAACCTCTAAAGGAGATGTCTTGGATTTTTTACATGTAACTGATATCTGCAGCTCGCAAACTTTTTTTTTTATTTTTTCATGGCCAATATGTCATAACAAGGAACAAATTCCACAGAGACCTCTGTCCAAACATAGTCAACCAATGTAGCTGCCTAATTTGCTAATCTTCATGTTATTTTGAGTTCCCTAATGGGAAGCTTAATGTGCTTATCTTCTGAATTATTTGTGTGGTTAATGGCAAACCATTAAAAAAGTAATACTGCTATCAATAGATAATTCAATTCATGAGACTATATCATAAAAAATCAAATTAAAATGATGATAAATCAGAAGTGTGTTTCTAATGGTGGTGACAGTTCTCAAAGAGGGTACTGTGTGGCATCACTAGAAGACACATAGATGAATCATTTGATGGTAAAGCTGTTGAAATGGGTGCATGGGGAATCTGAAGTTCCCCTTCTTGTGCAATGTCTGTCTGACCACATGTGGCGATATCACATGATAGCACATGAATTTAGTTATCTTTTGTTACTTTTTGACAATCTACCTGCATCAGGGTTATATAAATAAGTGATGAAGTGGTTTACATCACACATAATACATAAGCAAATTAAATTTCCTGATAACTTGGTAAAAGGTACACTTGTTTCATGGGGTGCAACTGCTTCAAGTGGCGAGAAAACATTTATGATTGTAAAACATCTTCACTAGAGGAGTGGGCTGCTTGTATTATGCCCAGGACTCTGGCACTAATACTGAAGTTAATTTTCCAAGCTTCACTTATTTCGGAGAGCTCCTGAATGTTATTTACAGCTTCTAGAAAGTGTTTAATGAGGATTAATGCAGAAACAACACAGACTGTACATTAATTTTGCTGTCAAAAATCAAATCCCAGTGGACTTGAGATCTTTATATTGATTGCACAAGAAATATAGCTTAATAGTTGTGTAAGTGTGTTTTGGATATTGAACTGACTGGTGAAGGGGCCTATTAATCTCTTATGTCGAATTAATGCCCATGCAATAGAAGACATTGTTGGTGAAGGAAGAAAGGGCTTTGATTATTGACTATTTTGAGGCTAAATTCTTGTTTGATTTGGTTTCTATCTTCATATTATATAGTCTGTAAGTCAATAAAACAACAATACGTACATTCTGGCTATAGATCAAAAACAAATTTCTGCAGAGACCATTCTAATTCTATGACCTTAAGCAATGGATAAAAAGTTGATTAAATAAACTATGATATTATTAAGATATTAATTTCAAAGTTGATTAAATAAACAAGGGTATTAATAAAAAATTGATTTCAGGAAAAAAAACATTCCTGACTATATTTGGCTTTTCGGTGCGGAAATTGTATTTATTTATTTCTACTCATCTGTATCATATATTTTATAAAAATGTCAGAAGAAGACAAATAAGAACAAAATTGAGTCACTGTCCGTATTTGAAATAAGTTCAGTCTTTATTGAAGAGCTCATGCACTCTTTTATAAAAAAAAATTCCCACATTGTTCCCATTGGGTTTGAGTGTAGACAAGTTGGTCATTGATTAGGATATGTGTTGAGAGCAGCAGGACTTTATGTGCACCCTCTGGGGAGTCGCGCTCAATGAAGCCAATAATTCACAGTGCGGAAATATAGAGATTGATTTGCCAATCATTTCACATATTGGAAATAGTGAAAGGTTAAGGGCCAGCAGGCCAGGTCACGGGCACCCTTTTTTCTTGCTTTTTAAGACAATATAGTTTTTCTTTGCTGAAAACCAATGCATGGAATTAAAAACAAGTTTATCTGGAGCTTTCATCCATAAAAGAGAGATTAATTTAGTGTAAAAGAAAAAAAATGTAGGTTTTAAGCAGATTTGCATTCAGATGGAAATCTAAAAGCTGCAGCTAATTCTGAGCTTTTACCACTTTTTTCTCTCCTAGGAACACTGCTAAATGAAGCAGATAATGCACTCTTCAAAAATAAAGATTGATCTGGCAATTTCTCCAGCAAATTAAAATGGGATACATGCAGAAAGTCCTGAGACAAATTAGCTGTCACACAGTTTGAAATCCTAGGATCAGTTGAAAAATGAGTTGATGCCAAATTGCAAATTGAGCATGAATATAATTAAGAATGGATTCCTGTTACCCTCAAGCCAGTAACTTTTATTTTGCCTTTCGCTTATTGTTGTCTATCAATGTTGTCTGGACTGGTCAGGATTTTATCTGAGAAAGTGGAATTTTAAACATTAAAATGCTAGTCTGACACTTGCATGATATGAATTCTCTGCATAAGTGTCTGGCAAATGGAAGGTTGTCCATGGCATCTCCTTATGACCAGGTGTGCTTCAGTTTAGCAGATGTTTATCTTTCCTTTCCATTAATTTTTAGTATTTGTTCCGTAAATGTCAAAATGTCTAAAGAACCTGTTTTATTTGTGTCAGAATTTTAGAGAGAGGGGCTTGTTTTTCATACTATTCTGTGGTGTCATTAGGTTACACTAGCATGTGTGCACACTCACATATATTTACAAATATATGTACACGCACGCACACACACACACACACACACACACACACATCAAATAAAAGACATATGACCTGCCCGTGTACATGATGAAAACTAAGTGTACATGTATTGCACAGAAATGTTAGGTATAAAAAGATGATACACATTATTGGGCACTCCAGGTGCCATGTTCACCCTTTTGTATATAAATATTGAAGAGAGAAATACCCATTGCTCATGGTACAAACTTGGAGAAATTTGCTCATGAGCTGTAACCACAGGATGTAACCACAGACCATACAATTATAATTTTGCTCGAAACTGAATGACCTAAAAGATCAAAGCTAAAATCTGTCCATCCTCTATTATTTATGTATCCTCTAAAGTTCACCTCTTCAGCTCCTTCATTCACCACCTGGACAGCGGGTCATTATCTTTCCCCTCTCTCACCTATCAGTCTGTCCATCTCTCAGTCTCCCAGGCATACAGTTTAATTGCACTGAATTTTATCATCTCCTCATGCATTAAGTAGGTTTCTATGGAGCCTGTTTTATATGAGGAGGATACCTAGCCAAGAAATTCTTGACCTGGAAATATCTGTGCCCAAGCATGTGTGTGCACGTACGCACTTATGCACACAAACACACACACAGTGACATGTGAATGTGTTGCCTTAAATATTTTTAGTGTGAAGTGTTGAAGTGAGAAGAATACATGAATACTTTTATAAATGCTATATAGATTATTTCCCAACCATTTTGCCATGTTAGTCCTACAGATAGGATTGCCCTGTAAGGGTTGAGATAAGGACAATAGTTTTATTACTCATTCCCTTGTTACTTGATAGTGCTTATTAATAATCATATTAATAGACAGGATGGACATTGTCTAATCCTCTTACTGTTCTTTCAATCATCTCTGAACAGCACAGATAAAACAGTTTTAACTATTAAGTTTGATCTGAACAGCACAGATAAAACAGTTTAAACTATTAAGTTTGACAAGTTTTCCATCAGATTTTGAACTTTGGAGTCATAGTGGAAACAAAAGGGGACACTTTTTCATCTGGCTTTTAAAAGATTTGTTTGGCATAACCTTTTCCTATGATCTTTGTTTTCTGTTACTTATTTCATATCTTTATTTCAATGAAGAAGCACCTAAGGTGATAATGTCATATTGAATGATCACTGTAGTTACCATGCTTTGTTTGCTGTTTATAGCTCCCTGGAGATGGCACCTTGGGTGTGGTCCCCCCTCATGTGCAGGCCAGCCCCAGGATGAAGTACAAGGCTCTCTCAGAGAGGAGCACCTCCAGTGAAAGCTTTCCAGTAAGTTGAAATGGAATTTGTAGCAAAATGTCTGGAATATTTTTCTGTCAGAAATCCGAAAAGATATACCTGTAATGAAAGCTTTTTCTGCTTTTAGCCAGATGATAAAATAATTCGATGTTCACACTATTGAAAGTGCTGGAACCAAAATACAAAACACTATACTCTACTATTATGTGGTTGTTTTAAATGATAAGGAAAACATGCTTTCAGAGTAAACAATTATTTTAGATTATTTAAAAAAGAAACGCTACAGTGAATATCCTATTTGATTTTTGTAGGTTCAGATCAGTGAGGGTGGCAAGTACCGCCAGCTATCTGAGAGGAGCGCTTGCAGTGAACCCAGAGTTCGCCCCACAGTACCTGTGGAGCCACCTCCTGGCCAACCAGAAATCGAGGATGAGGAAGTATTTACTTCTATTCCTGAAGAAAGCGAACCTGTGGCACCCATCCTAATTCAACCTGGAAAGGAAAAGCTCCCAGAATATAGCAATTATAACACAGACGAAGTTGACGCAAGTAAGCTCCCTCCCCCACCGCTAGAGCTCTTGGAGGCACCTCTCTATGATAATCTGGGAGGTCGGGACCCACCTAAAAGTATTTCAGATGGTGCTATTTGTAATGGACAAAGTATGTCTGCTGTAAAGAACAGTAAAAGTGACAGTGATACATTATCAAAAAAAAGCGAAATGGTTTTCATTAATCCAAGTTTCAATAATGATGAGACCAGCAGCAATTACAACCCCGAAAGTGAGGAGAATACAAACAACAGTAACTACTATACACTCCAAAGCCATCATCCAAAGAAACATATAAAGCCTAGGGTATCCATTCCTCGCAGTCAAAGTTTCAAGCCTCCAGTGAGTCCAAAGCCACAGTGGTTATCAAGGCCTGCAGTCAGTGGTGATGGTTCAAATGGTTGTGACCCCAGTATGGAAGTAGGCCGACCAGTGTGGCAGCTTGTAGACCAGTATGAGCAGAACAGCATGAGCTTGCCCAGGAAATGGCATCCAAGGGACCAGCAGGCCATTCCCAGGAGCAAGACTTTTGATCAGCCAAACAAAGGCAAGAATGGTTACCATGACAACAGTGAAGTCGTCCTGCCTCCAAGTCACAGTCATCCACTGACATTAGACGCCTATAATGATCTCCCTGCTAATGGTTTTTACGGCAGCACATGGGACAGAGATGGAACTGAGAATGGAAATTATGATAACATTTTGTATGCCACCCTCCCCAAACATGGCTACGAAGAGACAACTACGGCTTTTTAGGTGTAGAAGTGTTCTGTGCTTCGTTTGTTCTCAGAAGCTATGCATAAGATGATGCATTGTAAACAGTATTTAGTTTGCTATTTGAAGTTTGAAAAAAAATGCACCGCTATTATTGCTCTTTTATTTTTTTCACTTCATTTCTTGAATGGGTGCACTCTGGTGACAGCAAGTAAAGCAAAGAACAAAGAAAATGATTGTGTTCATTTATTAATTTTTGTATTTTCAGTTTAAGAATTGTGTAATTTACACCAGTGGTATTTTAGTTTGTCAATAACCTAAGGTAATTACGTTTGTTCTTTGCTAATACATTTTGCTAATAGTCAAAATCTTTTAACACTGGATGAAAAAATATATTTTTTAAAATGATAATTATTTTATTTTAGGATCAAAGAAATCCATATTTATGACTAATGGAGATTTAAAGAAACTAAATTGTCCCTATTCTTTATATTAATATTCTTGTGATTAGCTTGGATTTATGTAAAAAAAATGGTTATTTGTTACAACACTACAAGTGTTCCTGATCTGACGCATAATTTTTTTTCATGTTCATTCCATTCTGTTGCTCACTATATATGCATGCATGAGTCATATGCCATTGGAGATTTTATCTGATAGCAGAGAAAGGAAGCTTCATGCGGTAAGATTATGCAGCACTTAACAGATTTTTTTTCTCGCAGCTGCAATGAGGAAGAGGGAAGTGGCAAATCTAGCCACGTTTGTTCTGAAAAACTAGATGCCTTTTATCTTGTTTCACAAGCTTTATTTTATCAGCTTTGCTATAGCCTGATGTAATAAGAACCTGCAGAAGGTCACAGCTTTGCCTCTGAAGATATATCTTTTGCATAATAAATGACTTTACCTGTAGACCTAATATGATTAATTAATCTAAAGGTAGGGTGAGACAATAGCATGAATTGTTCAGGTAAATACAGCACCTGGTGTATCAGCTAGAGGAAATGTTGGTTCACCCAGCAGGTTGGTACTGCTGGAGGTTTCTTTTGTGTTGCCAAGCAGCTTGCCTAGATTATTCCAATAAATGTGAACTTCTGACATGGACTGCTATTTAAGCTTGGATATATTATTTTGCTGTATATTTTTTTATTTAAGAAAATGAAATACTGGTAGCTTATTTGTTGCTGAATTTTTTTTTTTTTCTGAAAGAAATCTGAAGGCAATATTTAAAGAAAAAAGTTATTCAGTCTGATTGTGCCTTTTCAATTTTTTGTTATAAGTTTTAACATAAAGCAAATAGGGCTTTGGTATTAATTGAAATCCAGAACTGGTGCTAATGTTCTGCTCAAATGGTTATTTTTAAAGTGGCAATAAAGTGTATTTTGCTATTTACAATGCTTCCTCATTTTATAGGATGTGTTCACATTAAATACCACCCTGGATTGAAAATGGACTAAACGGTGTCAGTGCAATGGAATGGTCTCTTCAGTATACTTGGTTGCTTATGGATAAGACTTCAAAAACTGCTACTTAGGCTTCATTCACATGCAATGTCTATTTTCTAAATTCTATTTTCTATTCGCGGTATGTCTTATGATCACGGTCTGTGCCCTGAATATCCCGCGGCGTAATTACTGGCAGCGCGAGCCAGTTACTATAAGTTACTATAAGTAACTGGCTTGCGCTGCCAGTAATTACGCGGCGGGATATTCAGGGCACAGACCGTGATCATAAGATAGCGCGAATAGAAAATAGATTTTTAGAAAATAGACATTCCATGTGAACGAAGCCTTAGTCCAAGTCTTGTCTGATTTTGTTCTTCACTGTGAGCATGAATAGTGAGAGAGAGAGAGAGGACAGAGAGAATTTGGGAAATGGCAGATAGCCAAGCTGGCATATGAAGTTATGTAAAACATAAAGCAACAAGATATTTGATTTGATATTTTTATTATTAAAAGGGAAAACAAAATTTTGTGAGGCAAACTGTCCTAGTTTTTGGTAGAAATATAAAAATCATTGTAGTTAATAAATGTCAGGTCTTTGGTTTAAATCTTTAAAGGTACACTGAATTGCACTAAGACTAAGCTTTTTTTTATTCATGAATACCATGTCTAAATTACTTTTAAAACATTGCACTGTGTCTTAGAACTAAATCCATCTATACAACATCCAGAAACAGAAACAGTAAAGAAAAACTTTGCATTCTATATCTGTGCAAGAGAGGTTGTACAGTTTGTTTCTTTACCATCATTAACATCTACATCTGTTCTATATCATTCTATGAAATCATTAAGTAAATTGAGCAAGTATCAATTGTTTGTATAGTATAAATAACAGTTGAGCAAAATTTCATTTTCATTGGTCCACTAGTTGACACAAAAGATGTGTTTCAATGTTCAATCACATTTAAATCAAAACATAAACAATAGAGAATACATGCTACGACTCCAGGAATTCAAATAAAATACAAAAACCAAATGCCCTCTTAGCAAGTTACACCAAGAAGACACATTTTCCTACATGTATCACCTTAAGTCTCCAACTGTTCTAACTGAAGTATCACTTGAAAGGTTAATATGCTAGGTCTAATTTAGGAGCGAGCTGTCATTGCTTTTAAATTGACTGGTGGCAGACTGTCCACTGCTGTCCGGTTGTGGTCAGGTGAAGGATGTGGTGGCAGGTAAGAGTGGACACTGGGCACTTTTTGAACCAGCTTGGGTAAGGTGGTGACATCTGAGGTCTGAAAAAACAGACTGAAATTTTAGATGCAAACCTGAGTATAGTAACAATTTATACCGAGACAACAAAGCCTGATTTGATTCAATCATTTATTCTACACTTCATAAGGAGTAAATGGATGTTATCTTATAGTCTTTTGAACATATTTCCATTTTTTTAAATTTCAAAATTATTTTCCCTTCATATCAACAAACAAATCTAAAAATGAAGAAGGCATATTATGCATTCTATGCCATAAGAATGATTTAAGAACCCAGCTAGTCAGTGGTATCATCAAAAACATCAAGCCTATGTAAAAATAAGGAAGTAAGCAAATTTCTATAATTCAAAATGTTTTGATTAAAACCATGAATATCATCTCCCATTTTTAAATCTGTTCATCAATCACACAGAACAGTTCCTGTGTCTCACTAATTTATCAATTTAACAAATAAGTGTAAAGTGCATTTAAAGCAGCCAGTGTCTAAGGGTGCGTTCACAATGGATCTATCATACTAGCTGGTGCCCATTAACTCCACGAGGACTGTAGCTGAATGCAATCACATTAACAGACCTCCTCTTGTTTCCAATGTACTCGTATAATCACTACCTTTTCACTATTCCACTCATTGACAGAAGGAGGCGTTGTAAATCTGTTAATGTGACTGCATCCAGTAATAGTCCCTATGGCTTTAGTGTGCACAGCTAGTATAATAGATTCACTGTGAATGAACCCTCTGAAGTGTCCACATCCCTAATAGTCAAAACCCATGCAAAAGGATATGGACACACGAGATCCCCAAAATTTATCCATTCAGCTATTCTAAAACCTAATCTCTCTTTCAATGACATATACTTTTATGCCATTATACAGAAGGATTAGGATCGGATAATGTTTTATTGATTTTAATTAATTATTAATTAAAATATACCATATGCAATTTTCAATGTGTAAGCCATCATTGTGAAATATTTGAAGAAATTTTTATATATCCATTTCCTATTTTGTCATTAGCAAATGTCATAAATTAGTTTAGTCATGGTGACATCAGCTGCTCAACATTTGTAGCACCCTTATTTACATCACTGACTTTTCTGTCAACAATTTAAATATTTACCTTTTTAAGCTTTTATTGTTTTTTTTTTCTTATTAATTTATTAACTATTTTTTAATGACCAACAGAAGGCAAAGGTATACAACTAGGTGAATTGGTATAAAACTAGGCAGAGTGGTATACTAGACAAGCACCATGCAACCTTTTCAAAGCAGACAACAATGACTCATATGTTCAGTTCTAGCTCATCCAGTGCCCTGCCCAAGGAAATGAACACCACATGCAACTTTTATAACCATCTAGGATTTCTACATATGCAGGAGTTATTTTTTAAGAACCATAAGTGAAATTAGCTATAATTAAAGGCCAAGGATCAAATTAAAACTTTAACCATTGATGAAATTTCTGCAAATACTTGGATGGTAAAATCTTTGGTTAAAAAAGAAACGGTTTTCATTATTATGGAATTAACTTTTGATTATTGGTCAAAGCAGCTAAACCAAATTGATCTTCAACAAGAGAAACTTTTCTCTTGCAGGAGGAGATATGTACAGTGTTAGTTGTATCTGCATTACAAAGACACCAGGATCAAAAATTTTGTTTCTGAATCAGTTTAAATCCTTTTCACCAGACATGCTTGAGATAAACAATCATTCCAGTTATAAGGTGTCAATTTATGTGAAATCAACTGTTTAAAAATATTTTAGGGTTATTGACAAGGTTCATTCTAAGCTCTACATTATAGCAGCCTAGGTCAGAGCATGGTGAGCATGCAAAACATTCCTGCTGACCTACTCCTGTCTGCACCCACCTCGCAGGAATTGTGTGGTGTTAGCAGTTAACTGCTTATTGTGTAGATAACGTGTAATCTAAAGAAATTATAAAAACAAAACAGCATCAAACCCCATCAAAAATACAAAAAGAAAAACAATGTGTTAGTTAATATTTAGAAATAATATACTACTCTTAAGTAACCAAATTAAATTCCACAGAAATGCTGAAAATAAAACTGGAAGCAATAAATACAATAACTGAACACTAGGTGAAATTGTGTTAGTTGAGACACTAACGGGTGTGTTAGGTGAGATTTTCACCAATGTGGGTCAATGTTCAAGGATCAAGCTATCCTTTTATCCTTTATATCAAAATTATATATTTAAAAATGTTTCCAATCTTACCGAAGTAAAATGGTGCATCTTCTTTTTGGCTAGATTATAATATTCACAGTAGTGGTTGTGCTGCTTAGCAGTGTCTGCATCTCCCAGCCTGGAGCGTCTACCTGGAGGAGGAGGGAGGGGAGACTCCCATCTATAGGTAACTTTCGGTATTTCTTGTTCTGCTGCAGACCTATAAAGATAAGCATATCTATTTGAAAAAACATGACTACGATAAATTTTTCATTACTCAGCAATGGCATTCTTTTAGTAGTGTCACATAAATTCGGATGTTTTCCTTGACTGTTTAGAGGTTCAAAAATTCTCATGAACTACATAAACACAGGCGATCAAGTGTGTTAGGTGTGCCAACGTGTTGAGACAGCAGTGTGTTGGGTGTGATCTGCACATTACTTGGCACTCTCTATCAGCTTCAGCTCATGCAGTTTGACTAGCTGGGGAAAACGCGTCACAGAAGAAGAGGAGGTAGGTGGAGCACGTATGACTGCTTCCAGGTGTTTCTTTGGCTGCTGACGTTTACGCCACTGCTGGTAGCGAAAGTTTGACAGAGGTACAGGAACATTGGTTGTCCAATTCATGTTCAGGATACCATACTTGCTATGTCCAAATGTTCTGAAAGTAAATTTCACTCCTGAATGTTAGCATGTATTAGTTAAGAAATTTTGGATGGTTCAGTTTCTGCTTGGGTATTTGGTGTTTAAATGTAGTCATTCTTCATATAAGAATATTTCCACATGCCAATTTAATATGTCTACAAACTCATAATTGAAATCAATTTGATACTAGAAGATTATTTGTTTCTGCAATGAAAAAGTTAAGAAGTGCACATATATACTATATTTTCATAAATATAAACCAACATTTGTTTGATCAATGAAATACCATTCACTTCAGAGTTTTATCATAAAGTGTTGTATCAAATCTCCTTACTCTGAGGTGGTATGCATCCCCAGCCTTCCTGGCATGGCAGATATGAAGTGTCTGCTATCTTCAGCTTCTTGCAGCTGCAGAAAAAAAGCAGAAAAATATCTGTATTCAGCATACACTTACACTAAATAATATCCTTTTAACCTTGTTGCAGGAGTTATGACAAAAGGCAGTTTATCAGATTGCTTACAACTTGCCAGACTGACCTTATTGCCTCAATTATTGTTTAAAATAACAGAAACACTGGACTATAATTAAATGACAGAGTTTTGTGATCCTCTTCCCTTGTCTCTTGATCAGTTTTTGTTTCAAACAATCAGTTTAAATCATTCTCAATAAGTTGCCCATCCCTTGATCATACATCAGTAATGTAAATAATAATAATAATAATAATAATAATAATAATAATAATAATAATAATAAATCTCTTTTGTTTACCTTGTCTCCAGATATTGTAATAGTGTGTAGCAGCCGGACCCCAGCATCCCCAGGAACAAATTGCACTCTCTTGTGCTTGATGTATGAGACCTCAGTCTGGGGCAGAGGCTTGTGCTTGCCATGAGCGATGTCCTCCTTCACTTCTGCTATTCTCTTCCTGTCCAGGGCTGACGTCCTCTCAAAAAACTGTCTCCAGTTGTCTGAAAGCAGATTTAACTTTGTTGACAGAGATATCAAAATTACTGTTGTCATTTTATGAGCACAATTTGTGATTGAATAATAGCAATTGTAGATTTTTTAATGCAAGTTTTTTCTAATAAAAATAGTTGAAAACTCTAATAAATGAGTGGGTAAACATAAAAAATATGTTTCAGTCCTCATCTCAATACTTTGTTAACCACAACTTATTTTTATGCCATCCCTGCACCGGGTTATTTCCTTGTGAACCCAGAAAAAATGATGACCTTTTAAATGTTACAGAAGCAGTCCCATGCAATTCTGCTTCATGTTTAACTTGGAAGAAGTACGATACTTCCCATTCAACACGCAAAGGAAAAACCAACATGCAAATTAAGGTACATGTAGAACATGAACTATTGAAAAATGTGGAATTATACACATGTATATTTAAATCGAAACTTCAACTGGCAACCCAATATTCCTATACATGAAACCATACATGCCACATGCTTATTTTGTTTATAAATAAAATGCACAGCTAGAAATTTGTTAAGTCATTAACTCATTGTATATTTTCCATGCATCATGAAGACCCAGTCATGCAAATTGCACTCAAGCTGAAATATAACAGAGGATAGCCCTGAAATGCCACCAACAAGCTGAAATAAGTTAAACATTTCATATGATGTAATTTCTTAAGGCCATGCACCATGCCACTGCACATCATGCCAGCGCTTTACCAGCATCTTTACTGTCTTCGGCCTCAAGGTCGACAGAAAAACTTGGCAATTCTTCAAACGATTCCATGTCTTCAATATCAAGTCCAATATCACCAATATCAGGAATGCTAAGAGAGTTACTCTCATCATCAAAATGTCCGAGAGAGGAGGAGATGGATTCTTGGAATGCAGAAGTTACAGTTAAAAACCTGCTTTAAGTTTAAGCATTTTTGTCTTATAATGTCGATAAACAATGGCTAGGTAACCAGAAAAAAGCACTGTATAAAATGAAAGCCAGCTATGGCATGAGCATCTGCCTCTTTTCTGCTGAAACTGTACATTGAATATGCATCAAACAGTATATTAACTTTTATATTAGATTTAAAAAAAAACATTAATGAGAAGTCTTATGAAACCCAATATGGAACTTCTAATTAAATAACTGATGGCACTTATGGATATAGCCTACAGTGTAGAGAAAACATAACAAATCTAAGACACTGTTCATCTTCACTAAAGTGGCTTAACCTTACCATGTTTGGATCCCTCCTTGGTCAGCAAGGTGATCGACTTGACTGGTGACAGTTGAGGCTCTCCCCTGCTGACCAGTGATAAGTCTTAAAATGAAACAAAATGACAATTAGTTGTGACTTTTTTTATACAATGATTCTGAATCAAAATTTACTATAATTAACGAGAAGAAGATCTTTGTACTGCCTTCCATTTTCAGTGTCATATTTTTCACCTCTACTTACTTAAATCTATAATTATTTTAAAATATTATTATGAATTTTCCTCACCTTGTTTGCTGGTCTCTAGAGTGGACTGGTCAGAGATACAGCTGAACCCAGAGTCATCAGCACTCGTGTAGTCACGGGCCTTCAAGTTCTAAATGGAATTTTATAACACAAAGTAAGTCAAATAGTCTCCAAATCATAAAATTCAAATGGTTTATAACATCTACAATACTTAATTGTACTGCCTGATCAAAGTTCCTTCCTTTCTACAGATCCATTTTAACAACTGCATAGTCTACTGAACATTTAAGATGGATTTAGAACTGTAAATAAATTATTATCATTATCAATAATATCATCTAACTTTAAAAAAAAAAACATAAATATGTAGCAGTCTTTTTAGTACCAACCTGCAGTGACCCATCCTCCCAGAACTGACTCCCAGGACCTACTGACGCTGAATGAATATCTGAATCATAATCTGAGAACTTATCATGAAGGTGCTGATGTAGTAGCTTGTTGTCACTGATGGGAGGCAGGGTGGGGAGAGTGCTGACAGTCTCTTTGTATCTGTCGTCTGCTGCTGCTGATACTGTACTATCAACATTGTCTGATTTCTGTACCACAGGTGGGAGGACCACTGAGGGAGCATGGACTGTGTCCTCCCCAGGTGTCACCAGGGACACACCTGAGGTGTCATCTGGTTGTGTCACCAAAGGCGCAGGGATGTCTTTTTCTTCTTGTGTGACTAAAGTTTTTGGTGTGGTAACACCCTTTCTTGTTTCTCCCTCTGGAAAATATTCAGAAATGTTGATATAATTCCATTAGCATCACATTTGTGACACTTTTATACCTTCCATCTGTGTTTCATTAAAAAAAATTTAGCATATTTGGTTGTTATATCTGTACATGTGCCTTCACTCCAGATATTGTTTGCAAACATTTATGATAAAGGAGATGAGAGTTTCCTGAAAACTGATAAATTGCAAATGGTTAAACTTCCATCATTTATATTAATTTACTTAATTTTCAAAAAAAAAAAAAAAAAAAAAAAAAGACTATGCAATAAGTCTTACTTACCACATGAAAAACATATACAGTACCTTAAAACAGTAAATCAGTGCAATAATAACAATAAATCAAATACTAAAATAAAATTCACCTTCCAAAATTCTTGGCATATAAACAGTAAGTTTTGCTGGCATTGTTCCGGCCCTTTCTTTTCCTTTCAAGTGAAAAAATCTCCAAAACAAGAACACAAGAGGCCAACCAACACACTGCCTATCATATATGACAATGTAGTGAATACCAATTACCCCGACTCCAAACTGACCATCTAGTTATGATTTGTTGACCACGGGTCTGTCTGAGACCCCATGGTTACATGTACATACAGCCAGCCAGTATCCACACTACATCTCCTGTTGATTTTCATCACTCAGATAATAATGCTTATTGATCAAACATTTCCTGTAGCCGGGGAAATGACAGTTAAGCTTCTTTAATGATCAATACTATTTTGTGTTATTCACAGTTAATTGGAAAGTGAACATAAACAAGTTTAATGGATGAGAATAATCCACTGCCTATACATTCCAGATTTTTTTTATCGCGGATACAAAAGGTTGTTTACAGTGGTGGCTTAATTCTTCTCTTGCATTCAATGTTCCCAATTAAGTGATACCATGAAAAATTGAACATAACTTCTAGTTCATAATTAACCAAGAAGGACATAAATCTGTAGTCATAAACTAGTAACCCCAGACGACACTTTTCAGAACAAGTCTTCTGTGCGATGCTTCCTATTCTTTCCTATTTTTTTAAAAGGTGAAATATAAATATACTGCTTTGCTATGTTATGACATGCTTCTTCATGAAGTTACCATGCATTTTAATTAAAGAAAGCCTAGCTTGACATGCAGATGTAAGTAATAGCGCTGGTTTACAGACAAACAGCACAGGCTATGTTCAACATACATGTACATGTATAGTAAAATATATAGTACAAGTGTGGTACATGCTGCATGCAATGGGAAATCATTTCAATCAACCTCTGAACAATTTCATGCTGAAGATTGTCACTGAGGAGACATGAACACTAAACATTATATAGCCCCTTGTCTTCATGCAAAGCAATCAACATTTAGGGTTTCTGACAAGCCATTGCATGACATAGTGTGCAGAAGGTGCACTGCTGGTCCGACAACATTTGACAAAAAATTTGGTAGCGATTAAATTTAACTAACTTTAAATAATAATAATAATAATAATAATAATAATAATAATAATAATAATAATAAAAAACAAACAAAAAAAAAAACATAAAATAAAAATTTACATCTAGTTGTTTTTTAATCACTTTGGTGGCTTCTGTTAGAATGTTAGAACACCTAATAAATGACTAGCTCTACTTATTTTTGTTTTTTTTTTCTTTTTGTCAACAAAAATTCCAAAAAACAAAATGAAGTGGAGCTAGTCATTTATTAGGTGTTCTAACGGAGGCCACCCAAGTCTCATCTCTCACCTTCACTTCCCGCCTGGTCAGATGGGCCTTGGGCAGCAGACACTTTCTCTGTGGGTGTGGACCTGTTGCTGCCCACACTAGACTGTCTGCCATAATACCTGTACATCTCAGGTCTGTTGGGTAAAAATTTAGGAGTGCTGGAAAAAAAGGGTGCCTATCAATATGATGTGGCAGTCAATAAAGAAAACTGAAATATATTTCTTGAACCTTGACTTGGGTTGCTTGATGAGAATACCACGGAATTGCAGGAGAAATAAATCAGAGAACAAGAAATGATAATCTCTCAGATGTGATTGTCACAAGACTCATCATGACTGAGAAATAGATATTACCAGATAATAATCTGTGAAAATCAATGCAAAGTGTGACTCAAGTTGCTACTAAATACAGGGCATAAATGTGGAGGCGGCATGGTGACGGTCTTATTTAAATATCAAAAAGCTGTCACAGTAACTGTGAAAGCCAAAGGTTTTATCTGATGAACTAGTTACAGTATAAAAATGCATATTGCCTATACTTTAGTGTATAATTCACCTTAAAAACTTCACATTCATCTTCAATGTTGCAAAATTAAAATAAAGAAGACAGTATGACTTAACCACTAAGAGTACGAGACTCTTTGCTACTTTTGGTTTTGTTTTCACATAAGCGTGTGTGCTCTGCAGATGAATTCAAGAGATTAAGAGACCATTCCCACAGATATTTAGATCGAATCTCACTAGATAGCTGTTGGCTTAACTGCCTTAAATGTCTGTCCCGCCTACTAAAAGCTGTAAGGGGTAATTAACTTTTGTGCACGCTCGGCTCCCGGAAGCTGACAGCAATTTAGCGTGAACCCCCAGGGAGTTAGGTCAATCCAGATGGATCAATCTAAATCTGTGGAACCCAGTCTTAGTATGTATGTAAACTGACCTGGGCTTTTTGGACCTTCCAGACGATGTTGACCCGGAGCTGGCCTGGCTGACTGGTCTGGAGTCAGGGGACTCTGGCTTAGTGCCCAACCTGAAAAAATAATTGCAATGCATTTGTGAGTTTAAAATTTTGAATAAGTGGTCAACAATTTCCATGAAGAGGATGACAAGTGAATAAGAAAAAAATGTTTATCTTTGTCTATCTTTTCAATTTTAAATTCTTTTTTAAAAATTTCCTCTCAACTGAATTATCATAACACATTCAGAAATTAAGAAGCATTGTTAATAATCATGTACTTATTTCAGACCAAAACCTTCATGTTTCGATCTAAATTCATAAAAACAACTACAGTATAACCACTCGCAGGCAAATAATTTTGATGAAGAACTACTCCACCTGATGGCAGGCAACTGCTTGGTTTTTATCCTAACAGGTGCCACCTCCCCAGGTCCAGCTATCTTGGTTAAAGACTCAGCAGCTTTGTTCCGGACTCCTGGTAGCCGAAGCACAGATTTCGATGTAACTTTGGAAGCTTCAGCTGTCAAAAAACGTGAGTAATATTAGGCACTCTAATTCAGAGAGATATAGTGGCTGTATTAATTTAATGTAGTCTATCAGAGGGAAAATATATTTTCTTAACATCAAAACCTTAACTGCTGCATTGTGACAAACAATAAATGTATATTATCAAATTACTTCTATATTTGTCACATTCTTAGGTGAATAGTTTCTATGGTAACACTTTTCTGAGCTAAAACAACAAATAAATGCAAGTACAAATAATACATAAAAATAAACAAAAAATATATATATAAGTGTAACTACAATAAAATATGAATTGGTATAACAATATTTCATAAATAATAATAATAAAAACATTAACAGTCTGATACACACTGAAAATAAAGAACGCAGGAAATATAACCCTAATACAATTTTTAAAAAATTAATTTTAATCGATGTAAATTTTAAAAAAATTAGTCTAATCAATAATTTTTTGTCATAGAGCCTACAAAACCTTGCACCTTTCATGAATGAAATTTTACGAAATTTTTCAAAATAGTGCAAGCAAATTTTAACATCATCTCTCCCATAATATTCATCTCACATGTGAGCCTAAGTCTGCCTCTTGACTGTCTTGAGTGTAGGCTACTGCATGACCGTCTATGTATGACCACTCTGAGGATATTGTCCACACCTCCAACAATACAGTGATCTAGACCCGGCATTTGCCTTGGTATTACAAGCACAGGGTTTAATACTCTGCTTGAGTTTCAGACATCAGTTTTTATATAAATGTTTATGTATTTAAATCCAGAATGTAAATGCTATAAAACTGTTATATATTTATGTAGTATGAATTCCTTCCAGGCCAAGTCTCCAAATATTGGCTCATTGCCAAATGCATAATCTCTTCAAATTGCTTCTTTTTTTTCAATTGTAATACTGCAGCAATTATTCCTGAAGAACTACTCCAATTGTTAATTTTCTGATCTCTTCTCTGATAGCTGTGATCCTGAAGCACATAGCAATGAAGTCTCAGCTAGCTTGTAGGTCAGAATAAGGTGAAAAAATTCTTAATGAAGCAAGGAGACTTCACCAGCTAAAGTATTCTTTTCTAAAATTTATATTCCTCTGTAACCTTGGAGCACTTCATGCATACCATCAGAACTGGTGCAGAGGAAGAAATTGTCACCCACCAAATACAGTAGCCACCAAATTAAACAAAAACATGAAAATATGTTTCTAACCTTGTCAACACACCACGGTAAAGAACCATTTCATGTCTATATTTACCTGTCATTAACATGTAAATATGAACCACATCTTCATAACACAACACGTAAATTTATATAAGCATTGGTTCATACTACATCATACCAAAAACTTCTTTTTTCTCCCTGGGGTCCAACCAATGTCAGACAAAGTGCCCTTTCTCAAACTATATTTACTTGAATAATATTACCTGCATGGGAAAGGCGTCAAGTAAACAAAACATTCTTGCAATATGTTATTGTTTACAGCATTTTGTTTTTCTTTGGGTTAATCTTTTCAAAAAATCAAATTCTAAATTGCCTTATTCATTGAATGGATAAGTCCAAAGTGCAAAGCTAATTTAGCATGATCTCACAACTTCTTCCTTTGACTGGAATTAAAAGGCCCTTCAGATGATTTTTAAAACTACAGTGGCACAGATTTGAAAGACAAATTCTGTGGCACATTTGATACCATGCCTAGATAACTTCCAACTAGATAAATCGCAGAAAAAATGCTACAGTACATCATTTACAGAAAGCAATAAAACACCAAACTTAAAACAAACTGCATAAAGCAGATCATCACCCAACAATTAAAATTTAAAACAAAATTAAAATAAAAAATAAATTAATGAAAATTATTATTAAAATTCAAATATACACAAAGCTTATAAAAAAAGCTACATCAGCCAGAAGAACATACAAACACTTCTCAGGCTTGTGTCAGAGATGACACTGCTTTTCCCCTGGTCAATAACCCTACGACGCAACCAATTCATGGCAGAAGAGTCCGTGCTAGGATCTAACCTAGCCTTTTTTTTCCTCAGCACAGGAACAATTCCCCGTGGTTCCTCTGGGGTAACAGGAGCAGTTGAAGCAAAAATTTCAAGTGCTTCGTGCTCATCTTTTGTGATCTCTTTTACTTGCATTTTGTTCTGAGGGACATCTGGTTTTATATAAATGATATAAGTAATGTGTTCCAAATGAATCTTAATCATTATATTAATTACAGAGAGAGGGCAGATTACAATAGTAATAAGATATAATAAGATATCAGATAGTAATAAGATATGAAGCACAGCCATCCTCACTAGTTATGAAAAATGGTCAAGAGCATTGAATTTTTCACAAGCAATGCAATTTACAAATTAAATGCATATCAGTTCAGCAGTCAAATATCACATTAAAATAACACTAAACATACATAAAGTGACAGTGTCTCTGTGCCACAGAAAAACTATGACCCAGTGATGTATTCTTATTCATACAAAGGAAATCTTTAAAAACCAAATTTACATTTTAAATAAGGTTTAAAGTGTTTTCATATTAATATGGAGTACCTATAGTATCATGTATTCATATTATTTGCTTTATGCTCCTCAATCTTGAGTAGATCATTCTTGAAAAATTATTGAAAAGTGGTCCTACCTTTTGGTATAGACGCAACAGCTTGCTTTCTTTTCCTTTCTTGTTCTGTTGTCTTTTTCTTTTCCAAAAAAATCAATCAACAGATAAACAATTAAAAACTGCAACAGATTAATCCCATATCAACACATAACAGTGTCAACTACTACAGTCTAGACACTGTAAATGTTTTTTATTGAATTTCTTTGTTTATTGGAAACAGAATACCCTGCATGGTAGAAAAAATAAAACAAACCTCACTGTATAAACAGTGAGGGCAACAACCAAGTTCAACTCTCTTTTAGTAAATATTGATCATAATATGATTTGACAAGTTAGTTTGACTTTTACATTAACAGAATCAAGAGGCACAAGGGCATTTTAATTAACATTTAACCAAAAGAATATAGATGTTTTCCATTTTCAATATATTTTAAGTAATACCCAATGATTATACAATAATAACAATACCAAATGAACTTTGCCTTTGTATTATTAAAGCAACATTAAAGAGAGAGAGAGAGATCAAATTGTCTAAAATAAGATATATGGTCAAAAAGAAAAACGCAAATGCAAATTACATCATATTCAGCACCATCAGTCTTGTCTTGGTCAGTGGTGACATCTGTTGTCAGGTCAGTCTGGGCATTGTGTATCCAAGACTGAATTCTCTTCATCACCTCCTCCTGTTCCAGCTCTGACCCCCCAACTTGCAGTCTGTTTGCCAACTCATAAAGTGCTTCATTCTGAAGTACACACAGGATGCAACCATGTATAAATTATCTGCAACAGTATCAAGTATAATTTATGAAGATAAGACATTCAGAAATATCTTTCATTGGACAAAGCATAAGATACATCTTGATAGTTAGAAATAAATCTGAAACAATGTCTATTTGTCTTGGACCATTTAAAAAACAAACAGAAAATAAAATAGGGTTAATTTTTTTTATATGCTGCAAACGTCCCTAAAAATTTATACTGGTCATGAAGCTTGCATTCCATTAAAGAATACTCCTTTTATACTGTATACATGTACAGTATCATATCACCCCCCCCAAAAAAAAAAAAAAATAATAATAATAATAATAAATAAATAAATAAATAAATAAATAAAAATACAGATTGAGGTATAATAACTGGCACTCTAAATAAACTGGAACAAATCAAACCATTATTATGCGCCAGATCTGCCTAATAAAAAAGATGCAAAAAACATAAAAGAAAAAGAAAAACATTCCGCCAAAAACACATTCAAGTCCTTCATTTTAGGCACAGAATGAAGATAGCCATAAACTAAAAAGAATATCACTTCTAAAAACATGTTCCCTTTCATTACCTTGTACAATCTTTTGACAACTTTATACAGCTCCTTTCATGTTAAAAGAGTAAAATTATGGTAAAAATACTTCACTGACAATCTGATATAAAGAGTATAATTATATACACAACCCATTTGTTTTCATTTCTGTACAAAAATATCAAGAACATCTTTAATCCCCAAAACCTTGGTAATAACCACAGGTCACATAAGTCTGCAAAAGGCATTTAATGGCTTTTTATTAATCATTCTATTTTTACCTCAAGTTGCCTGGTGTCCAGCTTCTTAAGGGTCTCAATGTTATTGATTAGACTGAGCAAATCGGCTTTATTCTCCACGCCTTTAATCTTCTTCAAGGCAGTCAAGCATTCATCTACAACTCCAGCCTGAAAGTCACAATGCGTTAGTTGAGATTTAGCTCAAGCAGGTAAAATGTGTTATGTGGGATTGGTTTAAATGAAAAGCATAGTTTATATAGAGATTTAAAAGAGAAATATATATCTATTAATTTCAACATTTACTTTACTCAAATATGTGTATATTTGATATTTAATGCCCTGCTTCTAATACTTTAGTATAACCCAGGGCACAAATGTCTGACAATTTCTTTTCAAGTGCTGTTTTAACTCTCTGACTAACACTACCCTTTGCTACACAAACATACACACGCACACACACACTCACATGCACACACACACACTCAGCGTACATCTCTATCCAGCAGTTTCTTCACCAGTCCAGTGATCACTTTCTGTTGGTCCACTCCAAGCTCTCCCAGCACCCAAGCAGCATTTCTCTTTACAGCAGTCCTGGAAGACCCTTCCAACTGTTCCAGACATTTGTCTACAGTGTCCACCAAGGAAACATATGGGATTCCCAGGGTCCTGAAGAAGTCATAATACCTTACAATAAATTCTTTCCTATACTTACTCTCACAGTATGCTTAAGATGATCTGTTTTCACAATAAAAGATAAAAAATTACCCTTACAAGGTGTAACAATTTTTAAGACATCCATGACATTTTACACAAGTTCCACAATAATCACTGTGCTCAATTTACCTAATAAATATTCTATATATTGAAGAAAGAACATGACTCATACATGTTAATGGAATCACTTAATTAATCAAAGCACATAGCTGATTATTTCTAGCTTTGTATATCTCACAGGCTAAATTTTCAGTTCACAGGCTCAATATAGTGCTATGTATTAATTTTTCATCACTTGGTCACTTACTTAAAAATCTCTACAATATACTGTGAGAGTTCCCTTTGATGAGTGTCACTGAGGTTGTCTGTGATTGTGTTAAACGCGCGTATGACTTCCACCACAGTCAGAGAATACCCCGTTGGAAACCAGGGCTCACGGCTTATCTTGACCAGTAACTCTGGCACCTCTTTCTTGGTTGCTTTGGTAGCTTGAGGAGCTGTCTGGTCAGGTATGGAAGGTTTGGTTTCCTAGAAAACATACAAATACAAAGATGAATATTGCACTAAACAAATGATACTGTGAAAACAAAAGGTACAAAAATAGAGCACATAGATAATATATTGTCTCAATATATGTAGTGGCCAAGTTAATTTCACTCCCTTGTATATTTAGTCTGTATATTTATAATCAGGTGATGAAATGCTTATCAATACTTATACTCTCATTAAACACCTATTCCTTGCAGACTACATGTACAACTATAAATGCCAATATTTATTACTTGGGCTATCATATAAGGAAAAATCAAAGAAACCTATAATTCTCCTACTTACAATGGCTTCTTCTTTGGCCTCAGTGATATCACTTGGTTTGGGTAAACTTTTAAATTTTTCCTTTGCAGCAAAAACACCTTTTTTCCCTCTAAAAGAATTCCAATCAACCTTGTTTACTTCAAATTTGCCCAGCTTAACTGAAAACAATAATATAAAACACTGTACAGAGTAAAAGAAATCACTAACTTAAAGTGGAAATATTACTTTTAGTGCTAGAAGTAACTGAAAATCTGACAAAACTTGAAGTTCACTCTTACAAAATGTTGAAAAAGCTCTGAAATAGTCTTGTTCTTACTGTCCAGAAATTTTCTTGGTTCAGTTTTTGTCTCCTGATCCTGTGAAGCTGCACTGTCAGGAGCTGAAACCTCTTCATCAACTGTGGACACTTCTTCATCTGACTCTTCATCCCAAAAGAATGGTTTGTCTGATGAACTGTCCTCCTCTTCCTCCTGTACAATATATAAATATCTTATCATATACGTAAGTCAGGAATATATTAGAGTCACACATGTATTATGTTTTACAGTCTACATATTTTAAAATCTTGTGCTTATTGTGTAGCAATGTTGGCCATGACAATTTGATTGTTGACTGGCAATTTGACACACGCACATTGTGTAAGGAGTGACATGTTGACTGGCAATTTGACATACACACATTGCATTAGGTGAGACATGGCCCTACAATTTAACATATGTGCATTGTGTTCAATGCAACAAAGTTGGGTATTGCTGTTGCTAGATCTGATGCTGTACAAAATATGATAGAAAAGAACTGACAATATTATAGAGTGGGGATTGTATAAGGTGTGAACATGGACTGTGTGTCATAATGTGCTGATTGCTTTAGCAGTCGCGTTTTACCTGCTTAGCTGCAAAATGGCAGGTGTTGTTTTTTTAGCATATTATCTGTTTATTTATCATTTTTGTCCAAATGATTTTTTTTTTGGGGGGGGGGGTAGGGGGAGATCTTCACCTCAGATGACACCAATCTACCAATTGTAAATATTCAATTCAATATACATAAGGGCAAATTGCCATATAACGAAGATCCAATATCACCCTCAAACCAATCAATAAATTCTTGTTCTTCTATAAAACCTATTAAATTAATCCATCCATCATAATCTACATGACAACATTCCAGATTTTTAACCACTCAAGCATCACAATTTAAACAAATTATATCAGTTGACCTATGTGCCACCTAGTAAAAAGGACCACTCAGTGCAAATAGAAATAAATGATAAAAACGAACAGTGGATATGATAGTGCTCTGTCAGGTCAAAACGACGAGAGAGTGCAGCACACAAAAAAAAAACAAGTGTTTGGTATCATCACAACCAAGGCTGAACTTGAGTGTGTACTTGTGTACAATAAAATATTACATATTACATATTATATGTATTAGATTTTCTTGAAAAGAAAGATGAAACAAACTTCCATCTATTTCTACAGTTTACAAAGACCTTGTAAAGAGAGGCCTTTTTCTTCCTGTAACTAAATTGTGCAAAATTAAAACGTGACTAAGCATGTGGTTTCATCAGGATGTTAGCAATACAACCACTTCACTAAGTCACCTGACATCTGAGCTGGGCTAGGTCTATGCCTTCTGTGAATAAGCTGCCTACATTAAACTTGTTCACTTGCTTCCTAATTGATTTTCTAGCCTTTAAAGGTTTATGATCAAAGGCAATAAACATTGGGTAAATGTATTTTTTTCATAAGTTGACCATACTGTACCAATTAATTTTTTATATAAGCTGTATTCTAAATGTTATTGAGACCATTTCAAATTAATTACCATTAGATTTTACTCCTATCTTAGGCATGCATATGTTACAAATAAATAATGTATATATAAGCATGGGTTTACAGAATAATGAAAGGCTAAGGTTTCAAAAATTAAAATACTATTGATTTAAATCCCAAAATACCTACTCTGGACAGAAAATCTTCAGAATCTTTCCTGGTTCCCCACAACCTTCTGAATCTTTTCTGTTGGAAGACAGGTAACTGAAAAACCCAACACACAACACAGATAGAACTAAGAAGAAAGAGAAAAAATATTTTTTGCAATGAAGTACACAATTCAATTCATCTATTTTTTAATACAAACAAAAAGTGATAAAATAAACAAACAGATAGATAAATATAAATAAATTAATTAATCACACTTGCTACCATCACTATTTATTCCAATGTCCTTAGTACCTTGTCTAGGGTCCACTTCTCTTTAGATGCTTGCTGCAGTTGCAGGAAATCTGGCTGTGTCCTAAACCCTGGTATCAACCTACGCACCACAGAGTTGGGAATATACCCTGAAACAACAAGTGAAAAAAATAGAGCTGTAACTTTATATAAATACATATAAAATGTTTTTAATATATAAGATATTAAGTCTTGAGGATTTCCAAACAGTGTCAACTTTAGATAACTTTATTTTAGATTTGATTGCCAAACAAACAGAACAAGAGAAAGTATTTTGATCTTCCAACATTTATCAACTGCTTATTCTAGTGTAAGAGTTATGCTGGCATAATATTCATAAAGAAAAAATGGGTGGTTATTATTCCTGGTCAGCTTTAATAATGTCTATTTTTGGTGAACATTTCACATGTTACATATAGAGTGGCCAGAGCCAAAAACAATAACAAAACCAATGAAAAAGACTTACCATCTGGTGCTATGGGATATTTTCGCTTCTGCACTTTCTTTTCATCTTCCATTCCCTTTTCTTTTCCATCTTTGCTTTCTTTCACCATCTCCTTGTCAGTGTCGTCTGCTGCTTCCTCCCCCCACTCAGTAGATGGTGGTGGTACAGAGTGATCTATCACTGTGTCATATCCATACAACTGTCTGGGCAGCACTCGTGGTACATGTACATGTGCTGAGCTCAGCTTGAATGGTGTGCTGCCACCTACCCCTAATTCCTCTGAAATGATGAATAAATATCTCTTAAAATCAAGTCTTTATAATGTATATAAATTGCATTCAGTTTCCTTTGCAGGAAAAAATATAGCTTTTGTCAAGAACTGGATATCAAACATTTACCTGTATGTATTTCAGACTTTTCATATAATTATCTGTGTTTGAGAAAATGATGTTTATAAAGCAAGCTGGATAAGCTAATTTTGTGAAATGCAATTTGCAAATTTCCAGAAAATCCAGAAAATATCTGACACTGTGTAATGACAGGTTCAGAATATTTATCAGGAAACAACATGAACTGCTATAAGTTGAAGTTACAGGTAGCATACAGGTACTTCAGAAAATATCTAATTTCAATGACTAGATTGAATTAACAGCCACTTTGATCTTCTGAGCTGCTCTTCCCATTTAATTGGTTTTAAATTAGGGGAACCAGTAAGTTTTAGCATACCGTTTGTAACATTTCATTAACTAAGTCAGAAGTACATTCCTTTGATGGATTTGGCTGCCTTACATTCATTTCCACTTAACTCCTACAAATTACAATATAATTGACAAAACAAGAGGCCTGAATATATTATATTTCTATGAGTTATTCACAATGTTTTTACGAAGAGTTATTATCCCTTTAACATATCTGAATGTCTAAGGTGAGATAATGACATATATGCTGCAGATTTATGGCAACTTGACCGCAGCACAAAAAAAAAAAAATGAGAAGAGAATGATTTATTAAAGCTGTTTTTTTATCTTCTCCTATATATGAGTACTTGAGATAAGACAGTGTTCCAGGTTGATCCTTATTTTAATGCTATGAATCATCTCAGAAAATTTGAGGAAAATAATTTTTTTTTATTTATACATTAATTGCATTGAGAAGGTTCCAATGCTAAAAACATAGGTACTGAAAAAACTGAAACAACAGGATAATTTTGCAAATGCCATTCAAGCTTGTCTTGTATTTTAATGCTATGTGATGCTTTAGTAAGTTTGAGGGTAAGATGTCCCCAGGTTTTCTATTTATTGCATGAACAAGCCTTACATACAACATGCTACAAATGACTAAAAATGGAACATTTTTTTTTTTTTTTTTTTTTGCAAAATTGGTCTGGAAATGTTCATGTTTGAACATGACCTTCTTTTAAGTGCTTTGAATGCTTCAGCGAGTTCCAGGAAAATAATTCTCACTTCGTTTTTCCCTGTGTCTGTATTTGAAACCAATTGTCATCATTTAATTTATTCAAAATTCTAAGACTTCTCAGTCAGCAATCACAAGCATCTTGAAAAATCATTTTCTACTGATAGGCACAGTTGGTTATTCTGGGTATGCTCCATATCCAAAGTATATCCAATAATTAAAACTAATTAACCACAAAGTTTTAGTAAATCTGCACAGAAAGCAAAACAAATGTTTCACTACAAAAACCTTGAGATAACAACAGGAAAAAGTCAGCACAACTTCAGTATAATAACACAGACCTCATGTTTACAACAGGATACACATACATACACAATATAATCATACATTATTTATGGGTAAAAAAAAACTTTTGGCCCTAAGAATGCTCAGTCATATCTTACTGAGATGACTGTATATAAATGACATGTATAGATTTCAATAGCTAATTGTAATGTCTAGACAGCCCATAAACACAACACAAGATTGTGAGGCTGCATTAGAATTGAACCTTAATTGTAATATAAGACGGAAAAACAATTTCAAATTTTACTTCTTAAGTTTGTGTTCCTTACACATGATGCCTGTCCATAAAAGTATTTTAAAACAAATGCAAAAATATTACACCAAATGAGCTTTCAAGAGGGACTATCTGCATGTACACAAATTCTAAAACAAAAATTAATAAGTTAAATATACCAATCCAAGACCATACTGGTGGCTAAACGCCAATTTTGCTGTCACAAATATAAAAGATATCTAAAATTCTAGCAGACATTTGCTACAACACAATATAATGCCATCTATACAAATCTCTTTTTTTCCCATTATTCTACTGCGCAATTTCTGTCACCATTAGTCTCTCGTATGCATGGTTACCTGGCAGTGCAAGTTGAGTGGCCTCCCAGAGCACGCTGCTATCCCACTCTACGTCTACCTGTCTCCCTGGACTGTAACTAATGTCTCTTGTGAAATGCGTCAATCCACTTGGTAACTTCTCCAAGTCAAAGCTGTAAAATACAATAAACATACATGACCAATCATTAAATACACAAAGGAGGGATATTTCTTTTGGAAAAGCAAACATCCTGAAATTGCCAAAGGTAGGAAAAACATGTTTCTTTGGAAGAAAAAAAATCTGTTGGAAAAAATCATGATGTCTGTATAAAATGGACACTGTTAAATAAATTTAGAAAAAATTACCAATAAAAATGAATTGTAACAATAATAAATTAGCAGTTTCTTACCCCCCCTCCCCTTTTTAAATTGTGGTCTCCCTTCTTATGGACATAAAGAACACTTTGTGCATATATCTTCACACTGTCGTAAAGTGTTTGAACCTCTTGACACACAAGCGATAGATACATAGATAAAGAGATTACACGGTGACAGGCAAACAGCATTTTGGCTTTAAAAAGATAAGCCTTTAGGTAAAGGTTTATATATCTTATATACATTGATTTTTGTTTCCTTTTTCACCTTATTACTAATCAGAACTTGGGATTATGATCACCTAAATTCTTTTCTAAATAAACTAAGGAAAAAATTCAATTTTTGTTGGGTGCCCTCCAAATTGTCACATTTGAATCATGATTACAGAATTAATCTGAAAAGAATTTTATATTTATCAAAATATCAAATAGGTTTTTTCATAATAATATACAAAAGGATTCAAATATTTAGACAGATTTCTATTACATTCAATTGAACTTTTAGTCAATAGATATAAGATCTAAACAAGTCCTAAGTTTAGACCACAAACTGATATTTGTATCCTTTAAAGTAAAACAATTGCACCAGAATGGTACTATAGTAAGTACTTACTTCAGCTGTACTCTGGCATCAAAAGCAATGGGCTCTTCTATTACATCATCCTGCAAAAGTACACATATGCATTATAAACTACACTATTAATTTGGTGTCACTTCTATGCTGACAAGATCTCTGCAATTATTCTAATAAAATGACATAAATTAAAAAAATTAAGATGAATACAAATTAAGCAGCTTGATTCATCATGGGCTCCATGCTCATATCAACCAAAAGCTAAAAGGTGTTCTGTACTGAAGCTGATAACCAGATATTTCGATATGAATCTATTCATCTTCTTCTTTCAGATTACTGCACAATGACTGTATGATAAAAATACATATATACCGGTGAAGAATGCACCAAGTTGACCTTCCTTTATTCTAAACATCTTTAACCATACCTATTGTTTATGCATGAAAAGGCTATAAAATTGTATAATGTCCTTGCAATAGTGCATGTAATCGAAACATCATGCAGATTTTAATTACTAGCTGCATTAAACACAAGTAACCATACCTCATAGATATCTTGCAAAAACTAACCAAATAAAAAAGTTCTCAATTTCTGCATATCATCCATGTTTTTACAGAGCATTCATGTTGTTTCCATGATCACAATATCACCACTGGGCAGAATCTGTAACACACTTTACACTGGGGAATTCAATTACCCAACATGAACCCCCCACAATACTAATACTAAACCAGCATTTATTTCACCAATTGTTAGAGGAATTTCACAGCATACAGCAATGGTCAAAGAGCTCACCTGGATGTTACGCATGAAGAAAATTTATCAATTCTGTCCCAACAAAGGGCACCCAAATTAACCGTAGTTTTCATAAACAGTGCCCCAAACTTCACTGGATATATTATTATTACTTTTAACACCTATTTAGTGGGTTGTAAATCATGCACAATATATGTAAACAAGAGTTATATATGAGGGATTTCTTCTAATAAAAAGCTACAGAGATATACAGACTGAGACAACCATGACAAATTTCTACAGAAAAATCAATGATACATTTCTAAAATTCTTCATGTAATCCTCAAAAATAATCAAAATTGGATCCATTTGTTGACAATTATGAATAAATCATATCAATTCAACTTTTTCAGTTTATATAAAAATGTTATTTCAGCACACAAGATGGCCTAGCCCATATGTTATTCTGCTAATTGTTCTGGCTTATATGGCTGAAACAAAGTAACTGTTATGGAATAACAGCCAACAAAGACACTTCACAACATCTTACAGCACAGGACACACCACAATTAACTGCTGACAAAAAGAAAAACTACAGTTCATATATACACAACTGATTAAAACCCCTTCTGCAAACAATCTGTTTAACTTATATTTAGTGACTGTTTATTCTCATAGCAGTCATGTGCTTTGAGTTATTTTGGACAATTTAATGCAGCTACTTATTCCAATATCTTCTTTTGCAGGATAAAATGACTTAAGGCAATTAAAGGTAATTAATGTCAGTATGTAATTATTTCATTTAATGAAATAATTCAAACACGATAAATATCAATTAGAACTTTCTAAAAAAAAAAAATCAATAAACCACTTATAAATTTAATACCGATTACTAGGGAAAAAATCTACTCAGCAACTTTGGTGACCATCAGAGCAAGTATATTTACATGTACCATTCAAAATGTGGTGCTTTATTGGTGTCACTTTATGGTTGCATTTAAGTAAACCCATTTTCTGCACACACAGTTTCTGCTTATTTCCCCAGGAAATATGACAGATGTATAATACAAAACACCATACCTGAAGTTCCAGCTCTACTAATTTCTCCAGGTACTGCACAGGCAGGTACTTGTCTGCTGGGATATAACTGAAATGACAATTTTATCTTTGTAAATCAAAGTGAAGTTTTGATGTTGAGAACTTCGTTTCTTGAAATAAAAATAGGTAGAACGTATAAGCTTTATCCACAAAATCCATTTCAATAAATAAAATCTCAATGATGAATTTTACTGTTTTGATACATTTTTATAAAAAAATAAAAAAAATAAAAAAGAAGAAAGGTAAACTTTGAACTGCATCATTTTAAGTTGGGCTGTCAGATTTTTGCTTATACTAAAACCAGTAACAAAAGCAGTAGGTGGAAACGTTGGTCACTATCAAACAGCTTAGATCTAGAAATCAATATACCACAGGTCTTATCAAACTCCTGGAATGCCTGTAATTTACATATTCAATTAAGAATACAGGAAAGTAATTTCCTTCAACCTGAAAGGAGATACATCTTATCTCAGATTGATTACATAGCTTCCATTGATCCAAGAATTCAAAATTATCTGTAAACATGGTTCAAAACCAGAGAGAAAGGTTTGTCTTAATTTCAATTAATTCAAGAAATATAAGAATTATTTTACATTAATTCTCTGGTCATTTGGTTAATGGAATAAAAGCTATTTAATAGGTATGATACCTTTTGGAGGGAATGCTAGCCATAATTATAGCATATAAAAATTGAGCAATTTTTCGAAAAAAAAAAGCATCTATTTTTTGTTACATTATGTAAAAAATCACCAAAGTTTTGACATAGTATTCAACTGATTCCAACAAATAACAATCAAGTTAAAACTCAATGCTTTTATTACTCGAGTGATGACTTGTCCTAAGGCACTCTTTAATGAAAAATAATAATCCCCACATCTTTTCTAAGTTCTAGGAGCAAGATAACAACAAAGATTAAGAAACTAAAGCAAAACCACCAGTATTAATAAAAATAACATACTGCATGAATTACTTATTCAGAATTTATCCTTCTTTAGCTACATTTTTAATTCTAAAATTCTTATACAATTAAACATGTGCTCATCACATAAGATATCAAAATATTCAATTTATCTCGGCCTGAAGTATTGATTATTCACTTCTAAGAGTCATCACACAACACAGTCTTTGAACTATAAATGCAACATAGATGAAACCAAAACTCTACTTTGAACATGAACACCTTTTACACAGGTCACCTCTACTATTACTACTGTGAAACACAACAATAAAAGATATGTGTTGGAACTTATTTATTGCTATATTGGACCTCATATTAGATTCTAATATAGTTGTATAATATCATTTACTGTAAATACACACAGTCATGGCATAAATAGGAGGTATTCTTTTTGTATCAAATATTTCAATTTAACAAAACTGGTAAGTTGACAAAAATAAAAAATCAATTTTTTTAAAAAAGATGAACTTACTCTCTTTACCAGTAGTACAGTAGTCCAGCAGTTGTTGTGGTGGTTGGTAGGGCAGGTGTGATATAGTACAGTGTGTTATGGTGGTGTATTGACCACTGATTGGACGTCACACCCTAAAGCGTCCAGGGCCAAGAACCTCATTAAACATGTATGAGGCATTGATAGGCAACAAAATACACTGCTTTGTTCATATATACAGTTAAAAACAGGGGAAGAGTCAATAATACACTAAGAAAAACAACTTGATTCATTCACTATTTTTTTAATGTTTGGTTAAATAACAGCTATGGAAAATGAAAGAACTAGTTTGGTTGAAAATTCGAAGAAACATTGACAGCAATAGAACTAGTTTTTTTTTCTTTTCTTTTTTTCTTAAATGAAGCTATACCTTATAGGTCCTAACAGAATATAGAGAGGTTTGTTTTCGAAAAGGATCTGGTTCGTTTTTATTGATTACCTATGTTAATTTTTTTCTAACTATCAGGTGTCACAAACTTCAAAGAAGAAATGGTATAAAAAGTGATCTGTTTCCAGGAACTTTAATAATTCAGATGCCAATACACACAGGCATGCACAACAATATATTTTGACTATCTTAAAAAATTGAATCTCTTAAGAATCACTAAAAGCTGAAGATATCAGGTCAAAGGCATTTGAATACAATATTGGAAATCTTTAATCAATTTCATGCCTATTGCATGAACCTTAATGATCCAAGATCAAGGTTATCAACATTACTTCTGAAGCACCTTGGGTTATTTAGTGTACATGTGAGTACAGTTCAGTTCAACATTTCACTAAGGAAGACCCCTTACCTGATGTGGTTCTGATAACCCACCAGTAGGTCTCCCCTTTCATTGGCAAAGCAGGCACTTCTCAGGGAGGCATCAAACACAATCTCCCTCACCAACTTGTTATGATAGTCCCATAGCTGGAAAAACATGGCATGTTGATTCATAATCAGCTAAATTCTGAATGGCTCTCAATGTGTAATAATGTAAATTGAAATAAACATTTTCATATTATAATCAATGGTGTTGTTCTTAGATAACTACATAATGATAAAAGTTAAATTACGGGATTGATGTTTGCCTGACCCTTATTAGCAAACTTGTTGAAATTACTTTTTTTTTTTTTTTATTCATTTTCATTTATTTATTCAGTTTTATTTATAATTACTCATTTTTGAGACACAAAATTGTTTTTTTTTTCCTCAAAAATGTAATGTCCTAAGTCAGTATATGTGTACTGTATGGCCGTACCTTCAGGTGGTGGTCTTTAGCCACAGTGACAAACAGCTCCAACCATGGACAACAATCCACACTGGTAATCTACAATATAAAATATAAACCATAAAAAAAACCTTCACTACGAGATCATCTGTAACAGTGACAGCATACACCGACAACGAATAGGTTAATTGTTTTGGTAGATAATAACCTGGTCTTTTATGACACAGGATGTAATCATCTGTCATCTCTCTTAACTGCTATGGTCCATGTTGGGAGATTCACACTTTATCATGAAGGGTTGTCAGGCAACTTTTTTGTTCTTGTATATTATGTCACAGAGCTTGGATTTTTTTACAGGGTGCTAATTAAAAACAACAGTTTGCCATACACCATACATTGATTAAAAATAATGTTAATACTAGATAAAGATTTCAATTGCAACATGTAATAAAGACCATCAAAACAAACAATCACAATTGAATTATAAAACTGTGTGAAGACATTATTTAAATCACTGGGCTAGCTACCATGCAAAGAAAAATCCATTCCTGCAAGTTACTTTAACAGGAATTTCAATTTCTGTCATAGATGAAAAACGCTGTTAATCTGACACTACAAAAGCAGTTACATAACTTGATGAAGAACTCCTTACTTCTAGCACATGCTCCTCTTCATGGTCAGGTATCTGAGCAATAAGACCACTACAGTTCCTTGTTGCTAAGTCACATACGTAAGTCTGGCAATACATTCTTAACACACTGTAATTATAAATAAAATAGATATATATATAGAGGAAACAGTGGCAATTTACAGTAATAATAAAGGTGTAACATTTATGTTTTTGTTTTTGTTTTTTTGTCCTTAGTGCAATTTTACTCGAGACATAAAATCACAGAAACTGCATGCTCTAATTGAAACTCATTTCAAAATGTGTTGTCATAGTAAAAAAGGGGAAAAAGTAGAGTAGGTGTATCAGTTCCTGTTCCTATCAATTATTAGTAAGAGACACAATGTAACATTTATCAACCATTGCCACAAGACAGATATGTAAATCGATAGAAGGGTGAGACAGCTGAGGTGACAGTGCTACCTGGAGTGTGTGGCAGTGAAGCAGACAGTGTCCCCAGACAGTGTGACATTAGTGGGCTTGCAGTCAAAGTGCAGCTAGAGGAAAAGCAGAGAAGCAGAATGGAACACAGAAGAGAAAGAAAATGATATTGAATAATAGAATAGAGTGTGAGATTAAAGAATATGCTCAGTAGACACAGGAAAGAAGCAAGCAAAATGTTTTTAGTAAATGATTACTTGTTAAAATAATTTCCATACCTCTGAAGATCAAAGTGAAAACAAAAACTAGAAAAAATTACAAAAATTGAAAAAAAAAAATTAAAATTAAGATTAAAAAGTATTAAGCTATAAGCCCGAAGAAAAGCCTCTCAAGAGCTGAGAAATTGCTGCACTATCATGCCATAAGCAAGGGCCTGGTAACCATTTGCTGTGACAGAAATTAATTTCAATGTCAAACAGCCATGCAGGTCTGTACACTACCTCATTCAAGGGAAAGAGAGACACCAGCTGTCTGCCTTTCACCTCCAGTTCCCATATTTTAATCTGCTGGTCTGTGCCACATGAGACCAGTTTGTCCAATGTCCTACTGCCTTCTGTATGGGAGCTGAAAGAGACCCTCAGCCCTGTGATCTTCCCATAGTGAGCCTGGACTGGGTGTACCATGTGGTAGCCACAGCTGGCTGCCAGGAGAGAGATCTGAAATATAGGAGGTTATAACTGGTTACAAGGGATGAGTGCCACTGGGGCTACATGTTAGGGAATGGAGGGTAGGTGGGTGGGTGGGTGGGTGGGTGGGTGGGGTCATATGATGTATTAAACCATTAATAAATTTCTTATTAAAAATAATAAGTAATAATGTCCTGATACATTAATTTGTCAAAAAAAGTTAAGATTTATATAAATATGGCTGTAATACTGTATGCACATATATTTGCTATATATGAATGGAAGACAACAAAACACATCCATATATACCTATGTGGCATTTTACTATCCAGAAAACCTTAAGAAAAATTATCAAAGACTTACAACTTACCTGTCCATTTTTCAAACCAGCAAATATCAAATGTGGACAATTTAAGGTTTCTTTTTGACCAAGTGCACAATCCTAGAGAGAAAACATGTCACTTCAAATGTCTAACTAAAATACTACTGCATAAAGTAGCCAACTAAACAAAACATTCCAACTCAACTATAAAATTCATATTTTACATATTAATATACATATTGCCTGAATTTATTAAATCATACCAGTTGGTCTTAACACTTTTTATTTACTGACACCCATTTCATTTGATGATAAAGTACCCATGAAGAAAAGTTTTCAGGATTTGGCCTTTGGAAAACAAAATACTAACTAATTTAAGCAAGGCTAAAGCAGTGATGCTCTCATCTGGGCTGGCAGGAGTTAAAGTTTCAATGGGCAAACATGGGTTGAGTGTACAGTCAAATACAACAACTGGAAATAAAAAATACACACAGTGCATAGTATAAATGTGCTACATATGAGCTTTTTGATAAACCACTGTACTTACAGGGCACATATCTATCATAATGAGAACCCATTAAGATATATAACTGCCGTTTTACATGTAAGGTATATATTATCTTATTTAATAGAGTTAGTTGAATATATACAATCATCCACCATTATTATATGGTTAATTATTTTTCAAAAGCATTTCTCACTGTTTCAAGTAGATCCATACCTTCTCCAGTGTGAATCAGAAAGTAAAGAAGGGCGTCATGACTGGAATACACAAGGTCCTTTGGAGGCTGAATTCAATACAACATGTATATAAATTGCATTTAATGAGAAAAACATGAAAATGTTTTAAAAAGTTGTTAAGATCCTGTTTGTGAAATAAGAAGTCATTATCAGAAACAAAGTTAATCTTTTCTAAAAAATCCATAAAAATTCATAAAAACTTCCAATAAACACTGAACTCTATTATCATAATTATCATAATTATCATATCAAAAATACTGTGAACTAACACTAGATGTGTGCCTACTTGTAACATTGCCAGTGGATACACCAATGTGATGGTCTTCCCAGTGCAAGGGGATATCAACCGCACGCTACAGTCCTAAAAGCAAAACAATAAAAGTAAAATAAACACTAGAGAGTATCACTATTCACGGGTATATACTTAAACTACTAAGGGTAATATAATTTGTGAAAACATGCTCACCAAAAATAAATTAAAAATCTAATCCTTTTCTTTTCAAATTCAATTCGTTTTTTGAAAAAGAAAATACTAGAATGTTCCTTATCTTAACAATATAAATGCCCATGGACTGTATGTAATGAAAGCAGATCTATACCCACCTCTCCAACAGCTAGTATCTTAGAGTGGTACCCTGCTGCCCTGACAGCACACAGTGAAAGGACTGGAGTATTCATAGGGGTAAACAGCTGATAGAACTGCAAGATGAAATAGAACTAGCAATAAGTAATGCCATGCAAAAAATGAAATGCAAGACAAAACTGTAGTCTACCTATTTTATGTCACTACTGTAACTTAAATATATCTAAGCACTATGTAAAAAATACAGCTTGTCTTCAGCAAACTTGATTTTAAGTATAAATGAAGGCTGATAGTACTGAAATGTAATTGACATATGATATGACTGTAACTTAAGGTTGATAACTAAGAATATTCCAATTCTTTTCTGTTTTCTGTGCATGATTGTAACAAAATATGGTAACTGGATTTTAAAGAAGACTTACCAAGTTCAGTTTACATGTCCTAATTCTGCTGACTGTTGCAAAGCACAGTTCTCCTGCATCCCTCAGTGTCATCCAGATCACCTCACTGGCCACATCAAGGCGTTGAAACTGAAGTGAAAATATTTCTTTAAATAAATAATATAGACAAACTGGCTAATTGTCAAGATGTTGTAACTGAAACAAGACAAACTGACAGCATTTGATAAAAAATTATTTTTTTGATTTATATTACCAAATACAATAATGGGGTCTTTAATATCACCTTATAATGTTGCATTATAAACCAAACCATAAACTTGGTTCAATCATACTGTGTTCTATGGCCTGCCTTACCAGTTCCATAGTGTCCAGTCTCCACACCCTGACTGTGCCATCCTTGGAGGCAGAAAACAACAGGGGCTGTATGGAGTGTACACACAGACCTGAGGGGACAATGACTGAGGAATGTATATATGTATACCCTCAAGAGGACCAAATGTTTGTTTTTTTTCATCTTAAAACTTTTAAGGAACAATTTTATTTATCTTATTTCAGTTAGTGAATTTAAAGATTTATATTATTGTACACATTGACTATTTTAGTTGCAAATAAAGATTATTATTATTTGTTTTTTATTAAATAATGCATATTATTTCACATCTACCACTAATGTGACTGACATTATACTTCACATCTATTAGGACTGACTATTCACAACAAAACAAAACAACAAGTGCAGCAATGACTGCATGAGACTCCCTGAATATTTTTCCTTTGTCAAATCAATGAAAAATCCGAAAACAATTTCATGATGAACACTTAAATTTTCTAATAGAAACAAATTATTTTTCTTTAGTATCCTCCTTTCCTTCTGCAATAAAATGCATTTTTACAAGCTGTAATATTTAATGTACTGACTGACAGCACTTACTTGTCACGCTTTTGATATGTCCCTTCAGTTCTGATACCAAATTAAACAAGATTGAGTTCCACACCTGAGTGAAAAACATGCATGTAATATAAACAACAATAACAGTTCCATGTATTATCATTTACAATATTGTATTACTTTAGTATTGTTTATCTTGCAATGGCTTGCAGCCTAAATCCATAATCAAAATTAGTTTTTTTTATCTTTTACGGCACTATCATGGTTTTATTTAACTCACCAGAATGCTACCATCACCTGCACTTGTGACAAAATACTGTAGTGGGTTGTAAAAAGCAAAGCTAAAAAAGAATTATTTCTCATAAAATAACCAGCAATAATGTTGTCTGAAATCAATTACTGTTATTAACAGTTATACATTTTGCTTGATCAATTCATGGAATTAATTCACAATTTTAAGAAAAAATCTTGGGATGATTTATCCTTGTAAAATTATAAAGAGTTTAATGATGTACAATTAATATCATAGGGAAATTAAACAATTAAACCTGAAGTTAACCTTTATAACCATATTCATTGATCTCACCAAGTCAAGGAAGCCTGATGTCTGTTTGGTATAAAAGCTACCTGTTTACTACTCTAAAACAACAAAAAACACTTTACTGTTCAATTTGCAACACATAAAACTGTTCTCTGAAATCAAAAAAATTAAACTTGTTCAAAGGCATAATTCATTTTCACTTATATTTCTAAGCTACTACAAAATGAACTGTGACTATGATCTAACTACACAACTGATAAAGCCAATACTATTGACTTGCAAATACATCAGTTCTCATATATGAAAGCAATGAACTTAACCAAGATCTGTTTGGTGGGGGTAACTTATTTTTCTGCCATGGAATTTGTTGCAAATCCCTATGAACATTTTTTAAAAATCAATTACTTACAATGTAGTTTATGATGAAGATTCCATTTTCACTGGTTGCTAAAATGTATTTCCCAAACCTGTCAATCTGCACAGATTTAACCCACTAAAACATAACGAAAAATTAAAGTACATTCTGGAAACAGGATCCTGTTTGACAGTATGACCCCATATGTACACCCCCACACACACACACACACACAAACACAAGTATATGTGTAAAAAAAAACACCTGATGTAACGATTTGATTGCCTAATGTTTTGTACTATTCTGAATTTTAAAATAATGTGTTGGATGTAATAATGTATAGGAAGAGTCATTTACCTAGGTCCATGACTTACCTCCATTTCTGGAATATTGGTTTCAAATGGCTCACCAGGCTGCAGTGGCTTTAATAGCTACATGTAGTGTTGAAAAAAAAGAAAGAAAACCACAATTAATATATCTGGTGATTTAATAACACTTATATTTTCCATTGCCGCATAACAATTAAACCCAGCTAGTAACTTATACTTGAGAAACATATGAGCTGTTTACTCTCAAACTTTGGTAATAACTATATAGGTTTGCATAATATTTACATGTACTATCATCATTGCTATCATTTATTACAAATACTCTTTCATCTCACCTTTTTCATGCCTCCAATCTTCCAGCGCATTATTCCACCACGGAAACCAGCAACAATTTCATCTGTATCAGTGTTATAGATAAGGCTAAAGGAATGTACACATAAATTAATCTTTAAATTCAAAAAAAATTTAGAGGATAAAGTTTATATAAAATTATGTTAAATGTAATTAGCACAATATAATTAACACGAAAACTGTGGATTGGGTTATCTATTCCTTCTTAAAGTAAAAGAATCAAAGACTGGCATAGCTGTTACTGGTACTTGACATATGAAAACAACCTACATTGTACAAGCCTTAACCATTGCTAGTAAGAAGCACATTCCCATCAGCATGAATGAATACAAAATGCTACAGGTGTTAAGTGAAGTGTCCATGCTCACTGTAAGTGCACCTGTGGTACCCACCTCAGTACAGAATGCTGACAGCTTGTGGTAGCAAGTTCTCTGCAGTTATATTTGCAGTCATCAAACACACGGAGCGTGTTGTCAGTACAAAAGCCAATAACCTTCTGAAAACATATAATTATAATAATAATTATTATTATTATTATTATTATTAATAATAATAATAATAATAATAATAATAATAATAATAATAATAAAAATCATCTTTATTACAGTATCACAGTTAATTTAGCTCGTCAACATGTGATAGAAAATATAACTAAAAATGGTACAATCAAAGTTAAGTTCATCATAAGGTAGGTCAAAGGTCAATTCCAAGGTCACAGTAAATTGCCAGTATATGACTTCCTATTCAACTTCAATTGTAACTATGGGCCTATCTCTGCCAGGTTTGGAGTTAAAAGAAAAAGAAATTAGCAGAGTTCAGTTCATGATAATAAGTAGGTCAAAGGTCAATTTCAAGGTCACACTTAGATTGCCAGTATATGACTTCCTATTCACGTTCAATAGCAACTATGGACCTATGGACCTATCTCTGCCAGTTTTGGAGATAAAGGAGAAGCAAAATATGCAAAGTTCAGTTCATGGTGAAAAGTAGGTCAAAGGTCAATTTTAAGGTCACTTTTAGATTGCCAGTATATGACTTCCTATTCAACTTCAATAGAGACTATGGACCTATCTCTGCCAGTTTTGGAGATAAAAGGGAAGCAAAATTTGCAAAGTTCAGTTCATGGTGAAAAGTAGGTCAAAGGTCAATTTTAAGGTCACATTTAGATTGCCAGTATATGACTTCCTATTCAACTTCAATAGTAACTATGGACCTATCTCTGCCAGTTTTGGAGATAAAAGGGAAGCAAAATTGCAAAGTTCAATTCATGGTGAAAAGTAGGTCAAAGGTCAATTTTAAGGTCACATGTAGATTGCCAGTATATGACTTCCTATTCAAGTTCAATAGAGACCATGGACCTATCTCTGCCAGTTTTGGAGATAAAAGGGAAGCAAAATTTGCAAAGTTCAGTTCATGGTGAAAAGTAGGTCAAAGGTCAATTTTAAGGTCACATTTAGATTGCCAGTATATGACTTCCTATTCAACTTCAATAGTAACTATGGACCTATCTCTGCCAGTTTTGGAGATAAAAGGGAAGCAAAATTTGCAAAGTTCAGTTCATGGTGAAAAGTAGGTCAAAGGTCAATTTTAAGGTCACATTTAGATTGCCAGTATATGACTTCCTATTCAAGTTCAATAGAAACTATGGACCTATCTCTGCCAGTTTTGGAGATAAAAGGGAAGCAAAATTTGCAAAGTTCAGTTCATGGTGAAAAGTAGGTCAAAGGTCAATTTTAAGGTCACATTTAGATTGCCAGTATATGACTTCCTATTCAACTTCAATAGTAACTATGGACCTATCTCTGCCAGTTTTGGAGATATAAGGGACTAAATGTTTTAATTTTGGAGTTACCATAATGTGCCACAAATTTCCTACAGAAAAAATTAATTAAAATAAAGAAAAGGTCATTTTGGTCAAAATTCTTGAAATAGGAGGTGCTCTGAAGTTCCAGATGTTCAAATTTGATGAAATAATGTCATTTTTGACCACAAGTTGTCTGCTTTGCCAAGCCTTATGTTTTATTTTTCCGGAGTTCAAAATTTATTATCCATTACCGTACTGCACATTTTGCTTTCACCACCAATATGTACTTTTTGATACAGCGTAACTCGAAAACGGTATGGAATACAAAAAAACGGAGACCACCTCCAGTGTTGGGCTTTACATGCTCTACAAAATGCAAAAAAGAATGGGTGTCTAGCATTAACGGTTCCCAAATTAGAGACAGTTTTAAGTTTCGATATCTTATGGCCGCTACTCCCGTGAAAATGCACCGATTGACCCCAAATTCACAGAGATGAAAGATGACCCGAAGGGTAACAATTTCCATTAATATTATTAGTTAAGTCTGTGTGGTATCTGAATAAGGCCGCAAATAATTTTTTTTTCGGCAAAAATTTTGTTTTTTTGAAAATTTTGGCCTTTTTGACCTTGAAATAAAGGTCAAAGGTCAAATCCAAGGGCATATATGAAATCTACACAAATGACTTTTGGAAAGCTGTCTGTAGAAATTTTTCCCATAATTCCTTCCGTAGGGGAGATAATTAGCATTTAATTTTGCCATTTTTGGACAAGGGTGCATTGCAATGAGTGCCACACCTAGACCCCAATACCGACAAAGCCCAAATTTTACGTGGAACGAGTTGAGATTATAGGTGACCTAAATCCAAGAGATGGGTATGGAGGCCCTTACCGTCTAGGAGGAGAAGCGGTAACGGTGACTTGGCGGCGGAGCCGCAGGAGCCGGCGGAGCCGCAGGAGCCGGCGGAACATACGGGTTGGGACTAAAACCATGTGTACCGCCAGCGCCTACGCTGGTGGTACAATTAGCTTTAGAATACATGATGTCTTGAATAAAAATTATATTTCTTAGAAATATATCAAATATCTTCTATTTTTATTACTCCCAATTGTTTAAATAAAATAATACCTTGTACTTTGGAATAAACATTATGTTTGTGACTTCATATGGGATCTTGCACCTAAAATATCAAGGAGAGAGTATCATATGTACTGAGTATGGTATCAAATAATTAAATTACCAGACACATTAACATTAATATATGCAACGTCTGATTATTTAAAATCTTATCATAAAATTAAATTTTAGAAGAAATTATTACATAACCTATAAAAGATTACTACAGTAAGAATGCAAATAAAAGCTGTGCAGGATTTATTCTCACTCTTAAAAACACTACATAAATACAGGTCAGTGCATACCTTGCAATGTATGCAGTATACGAGTTGTTGTTTCTCATTGAAAAGAATGAACTGAATTGGCAGTCTACCCCAACAGTATGGTGTGCAATAAATATACTACCATTGGTTACAGGCATCATGGACATACATTTGATGGGGCTGGAGACACGGAGAGTTTGCACAAGCTGAAATATATCAGAAAAATCCTTGATGTGATGCTTTACTTTCTCACCGTCTCTTTTCTCCACTGGAAAGTATTAGAGAGTAACAATGAATCAAAATGAATTACAAAATCATGTTATTGTTAAGAAACATACAAATACATGTTTAAAGAATACTATATACACCAGTACATGTGGACCTTATAAATCTGTAGTCACTTCTTTCATCCTTTACATGCAATCTTTATAAAAATAATAAAAAATACAAAAATAAAATAAAACCTCAAACAAAAAGTGGGCTGTTTACTTGTAATTTGGCATTTAAAATGATTTCCTCTTCTATGTGGTCTTTGTTCCCAAGGCTTTCCACAATTTTTTGTTTAACACTTTGCCAGGTCTCCACTTTGCAGTCCCCATTTACAGAATAGCCACCACCATGGCATATAAATACCCTGTAAGAAAATGTGAACATCTTAAAACGTCTGAATATTTTCTCATTTATATTTTAACAGGTGACCTTTTTATGTATTTTTTATAGTGTTGTGTGTTTAATTCCATTATTCATATTTACAAGATTATAATAATATTTGCAAAGATGTACCTGTAATTTAAAATAAAAATATAGAGTGGCATATAAAATATAATTGTATGTTTCATGATCGATTAATTATAAAAGTGACAAATTTGGACCACTGGTAAATTGACAGAACAGGGCTAAAATAAAATAAAATTGACCATGCTGTGCTTGTCTAACTTGTAAAGAGTCACACAATTCTCGCCATGGAGGCGTTATAAGGTACACATAGAGGATATATTATCTAACCTGTGCCTTGAACTTCGAAGATGCACCATGACTCAGTTTAGCAACGTGATCAACAAAGGTCAAAACCACAAAAACATGAAAAATGTGCAAATTCACATGAAAATCAAAAACTGCGCCTCCATTATGACGAAAAATGGAACAAATCAATCAAGACAAGCTTGTTCTAAAAAGAACCTACGTTTAATTTTTTTATGTGGTGGTTTCGTATTTCGAGCACACTATGTACCTAATTCGTAAGATCAGTACTACACAGTATAAAATACGTTTTCTTTATATCAAAGGCAACCAACAACCTCGTTTCAGGCAGTGAATCAGATAATATGCAAAGTTAGCATCGCTGGATAAAATCTTTCCATTTCAACTTGCCTCGTCACATCCTTTTCAGAACGGACTAAGAAACGAACATGGTGAGTGTCGCAGATCGCTCCAGGTTTATTGCGTTTTTTTCAAAAAGAACTATGTTTTTGGTTGTTTGACGGTATTCCTAGTTATTGATGTTCTTTTTATTGTAGAAAAACACATTTTGTATGTTTAATTGTTTCAATTCAATAGTATGAAATTACACATCTTGGATTCACAGATGGGGAGACTCAGCTATAACCTAAATTGTACACGTTGCACATTTGAATTCACTGACATAAAGTTTCTCAAATTGTTTGTACGAACATTTCGCCATTTAAGTTATTATAATTAAAGAACTTCTCGTAAATTGTTAGCGTAGAAGTCAGTAGTGTTTGGAGGCAGAAACTGTTTTGAAACGTTTGAAAGATGGCTGCAATGCATTGGTGTAAACTTATATTAAATCTTATGAATTAGTACAGTTTTAGTGGACCACCAAATAGTCATCATAAGGTGTGAAACATTCTCATAAGTTTGGGTTATTACAGGAAAAAAAAACATTTGGAAATTAAGATAATCATGGGTATTATTTTTTACAGCCAGCTTCACCAAGTTCCACATCTGTAGGCGGGGGTCGTTCCCCATCAGCATCAAAGAGTGTCTCACCAAGATCTGGTGGTGGAAGCACAGTAAGGCAAAGGTAAATAGTTTGTTAGATTTACATTATTTTAGAAAAATATAGATCAGCCAGAAATTTTGTGGCCCATGTCATTTGATTTCATTTAACATTTGACTAATTATTATTCTAGTATACATATTTGTGTTACCAATGTTGCCTGAAATTGAATCAAATCCAATAATTAACCAGAAATTTTGTTAAGTATAACTTCATTGTTAAAAAATTATTTAAAGCAAGAGTAAATGCCCTGTAGTATTAGTACCAGTTTTTTCCACAACTAAGATAAGGTCCACATGCCAAACTGAATAAATAAATCTATAGAGCAGCAGAAGGCTTGAAAACTGCCTTTTCTTCAAATTTATGGTAGAAAATTTAACCTAGTTTTTTCTCACATCTTTAAAGCACAAAAATAAATATGTGAAAATATCTTTTTTGAGCTAAACAATGTAACAATACTCTTCGGGTTTTTTTATAGTTAAATTATTTGAAACATGGTGGCATTTAGTTAGTGATTTACATAATTACTCACTGAATATGTATCTTTCATTTCAAGGATGATATGCATAAGTACTCCAGAGAGAGTTTGAATTTTCTCAACATCATAGACTATTAGTCATTTTAAAATCCTGTAATTTACCAAGTGAAATCATGCTTTGTAATGGTTGTAAGATAAAAGTGGTTATCTGTTCTCCCATTATTATTTTGCAAGAACAGGAATAGAGATATGCAATCAGTATACTAATAGCAGCTCTTCATTGTAATTCATTGTAATATTTGGGCCTATTCTTTTGTTATTCTAAGATAAGGAACCTTTATCATTAGCTTGAATAAAATTTATCTCTAAAGAATATCAAAGCAAGTATTGTCGAAGATATTTGCTTAAATAGTGAATTGTGCATTGCAATCCTGAATTGTACATTCTTAATTAAAAATTTCCCTGAAATGCAAATAAAAGAAAAAAGTAAAAAAAAATCATAAGTGGCCCCAGTATAGTAGATTTCAGTCTAATGCTAAACATGTTCTTATTTGGATTTGAAAAATATTTTCATCAAATTTTTCGTTAATCAGGCTCAAATTTTGGTTTGTGTAAAGCTGTCAGGTTTTTTTTTCTAAAAGGAAATATCACTAGAATGAAGCCAGCAAAAACTGAAGCAACTCCCATTCTTATACATAATTGCTTACATTCCAGAAAGACCCCAGCATCTGGTGGTGGGGCAGTGAAGAAGTCCATGGGTAGCAGTGCTGGCATGTGGAGATTTTATACAGAGGACTCACCAGGAATCAAAGTGTAAGTATCAAGTCAGGGTATATGTGAATTTTAATGATACACTATGTTTTAAAGTATATAGAATTTCTATATAAAACTCAGTTATTCAAAAGGTAAATGTTATTGGTATAATGTGGGAGAACAGAATAATTTTTGTGCCTGGTAAACATCTGTTTCAGTATATAATGAAAAAATAATTTATAGCTAAGATATTTACTTTTCTTCTTTCATTTTCAGAGGCCCAGTTCCAGTGCTAGTGATGAGTTTGTTATTCATTGCCTCTGTCTTTATGCTGCATATATGGGGAAAATATACCAGAGGCTAAAACCTCTGCAAAGTACAAATTACTTAAATTTATGACTATCATAAGGACTAAGAATTAGTGATTATATCCACATGGAAAGAAAACCAACAGAAGCTTGCACAGGACATGAAGTGAGACAAATATGAAGGACATCTCTGGTGATATAAATATATATATATCACAGGTTCTCCAAACTAACCACCAGAGAAAGATGAAAAGATGTTTAAGTTATGACAGAGAAAAGCTATTCATCATTCATTCCAAGTGTATCCATTCAACATTTCAATGACTAGATCTTTATCTGTAGTGACTGAATGTAATTTGTATAGGAAAATGAGATGGCAGATTGTACTGGAGCAAAAAATTCTGGAAATGGTTAATTGTCCATATTGTATAGTTTTGACCAAACAAATAAATTAAATTTTATTATATGGACTTCATTATTTCCAATCATTAGGGCTTATTTGATGTTGCCATATTTTAAAAAGAGCTCCCAAGTTATCTTTTTTTATATGTGAAAATAAATTCTGAGAAAAATATTTTCTTTGACAACTGGTTTGTGTCTCCTATAATTGGTATGTACTTTTGATTAATTTGATGACTATCTACATAGAAATGAGATATTGCAGTGTAAAAGGCGGGAATACCAATTTGTAAGAGGTAACATTTTTTTTCATGTGTAAATATTTTAATACTTTTGTGTGGAATTTTTCACAATTTTTTTTTTTTTTTTTTTTTTTGTAATATATGGCATGCTGTCAAACTTTTTAAAGATACAGATCTAAACAAAAAATCTTTTAATTTATTTATTTTTTTGCAGTGATGCAATTTTTGTATAAAAACGTTTAGATATTATTTTGTATGAATGGGCAAAAGCATTTATTTTGATTATTAGATTAAAATCTACAATCTAAACAAAATTCTTTAAAAATGAATAAATTACATTCATCCTGTGAATTACTAGCAGCTTTGTCTGCTCTTTCACTTGAAAAAAGACATTGCAACTGCTGAGCCCTCTTTGTAAATTTGTAGCAATGATTGTCGCACCTAGCACAATGGCCTTGATCAAGTCAACATGGCGGCGTGGGGTCTGCTCGAAGAACTTTGCAATCGGAACATTTTCTAGTTTTATGTTGATCAAACTGTAAAGAGTGAGTATTATATCATCTCTCATTAAATATTACCAAGGTAAAATTGAATGTATCGGGTCTGTTTCGTCTAATTTTTTGCAAGTATTGAGATATTGAACTGTAGATGTACGACGATTTCGAGGAGAGAAGTGTGTGTACCAAATGACACTGACATTTGTTGAATGTTTGAAGAACAATCAAGATGTTTAATTAATGAATTTCTATACACGAAAGAAATAATTTGTCAACTTTGTTTAAAAATAGTGGACTGAATAAACACAGACTTACTGTATATTTAAATAACTTGAAGCCTTAAAACTTTTGCTAAGTATTGATCGTCTTTGGCTCACTGACTTCTAGATTTTTATGTTGCATGTAGACTTGGATTTTAGTTGAAAAGGACAAATAAAACGTTAATAATCATACTCGTGTTTCAAAACGATAGCCATTTTGCTCAAACGTCTGCTCTCCGTACAAGCTTGGGATTAGTTGTAACGCCTGAATTTTTAACTTACAGATTCACTATTGTAATTACCTGTAGGTAATATATAAAAGAGCACTTGATTGAGGTCGGAGTATATGCTTTTTAAATCTGGAAAGCTTCCAACCAATCTACATCTTTCCTGGTACTGCTTCTCTGAGATCCTTTAGTGATATTGATTTTGATACTTGATGAAGTGAAGAAGAAATTCAAGGTGTAAATGTATTTATGAAGTCTTTGGTGTATTAGCAAGTTTGGCGAAGACTTTGCCAACTGATATTCTTCAACATTTAGTCTAGACATATTGATATTTTGTTGAGTGAGAACATGGAGTTGGCAGTCACAGACTCTTTTGAATTGACTTTACTAAGTATAATATAGACTCAGACTCTCTATAAATATCATAATTGGTAAATTATTATTGTTGAGTATAAATTAAGACAAATTTTAAATTTCAAATGTTCATTTTGCTAGGGGTTTATTGTGCAGACAACATACCTCATATATATATTAAGTAGTTACAGCACCACTGGGAATTAGAAAAGGATGTGGTCTGTACCTCTGTGTCATAGCGCCTCCAGAAAATATAAGTTTCTTGGGCCTCGAGTCTTAGACATAATTAATACAATGCTCATACTTATATAAGAAGACTGCTCTGAGACAAACTCCATAGATAATCTTTGAGCAGTTTTTAATTAAGATAACTTCAAAACACAAGTGGCCTCTGAGGCAAACAGGGCATTTTTTGGATATTTAAGCAAGATTGAATGGATAGCAGGTAATACGAATATTACTGGACTCAGTTCAAGTTAATTTTAGACTTGTGAGTCATTCAACCTGAATGGATGTCATCTGTAGCAGCATGATTGTCCATAGTCACAAAGTCTTCAAAAGATAAAATTTATTGCCTTGTTTAGCCCCCCTCCCCCAATTTTTTGTGACCCAGAAACTTTTTTAAATGTTCCAAACACAATCACTTCATATATGTATTAACAATGTTTGTCCCCTTTAATTAATGGTTCAAAGGCCCTCGACAAATATTATGTTCTCAAAACAACTTAAGAAATGCAGTTTAATACTACTTATGCATCAGATTTTTTGGGGCATAATTAATGTTTATTATAGACATAAATACTCTTCAAATTACAATAATGAAGTGGTATAAATAATAAAAAATAATGATTCGTTAAAACTAGATATATTCAAAAACTATTGCCATGTAGCTGTTTATGAATTATGATGAATACTAGTGCATGTCAGGTGTTTTGAACTTTAAGCCTTGCTATGAGCAATAAGCAACACAGAAAGTTCGTGAGACCAGGGAATTATATATCGTAGATAATTCCCTGGTGAAACAGCCATTTGTTGCATCTAACAAATTTGTATAATGTAACAAGAAGGCCTTGACTCCTGTCAGAATTAAAGAACATTTACACATTGATGTAACCTCATCATTTGTTTGCTTTGAATTGAACCTAGTCAGTGCATATATCTAGCATTCATTTCTCCAACTTAAGTATGTTGACGTTAACTTGGGCTATCATGGTATGTATACTATGTAAAATATTTTGACACATAGCCAACTTGTATATGGGAGCAAATCTGGAATGATTTGAAAAGTTATCAACAAAAACAAATACCATCAAGACAGTTTTACCTTTTCTACCATTTGTTTAAAGTCATAATAGAGTAAGCATAATATAAATCATAAAATCATACTTATCCAGATATTTATTCTGAAATTTTAGTTATTATCTTGATAAAGCAATATCTCCATTGGAAAACTATTTCAACAAATAAGAGTATTTATATGTCTGAGCAAAATGAGTCATTTTCAAATTTCACAGGTTATCTTTACCTGACAGTCCTGAGTTTTATGTACAAAACCCTCTGTTGAAGAAACTGACATCTTTATGGCATGGGAGTATTTCCATTATGAAATCTATTCAATGGCAGTGTCAGCTAAATTGCACTGCTTAAGCAAGGCTGGCATCATAATGGATCATAATGGGATACTTTAAGTGTATTTGATGGAAATACAAGTTGTATATCATTCCTAGATTCCTGTATTACATGAAATACATATCTCACACATTATTTGGGATGGTCTGTCACTTATCCTAATGTATATGTATCTGAAGCCCTTTGACATAAAACCATGTGATTATGTTATATGATAGAGATTTTTCTGACTAGTTATAGAGAAAAACAAACCTAATATAGAGATTTGAAGAAAAAACATGGTATGTAAATTGTATTAAGCTTTGAATGATAAATAAACTGTTGCTCCCCACCAGATGAATTTATGCAAAAAATAGATTCCTAAATATATCATCGCCTGACAAGACAATCTATATTCTAGTGCCTTTGTGTGGAGATGCAACACAATATTTGAAGAGTGCAGGGCTGTGAGCTACTTGTCAAAAATTTATTCAGTAATTCACTGGAGACTGGTAAATTTTCAGCTTTGGGAGTTTACTGTTCCAAAAACCCGTGACATTTCTATTGCATTAGGAGATATAGGAGATTGTACCACACTGTGTGCAGAGTGGAATAGGGAGAGAGGCCTACTGGAGAAGATTCTGCTTACAGACAATTCGAGATTGATATAAGTATATAGCTCTATCACTGCTTATTTTATGTTTTTTGTTACTGGTAGGGTATTGGAGTTATTTTGATTTTCACTTTGTGACAGAAAATATGTCATGTATTGTATAAGAAACAGTTTTTGTTGCTAGAATAAGTTGATATTTCCAGTAAATAGGTGGAACGCAGTCTTGCTAGAATGTTCTTGAAGAAAGCATAGAAATTATTATGTATGTAGACTGATGGGATGGAGGAGGGGGGGGGGTCCTGGGGAGGGAAGAGGGGATCTAGAGGTTGTCATGGGGTAGGGGCAGGATAAGTTATTTACTGTGTAAAGATCTAAGATGAAGTCTGGTCATCATAATGGAACAGTCAACACAGGTATGTTGTTTGAAATCTTGAAGCATGGGAATATCAAGGTGGGTTGTAAGGAATAAAGTCAAGGAGTAAATCCCAACATCTTTAAATGGTACTATGAATAAGAGAACAGTGGGGGACTGATTAGACTTTCTTTTGGAATGTATTCTTTTCACACTTACATATATTTATTTATTATGAGGAAATAACTGATCACAGGCTAAATAATACGGGCCAGGTCGGAGGTTATGTGATGTTATGCTGGCAGAAAGGAGAGATAAACATGGGCTTAGTGATCTGACTTAACAGCATGTTTTCTCTGTCTGACTGGCAATAAAGAAGTCGGAGGAAAGATCTAAGGGTATAAACATACCATTTTGCTACACAAACATGGAGTCAACCTGGCACATAAAGGGTCTTAGCTAACACCGCAGTGTTGGGGGCAGAGATGATTCAGATTGTCAAACACAGCCATCTGGTCTTCAAGGAGAAGAAATCAAGAAAAAACTGACCCTAAATCAACCAATTACCAGAATAGGCCTTTGGCATTTTTCCTAAATTAGGCTCCATGCAGCGCACTGGCCCCAGTCCCAGATCTAATATATAAAAACGTCAAGTATTTTATTGAGTTATGAAGTGAAGATGAAAGGCAAGGCCACACTAGAACACGTGAGGTACTTGGGAGCCGGGCAGGCTGACAGCTGAGGGGAAATACTGCTAATTTCATTGGAGGGTTGACTTTTATTCTTGGCACAGTCACTGTCCACTGGACCCATGAATATTTTGTTAAAAAAGAAACTAAATAATCTGTCATTCTTAAGTAGATTCACTGGAACAGTGGGAAACTAGTATTGAAGGTAAGAACCCAGAAATGGTTTGAAACTTGCAAAAGGTAAGATATTGTTGGGGTATTCACAATTTGTTAGCTAACATGCTGATAATGGTTAAATGTTTACCTTGTGAATCTATTTGAACAAAGTTAATTTCTTTTACAGTCTTAAGAAATTGCAACACAATACAGTAAAGATGATTCGCCGAGGACGTCCCCGGTCTAAGAGCCACACCCGCACCACAGACAGGAACTCTGAGCCAGATGAACGAGGGTTTCATTCACCAGAGCAGGACATTAAGGTGAGCTATTATTCCTTAGCTCTCCTAAAACATATTTTACTTCAACCTTTTTTCTTTAGAGTCAAAAATTGGATGTTTTTTTTTTCTTCTTCTTTTTTAATTTTGCTTTTAAGACATTTAATTTTTTTAAATCATGGGCTGTGGAGCCATCATGGAGATTAGGTATGTGCCATTGTTTAGGTGGGAGCTGCAACTTGGAATACAAATATTTAGTGATCAGAAGCCAAATGGGCCATGTGTTGGGCAAGGGTGGAAATTGGTGCTTGGATGGAAAGTGTAATGTGAAAAATAAGTTTACTCAGGATAAGCAGTTGTGAAAAAATATTTGTAAGAAAAAGGAATAGAGACCAAGTGAGAAAATGGGCAACATACAAACCATACTTCACCTATCAAAGCATAATGACAGTTTCAAGTGTTTCAAGTTGCAAGTGTTGAAAAACATCAGACAAAAGAGGAAGTGGATCTCCAGGCAAACTTTATAATTGACTTTAAAGATCACACATGAAATACTGTCTTTTTTTCCACTAATGGCAATGTGTGGTTGTAAAGCACTGTCACGCCTAACACAATGTCACACCTAACACAATTTTGTACAAAGCACACTGACACTGTTGTGGCTACTGCATTTCTGTGTCTATCTCCCCTCAGCTCCTGGAGGCGAGAATGCATGAAGTGTTACAGCAGCTGGCTGAGGAGAAGCAGATCAGCAGAAGAGAGCGCCATCACATTGCCAGTCTGGAGAGAGAGCTGGCCAAATACAAGGAAGACAGTGAGATGGTGAGTGTTCTGGGGTGGGGGTGGAGATGGAGTTGTGGGGGGGGGGAGTTATTAGAGGGAGTACACAGAGAGAGGGGATTGACTGCACTATCAGGTAAAGGCTTTAGTAACTAGAAAAGCACTCTGAGAGCGCAGACCTCTGCCAAGGCAGCAATTTTTGATTATTGATTGATTATTGATCCAGATCACCACCAAAAACTAGTCATCTGTTCCTTGGCCCACTTCTGACAGTCCCTGAAAATTTCATCAAAATCAGTCCATAACTTTTTGAGTTATGTTGATGACAGACAAACAAACAGGGGTGAAAACATAACCTCCTTGGCGGAGGTAATAACTGAGAGAAGGTTGACAAATGCTAGAATTTTGGTGTATATATTATAGAACTCTAAGGCTTCGTTCACATGGAATGTCTATTTTCTAAAAATCTATTTTCTATTCGCGCTATCTTATGATCACGGTCTGTGCCCTGAATATCCCGCCGCGTAATTACTGGCAGCACAAGCCAGTTACTTATAGTAACTTATAGTAACTGGCTCGTGCTGCCAGTAATTACGCCGCGGGATATTCAGGGCACAGACCGTGATCATAAGACATACCGCGAATAGAAAATAGAATTTAGAAAATAGACATTGCATGTGAATGAAGCCTAAGTAGAACTCAAACCAATAGCTGAACACAGCTAAGTAAATTCTTAACTAAAAGAAATGTATAGTTGTTACACACTTTTTGTGACAAGACAAGTTGGATAGTAAGCATAAAAATATCCAACGTTCATAATAGATAGTCACGTTGCCAGTGTAGTAAGGAAGTGAGGGGATGGAAATTGGTCCAGTGAGAACCAAATGCTAAAAACAACTTTCTAAATCTTTGAGCAAAGAAAGAGCACTTTAAATATCCCCTCTCTTAGTTTTTACTTGCAAAAGTGTTGAGTTAAAAAAAGCAGTAAGTTAAAAAGGGGTATCATAAGATTTACCATTTGTAAAATGTGTGTTACACACACACACATGCATGCACACACACACACACACACACACACACACACACACACACACACACACTGTGGATCCAAGACTAACCAAGCACATTTTGAACAAAGAAAAGATACCCTGGATTCACCGTCAACATAAATTATCTGTTTAATTCCTAGTTTATCAAATTTATTATCCCATTTCACCTGCGACTATCACTGGGCCTGTCAAGACCAGTTGGTAGAGTAGCATATCATTTTACCAACTATATGTGCATCTGGGCTGCCTTGTTGTTTGACACTTCTCAGTTTTTGTTGGGGAGTTGAGAACTCTATCTGACCCATCTCTACAGAAAGTCCATTTGTAATTTGCCCTCCATAGGAAGCTGTGACATTGGTGGTGGACAACACAGGGATAAGATGTGCTGCCTATGGTTAGGTAATCATATATAGACATTTGGGGCCTTCTTCAAAAAAGAATTTAACCCCAAAAATTGATTTTAATTTTTAAACTAAGATTTTAGTGTACTTTGACTGAAGATAGATCAGTAGGTAGCAGTACTATTAAATGAAATATTGCACCAATTTGTATACCAAGAAAGTCATGGCTAATGTCTCAGTCCAGTACCATTTTCAGTCCCTGCTGAAGTGTTTCTCACTAAGATTAGTGGACCCAACTTAACTGGAAATGGGGCTTTTTTGTGAAAACAAAGATTTACAGAGAGAGATGGGTTACAAGACATAAATGTAATTTTTATGATGAAATTAATTGTTAAATAAAAGGTCTGGCCCATTGAAAGTTTGAAATGGAGATTATCAGATAGATACGTATATGATTTTAGTAACTTAGTACAACAGAATGATAATTTTTGTCCATTCTATTGTTGCAGTATGTTCAGTGCTATTTGTGTGATAAATAATTGCAAGATTTAAGGTTCATGACCCTTATGTAATGAGCAATAGATAGGAATGCATTCCAGTATTCAAAGTTGACTTGACACGTGTATCAACTTGTCTCTTGTTTGATAGGATCAGGATTGTGTGGCAGCAGGGCTTGTTGAATTTAGCTCCAATGATAGCTGTCTTACAATTTGCTTTCAGCTGTGGAGATTGAATCTTTTTCTTCAAAGGTCAGTGATAAATAATTGCATCAAGCCATAAATTTATTGACAAGAACTCTTGCTGTGCTCCTTGCCATCCATCACATAACAAAGTGATAGGGTTTGTTGCAAGGATTTCCTTCTCTTTTTTACCTGATATAAGAGAATTAAATTAAGTTGGTATTGAATGTGCTATGAAAACAGAACCGGGGTCTCAGATTGTGTGATGTAGGGTGGAGATTAATGTGCCGAAGATTGCCTTGATTCAACTTGATTGTAGAGCTTTTATGTGTAAAATGTGGAACATCACTGATCAATTGAGATAGGTTTACTTTGCTATGCCACGTATTTATCACATATAGTTGCAGACTTTTCCCTTCACTAGGTTGGAAGAATGGACAAGAGGGTGTTTTTGTGTCAAGAGTTCAGTACATGCTATATCTTCCAGTCAGAGATACAGCTGACATGTTTTATTTGGGAATGTACTCATGCATCATAGTTGATAAAAATGGTCGAGACAGAAGCAGTTTAACTTCTGATCCATTATGAATTTGTGAAGAATAATTTGCTTTAAATGTGTAGTTAACAATAACTTAATTTTTTTGAGCACCAGTGGAGAATTATTTCATAAACTCTGCAGTATTTGATAGAGGGCAGATGTGGGCTACAGTTTATTCTTTTGACCCCCTAGTGACTCTGAATAACATAGAGACAGGATCATCTGTTTTTTCCCCAAAAAAAGGAGAAAATGAAGAAACAGAAATTTCATTAGAAACTGTAATGGAAATTATCCTTGCAACCCATAACAAGGCGGTCAGCACTCCACGATGTCAGGTGGGGTTAACTTTACAGCAATAAGAGTGAAATTTAACTTGCCAGGAAAGTCATCTTAGAAAGCAAGGCAAAAATGACACACAAAATGTGTTGAATTCATACTGCTGTACATACTGTTGTACATCCATTGCCACACTGCAATTGCTAGTCTTTTGTTGTTTCTGACTCTCTTCCAAATCTCTTTGAATCTCGCATGATGAGACTTCGGGCTTTGATTTCCATTAGGATAGAGGTCTGTCTGCTGTATAATGAGATAAATGTGTATAGCTTATAATATAATAATTATATTAGCTGGTGCATGAATCAGCTTCACTCATTAATAATTCAAGGTATGGCTTGATCTGGAAAGGGAAGATTTTGTTTCTGTGACAGTTACCTGTAAAACCCATCAGTATCTATAGATACAGAATTTCTGAATCAAGAATAAAAGCTTTCAGGAGAACAAACATCGGTATTATTTAACAATGAAACAAAGAACAAAAGACCAAAAGCACAGCTGAAAATGTGGATTGAACCATCTCTTTATTCAAGAATTGCACTAATTAATTTACCTTGACTGTATTCCCTAGAGTGTTGGCTAGTTTTAATGGTCCTTTATTCTATGGTATTCACTGCTCAAGATGTGCAAACAAATATAATAGCCTGAATGAAGTCTGGAAAATTAGAAACCATGAGTGCTTCCAGGTGAGATAGTGTCGTGATATTGACTGTCTGAAAGGATTGTTTCACAGTGGAAGTGTATTGTGTGCTGTGGAAGCAAGAGTTTGCTTTCAGTTGTAGAATACAGGAAGGTAATTAATTCATTTCACTGGTTCATTTTATGCAGTTATGAGAGGCTTTATGCACAGAGGCTGACAGTGCCAGTGTATAGATTTGTGTTTGGAAATCCTCTGTGGACAAGTGTTCTTTTACCAGGGAGTCTAGTGTTGTTTTTCTGTGAATTTGATCAGACAAGGCCTTATGAATAATTCAATTAGTTATTTTGATAGAGGCCTTCAGAGAGGAATGGAGGACTTACTATGACCGAATGTGAAAATATGTCTTTGAACAGTTGTCAGTAATTAGAAAAAAAATCCCATTTTAAATTAAGATAAAAAAAGATTGTCCATTTCAGCAATCAAATGAAAAAAAAAAAAAAATATATATATATATATATATATAAATCATTTGAAGCTAGGTAAACTTTGACATGAATAATCAAGGTACCTTCAGTTTTTGTATGATGAAAGTATAACATTATACAGGGACTGGGTTGCTGATATCTTTCTCAACTTCTGAGCCAGCAACTACCAATCCACGGAACTGAAAAGATTCACTGGCTCTGAAAAAAAAAGGGAATTGTAACTAATTAACCATGATATAATATGCTGTGTAAACTGTAATGAAAATGCTCATGCATCCATATTATTTACACACAAAAGATCTGTAACACTATTTTTAAAAGAATAGGAGTTGCATAATGGTTTAGGAAACAGGTGTGGATGTCATGATAAATATGGATAAAAGATAGATCAGGAAGGTCCTAACGTCACATGCTAACCATTTAGTCTCTAACAAACTCCTTTGAAAACTGATGTGTTTTAAATGTTCTGGATCAGAAAGTGCATTCATTGTATATTCAAGGCGGCTTGGCTGTAACTGGAGAAGGTAACCCGATGCTATATTGAAGAGTCTTATTGGAATGATTTCCCTTTAAACTTATGACAATTGATTGTACGTGCTGTTTCTTTCCTCATTCAGAGGTTGACACTGATACAATCTATGATTTATTCATTTCATCGGTGAAGTAGGTGATCTAGGTAGAAATGAAATTTAATACAAAATTTATCAAAATAAGTTAGCCCAGTATTGAACCCTTAGTTTTACCCAGGGGCAAATCTCCTTCACCTTCATTTCAGATAAGGGACAGAGTACTTCACATATTGTCTTTTTTTCCTTGCTAACCTTTCTGCCTAATGTACCTTGGTTAGTTAGAGCAGTGAGAGCCTGGTACTAAAATTACAATTTATTTTTCACGTTTTCTGCATGGTACATTTGTGGAATTTCGAAGTACAGTCGAATGCTCTGTTTTTGTATGATTTCCTCTGTTTCAGAAAACTGTAATTTTCATTTAATCAAGTAAGCTGTTACTGACGCAAATTTTATTGAATTTTAAAATCATCAGAGTCAGGCCACCCATAATGTATATTTGAGCAGTCTTTTGTTGTTCCATATCTTTCATCATTCTACCGGTTTTCTTGCTTGGTTTCACAAGACTGCAATCCCTGTTCAGTCATCCAAGCCTGGCAGGGATGGGAAATTGTAGTTGATATTTGCACAATGAAATGGAGGTCAGGCACCTGCTGTCCCTTCTTATGTGCACTGTTTACTGCAATTTGTCAAGTAATTCTACACATCAGTGACAGCGCTTGGAACTCTTACCACCTTTGACAGTGGTCCTGCACCATCTTCTGACCTCTGACCCTTGGTCATGTGACATCTGACCTGTGATTGCATACCTGATTGTTTATTAAGAAACGTTATTGTTCTGAGATAAAAGGGGAAAAATTTACTGTTTTGGCTTGTGTATTGATTTGTGTTCATGATTCTTGTATCTTTTGATGCATTTTGATAAAGGGCAGAGAAAAAGAGAGTTTACAGTTTTTGCAGTGTATTGATTTTTTGTGATGTGTAGAGGAGATTGATTCAATATTCTGCAGACATGTTGCTTTGTTTTGCCTGCTCTTGGCAAGGCTGCTGGTGTCTTTGTCTCTCACTCTGCCTTACTCTCTGCTCAGAGATGATACAGGTGCACTGAATGGCATTGCAGTACTGCCTTTAAGGTAAGAAAGTTGGCATAATTACTATTGGCAAAACTGCAGTATCATCACTGCTGAGTAAAATGTGTATCATCGTAATGTGTTATGAGTCATTAACAGTACTACTAAGGAAGGGTTAGGTGTGTACAGAAGTGTTGCTCTGGGTTTTTATTATCTACAAAAGAAGTTAATATTATATTGCATGCTTATGAAAATAAAAAATACATAGCCTTGACTGGCTTATTATTTGGCTTGTTACCTGTGTTAAAGTGATATTCTTATAAGGCATATTAATATTAGAGATACGTTCTGGTGTACTGCCAAAAATAGAGCTAGCATATTCAAAATCTGCATTTAAAAAAAGCAGAGAGCTTTGTTTGATCTGATTGTCTGAACTGGTGGCCTTTATTTGTGACGTTAGATTAAACTCTAGATATACCTGCAGCTGTAGGTAGGCATGATTCCTTGTCTTTGTAGTCACTGCTGCTGCCATGCTGTTGTACTTTCATATATATTTACCTCGTAAAAATGAAGAATTACAAAAATGTGGGATCTTTTAATGCCAGATGTTGTGTCAGTTTGAAAAAAAAAATGAAGTTTGAAAAATAGATCATCTTTTCTTCTCAAAAGTCAGTTTTTGCTTATCCCCCCCCCCCCCAAAAAAAAGGAAAAAACACATGTATTCGGATAATTTATCACCCATTTCAAATAAAAGAAATGGAAACAATTTATCAATATTAAAATATCACATAATGACCATGAAATGTGTTTACTTTGTCATTTTATCATAAGATGCAGACTAGTAATGCCTAGTGTGATTTTTACTATCTGGATTCTGGGAATTTAGCAGATGTAGCTAATAGAGACTGTTTGTTCATAGGTTGACTAGTGCTTATGTTTTACATGGGAAATGTGGCTTTAAATATGTATTTGCTTCATGCCAGTTGTATTTTATGTATGTTTTATGCTCACTTTACTGGGAAAACAACAGATGCAGCTAAAATTGTTATTTATTGATCGCAAGTCAAAATTACACTAAAGCATGAATATTGTGGCTTTAAGGTTTCTGGGTTAAATACTATGCTTTTTCAATCACGTTGCATGGAACAGAGTAACAAAGGAGATCAGTGCTCTGTCGCAGCCAGCTTTTGGTGCTGAGCTGATGTAATGAATTGGGATGAAAGGCAATTCACAGCAGGATTATATCTTACCTGATGCTGGGTTCTTGAATGACCTGAACCAAAAGATGAAGAAAAATGCCAGATCTACTTATTCTTTAATGAGTAGATTCATCAACTATTTTGGATTGTTTACCTTTCTGCTAGTATCCGTGTGTGTGTGTGTGTGTGTGTGTGTGTGTGTGTGTGTGTGTGTGTGATATAAATTACACATTGGTAAAAGCCCAAGTCTTAATACAAAAGGACAGGCAGTGATTTTATACTGATTTAGCCATTTTGTTTGAGTGGTGTTATAGTTTCTTTCAGGGGGATAAGTCTTCAGCTATATTTTTCATTAAAAAAAAATTAAAATGGGTTAGAACTACTGCTCATATAATAAATGCACTTGAAAATATAATAATTAAAACTAACAATTGATGTTTAAAAATTGCACTAGTTTATCACAACACCATGTCACCAACTGACCATGATCATTTTATAACTGCTGCACAGCATAATATTTTTAGTTTATTGTAAAAGTTTTTTTAATTTATTGCCTATATCTTTAGCAAAATTCCTTTCTCTAGAAATCTCAAAATTTTAATAAGGTGGCACTTAATGTGGAGGAAAGGTAAATCCTTGTGCATTGTGCTGTTGTGTAATTGTGTTGATTGTTCTTAAGGCATGTATTCAGTGTGATTTTATGAGCAATGTCAAACACCTTTAGAACTCTAAGAAATAAATTTGCTCCATAATTTTCCACGAGTGCCATTTTTAGCTCTTTTATTGAGGAGATATATTGAAATTGGAGCAATTTGAGGCAGCTGGCTGCTGTTTTTATTGACTTTTGAATCGTTTGTCATCTGCAATGTATTGATCATAGCAGAAAATGGTGCTGCGTTATAGCAGAAGTATTGGAGTGTGTAACCTATAGCAGAAGTTGTCTGATTTGGGCATTATCATAGCAGTTTGATGTATAAATTGGGTTTGTTTATTGTTATTTTTTTAACCTTAAGTGTCATTTCCTTCAAAGTACGAAATAATGCCATTCCTTTAGTACCTCTTCATTGGAATAAAGTAAAAATGTGGAACTCATTAGAATTTCCATTATCATAATCAACAAGACTGCAGTTTATCATATACAAAATGGAGTTGATTTCACAAAATATGCAGTTTATTGTAAATTGTTTTGCTGTATGGTATGGCATTTCACTACAAATGTAGACCACACTGTATATTGTGCTTTCTCTACTTCCAGAACACAGAGCTGTTGAAGGACTTGGAGTATGAGAGGATGCATAGGATTCGAGCTGAGGACAAGCTGGAAGTGATGCGGGTTGAGAATGATACTTGTAAAGCAAGATTAATAGCACTACAAGATGAATTTAAACAGTAAGTTATGCAGTGTGTGTGTGTTTCACCTTAACTTTTTGGTCTTTGGTCTTTCTAGTATTATTTTTTCTTGCCAAATTACAATTTTTTTTTACTGATTTGAAATAAGGAGAGGAGGGAGTTGCATGAACTGTGTAGCAGTCCCTACTGATAAAAGATCAGCATAATAGCTCTCAGGTGACCGTGAAGGAAGAGGTTTCTATATCTGAAAATTTATGGTTAAATACTATTTCATACATCTAGGCCCAAAGCATGATATGTCTATTGCTTTATATCCAGCTCAATTAAATAATCAGGTCTGTTGGTAATTCCCAATCCTCTGCTATTTTGAATAGACTCACAAGTACTGCCCGCAGCTCAGTCCATCATGCTGTCTACTTTGCCAAAGATATTGATTGCTTTCTTCTCTCCTTAGACCTAATTGTTAACTGATTTTGATGAATCTAAATCAGATAAGTGGTCTGTGAATTGAGTTGATCCTCGCCATGGATGTAGTCTGAAAGATTATGTTCTATCAGAGGCATGATGTAATTAAAATGTCCATTAATTGCTTGGGAATTAGAACATGGTTGGAAGTGTCCATAAAGTAGGTATACATCTGTGAGGTCAGTTAGATATTTAGTGCCTTGAATGTTGTATGGACAGGAGGTCATAATCCCACAAGACTGTTGACCATTGTAGAATTAATGAATATTGTGGCAACCCCTTATCATTTACCATTTCTGAAGGTTTATTTCAGTTTGAAAGATCAAGGATCCATCCAGTAAATAGCAACACTATTGATTTCTAATAATTTTCCAATAGATTCTGTTTGAAAGATTTTATAGGAGTTTGATTGTTACTGTTACCAGACAGTTTTTATTACTGAAACATAAAAATTCATTTGTTTTGTTGAAAAAAGATGATTTAATCACTGGCTTTTTGTTTTCTGTTGAGGAGAAACACCTTTATATTTTGTGCTAGTATACGTATCAGCAATTAATTATTCAATAGGGACAGTCATTTACCTTGATAGGTAAATTTTTTATTGCCCACATTACTGCCAAGTGATTTAGAGATTGTGAAAGTTAGGCACATCTGATTAAAAAGTTGTTTATTTGTTTATATAATTATTGTTTGTTTAATCATATGAGAAGATATAAAATATATTCTGAAGAATATAAAGATAAGGTGATCTAGAAGCTTTTTCATGACTGTGCAAATTATTTGTAGAATGGAGAACATGGTGAGGAACCTGCTGGAGTACAAGAACAAGATGGATCAGATAAAGCAGGAGAAGGAGAGCATTGCAGCCAATTATAAGGTGTGTAGCCGTCTGTGTATGCATGTGTGTGTGTGTGTGTGTGTGTGTGTGTGTGTGTGTGTGTGTGTGTGTGTGTGTGTGTGTGTGTGTGTGTGTGTTAAAGAGAGAAATTTCAGAGAGAGAGATGTAATGGGCATGTGTGTGTATATGCCTTTAACCTTTTTTTTTCTATGAAAGGGTTGCATTTGGATATAGCTTCATACAGTACATCTGTCATGATGTGCATACAAGGCTGGTAGTTGTGTGGTTCATTGCCATGCTATTGCCCCCTGTGGAGTTTATGTATGAAAGGAAACAATAAACCAGTCAGTGATTGAGGAAGCTGGGGACTGCTTAATTCCTAGAATCGGTTACTGAATGTGTACCACACTGTGAAGCATAATGGCAGAAACCGAGGTTGGGGGAAACCTGAAACGCACACTTTACAGTAAGGAAATAAATCCCATTGAGTCAAAAGCAGAGTACTGCATGATAAAAGCTTTGATATATGGTCTGCTGCTTTTGTCTCACTTAACTGTGTATTGTATGACAAATGTATTTTTCTATTTTTTGAGAGCAAAATTACAAATTCTGTTTTTTTTTAAACAGACCAGTTACTTGCTGTTTGTATGACTGACAATGATTGAAAATTTTGCTTAATTTGACAAAGATTTACCCCATCATTTGTAAAAATCCTCTTCAACCTCCTTACTTATTCTTTAAACCATAAACTCCATTGTTTTGACTGATGGCCCTGTAAAGTGCTTAGAAAAAGCTAGAAGAGTAATTGAGAAAGTTCAGCTCAGAGTAACACAGGAAATCCAGGGCAGCAGTGACAGATGTTGTTCATCATTCTGTAGTTAAGGAAAGAATAATTGAAAAGAAAGCTTGAGAGTGTCATTGTTATGTTGGATTACTCATTTTACTCCAGCCCCCTGGAGATCCTGTAGAAATAGTAATGTTAAGGAAGAATGAGTGTGGCACGAGAGTGATCTATGGGTCAGTGATATAATTTGACTCCAGGGACATTTTCCACAAAGACCAGAATACTCTGGTTTAATTAATTATCCAGTATAATAGATGTTCAATGAATGCTCAATTAGACAGAATGGCAGTGTGTTATTGATGTAAATGGAGAATACTCTATTGATAAGAAGTCAATATTATTTTACATTGTTTAGTATTTCTAGCTTTTGTCTCACTAAAAACTTATCTTTTGAAATTTTGTTTGGTTGAGTATGCTCACACAACAAGAGGCACAACAACAACACCACATTCTACACATTCAGTTCACCTAACACATTTCTTTTGTGTATTATAGAATGAGGCCCAGAAGCTGCAGAACAGTGTGAGGTTTCTGGAACAAGAAAATAAAACACTGAAGAGCAAAGTGCAACTATATGAACTACAGGTAACTTCTTTCACATTGTTTTTGCCTATTCATGGTATTAAAATACACTATTTTATAAATACATGAAAAAAGATGGTTGTTTTGTAGAAACATTTACAATTTACTTTGTTTCCTAAGCTTGTAGATTTAGTTTTACAGGGGCAGGTACTTAACTTTGAAAACACAATAGATAACTTATTATAGTTATAACTTTTTAAAACTGTGTGAGTTCTGAGTCTGTAATCATGGTAAGTCCTGTGTCCACATATTCCAGACTGGGGTGAGACTGGACGACTTTGACAAGTCCAGGTTACTACTGGAGCGGCTGAAGAAGATGGAGGTGGAGAACTCCCAGCTGGTCCTGGAGAATGAGCAACAACGTATGCAATATGAGAAGTGTCTGGACGAGATAGCAGGACAGGTGGTGCAGGCACTTCTTATGCAAAAGGTATGATGCAGTGTATCATGTGGATACTTTATCCTTATAATGATTTTAACTTTGAAATGCATTTTTTTGATAGTAAGATTGAAAGAGAGAGAATAGAAGAGAGTCGTTAAAAAAAACAAAAATGTGGTTAAGGATAGTTGTTGAAATAGGGCAAGGGCTTAGTCAGGTTCACTTTCTTTGTGGTATGAACTGATCTGTCAGCTTTTCATCATTTATCATTTTCGGTTGCAAAATTTTTGAAACCTTACAAATGAGTAGAGTGTGCAGAATTGGTATTGTATAACTGATTTTACACAAGGTTAACTGTAGAAATCACAGAAGATAATATTACAAGTACTTGAAGTAGTTGTTCCCTATATTTCAGAGTCTAAGGTCAGAGTGTATGAACCTGCAGGGCAGAGTGCAGGATTTGGAGCAGCAGAACAGATATCTCAGTGCTATGGTTAGTGACAAAGTGCGCTTTGCTTCAGACTCCATGTTACAGGTAAGACCTCTTTTCAAGATGTATTCTATTCTTATTTAACATACACACCTTTATGCCACTTTGACCCTGCAATTATGAGCTGTCATACTGGTATTATTGTAACTCAAACTAATGCTTCAATCACCGCAGTTCAGTTATTGTTCAAGTGGTGATGCTACTGAAGATTATTATTATGCTAAAAAGTAAATCATTTTTAAAGAGTCTAAAATGTTATACTATGATGCAAAATGTTAAACCCTTCTTCACTGATAGCTCTGACAGTCAAAGGGTTAAATTGTTATACCTCATAAGTAAAAAAAAAAAAAGGTCCCTTTAGAAATAATTAACTTGTTATCATTTTTACATGAGAGGGAATGGAAAATCTGTATTAACACAGCAGACATGTTTCCTATCCTAGTCTAGAAGACTGTCAGGTCTTACCCAACAGAAAATCTCATAGAATTGAAGAAGTGCATTACACACTAGTGTCACTTATTATTAAAACATGTTTGTCTTAAAAATAATATCATTCAGTGAAGAGTAGGTGTTTTTATGTTCACCATGTTAAGACACCCTCTGATACAGTGGTCTGATGGCAGCATACCGTGTGTTTCAGTCTGTACCTAGTGGCAGGAAGTGGAAGTTTAAAAATGCCTCTGGACAACCTATGAAGAACGCCAGTTACCAGAGCTTGCCAATTCAGGTACAATGAGTACATTATTATTATTATTATTATTATTATTATTATTATTATTATTATTATAGTTCTGTTTAGCTGAAAAACTTTTGTTCTATAATGATAATAGTGTACATTTTCATATTTCAGGATGCTTTCACATAGATATGTCTTTTAAACAGAGATTAATTGTGCATGTATATTTTAATATTTTCAGTCTGGGATGCCAAAAGGAAACATGAGCAGGTCTCATGACAGTGTCAAGTCTGCCCCAAACAATGCTAATGACTGGACCACAGAGATGGTATGATAACCACACAACTTTAACCCGACTTGTTAATGACCTAAGTACTATAATAATTTCAATTATTATTTGTGTCACCAGTGTGGGAATATTGGAAAAGTTGGAAATTATCCTTTTAAGTTTGATCATTTAGCTAAAATTAAATATTTTGCATTTTGTTTGCGGAATTATTTTGTCTAAGTTCTCAGAATTTGATACTGAAATTTTAGTCATATCTGGAGAATGTTTTTCTATTTTCTAATCCATGTTTTTCTATTCTAGGGAATGTATGACATGAATGGTATGCCAGAGTTGAGTGTCCCCCCACCCTGGCTGCGGGATAAACTAAATGGACTGCAGTCAGATGCTGGCCAGGAGGAGAAACCACAGGAGGCTATGCAGACACGTGTGGAAACAGAGTTCCCAGCCAATAATGGCAGTCCCAAGATGAAACGTGTTGGACTGGGCGCCAACAACAAGAATACCAATATACAATGGTGGATGCATCGTTCCTCTGAAAGTGTTAGGCCACCTGGTGGTTTGTACAGAAATCACAGCAGATCGTATTCAGCCTCAGAGGTCCCCACTAGAGACTATCCTGATGAGAGATCAGTCAGTCCCAGGTCTGACACCCTGAAGCCATACATGTCTAAGACTGGAAGCCATAACAATACTGTGTCAATGAAAAACAATTTAGAGGCTGGCAAACGAGATTCTTTGACTGTTGGTTTGGCTGATTATGAGGCCTACTCAAAGGCTATTTTAAATGGGGACCATTCTGCCCTGACAGTCAAGAGTACTGGTGAAGCCAAACCAAGAACCTATGCAGGTACACCACAAGTGGAGAAGCTGAGTTTTCCCACCAGAGCAGGAGCCAATGTTAACATCCTACAGAACATGATGAGTGCAATGTCCAGAGAGGGCTCCCCTTCCAGACCAAATACACTACAGATAGGCAAGACAAATAACAACATGAAGACACTAGAACAGTACCTTGAAGAACCAGACACACCAACACCCATATTGACCAAAATTCAAGCTGCAAAAGCCAAAAGCAATTTGATGAAAGACACCAACTCTTCCTCCTCATCTTCCTCCTCTGGGTCCAATGGATATGCAACATTCTCGGAGATAACACCGTCTCCAAATCAGGAAATTCAAGCCAAGTTTTCTGTAGGAAAGTTACAAGAAAAGAAGCATACTTCTGTGACAGAAAAATCTTCAGGTGGATCAGCAACAGCAGCAGAGCAGAAAAGAAATGGGGAGAGAATGCTTTCAGCCCCTGGGTCTCCTGCCAGCAGTCAGATGAGCCACTCTGCTGAGAATGTGTTTAGGCCAGGAAACAAGGAGGGAAATGCATTTAGGCCTGGGAACAGGGATGAGGGGTATTCATCCATGTCCAGTGAAGCATTGTCAGAGAAAATGCAGCAGGATAAAGAATCTGCCTTAAGGTTACAGGCCAACAAAGAGAGCAGACAAGTAGAGAATGGCAGACGAGATGCATCTCTTGTACAGCCTCAGTCACAATCACAAGCAGCAAAGCCCAAACATGACCTCCACAGTGAGGCTGGGATGCACACAACTTTTGACCCACAGAGAGGTGATGTGCTGCCCAATCAACTCCAACACCAAAAGTGCAATAATGTAGAACTTCATTCATCTAACTCTAGCATTGAAAGTGCCTCTTTAGGGAAGGTTAAAGACATACGCAAGTTCTTTGAATCATCGAAGAAACAACAGAGCAGGGAAAGTCCACCTACTTTGGCTGGGGAAAAATTGCACAACCTACAAAGTAAAAATCACTGTCCAGATATCAGGACTGAACCAGCACGTAAGACACACTATCCACCATCAAGTGCTGGCGAAAGAGACACATCCTCCTTGGCTTACCACATACAAGCTGCAGATGCCAACATGAGCCACCAGGTTTATAATCCAAAGCAAAAAGGCCCTGTTAATGATCCCTCTAGCTCTGTTGGCAAGATGAAAATGACAACGAAAGACAAGTGCAATTTCCCTACTAGCAGACAAGAGGTTCTTCCAGATAAAGCACTGCACCAAGGCCCAGAGGAACCAGACCTGAACACTTCGATGGCAGAGTTTGGGGAGGAATGGTTGGACATGTGCAATGAGCAGCACGGGGCTGAAGACACTGCCTCACAAGTTTTTACCAGTGAAGATGTTTTTTTAAATGAAAACATGGCCCTGGACATTGAAAATAAGTTTCGCAATGATTTTTACAGCCTCTGTCATGCAAGTTCAGATGGAGACAAGGTGACCTCCAAAAAATACCGCGGTGGGTCACAAAGCTTGCCAAGCCCACGATCTGGCGGGGAGAGTATGGCTGGGTTCAATGACTCTTTCGCCACAGACAAGGACTGTGGAGAAGAATTTGGTGAGATTTCGAAACAGATTGAAGATTTATCCAAGACTGTGGATGATCTTCAGAAGAGTTTATCCAGTCTCAGTGATGCAGATGTGGATGTCTCTTCCCCAGCTAGTGTCAAGATGGTTCCAGAGAAAGACTCTGGCCAGAGAGACCCCCCTAGACTGCTGGCTGAGATGTGCTGGAACAGATCATGGACAAAGCAAGAACCTCAAGGGAAAGCTCATTCAGTGGATTTAACTAACCCAGAGGTGGGTGGCAGTGATAGGAGTGACTTTTGTTGTGATTATAAATTTATTCAGCATGGTATGCCATATTTCTCTTTAAAAAGACAGGCAGAGAGAATGGTACGATTATTTAATATAGGTAAATGATAAACCAGTTAATATCTAAATCCTGTTGTTACAATGTTAGGTTCTTCCAAGAGCAGATAAAAGTCAAAGTTACTACTACTTCAACATTTTAGTTTCCAATATTTTAATATTTAAAAATGTTATTTTCAAATTAAAAAATTTTGTTGGTTGTCATATTCCAAATTTAAGGTGAAATTCTGTTTTCTTAGGAGCGGGCCAACCTTCTTGATGCTTTGGTGGGGAATGTCACCACCAGTGACAGTGAAGTTGAAAAGTCTGGTCAGAAGAAAGACAAAAAGATGAAAAAGAAGAATGGTAAGAAAACCAGAACAATTGATTTCTATACTTTATTTACCGGGCCATATTTTCAAACAGATTTGCTCCAGAAATGAGGTCATATTAAATGTATGTGAAAATATAGATAAAAGAAATGTTGAACATAACATTATTTTCAAAAAATGAAGACATAGGGTTCTTTAGTTTTCAGTTTTTAAACACTTAACATTATATTAAAAGTAAACTTAATTACATTTGCAGGGCACCCTAAAGTTGTTAGAAGTTTGGTCAAGAGGCGTCCATCATTAGACAGGAATTTCTTTGTTCGCTGTGGCACAGAGGAGGAGACTGCACTGGCACAGTTCAATTTCCTCCAAGAGATTGGCAGTCCAGAAGGTAGAAGACGACCCTTGCCACAGGCCATGGACAATCCTGAAGAAAGGGGACAGCAGATGTTCCATGGCAGTCCAGAAGGTAGGAGGTGCCCCATACCACAGCCTGTGGACAATCCTGAAGATAGGGGGCAGCAGGTGTGTCAGGATTCTGGGGACCCTGAGAAAGGCAATCAAACTGTGTCACAGAATCTGCCAGACTCCCTACAAGCAGTGGAATCAGAGCTTACGCAAAACAACAGATATTCTGCTATCACTTACATTGAAACAGAAGCTGATACGCTTTCTCTGAGTGATTCATGTTGTGAAAGCTTTTCTTCATCGTGTGTGAGTATCAATGATGCCACAGAGCTATAATTAGGTTGCATGTAGACAGTAAAGACAATGCTGTGAGCAGTAAATGTGTGGTATTGTTAGCATTTCAAGCAGGTGACAGAGCAATATGCAGAATCTTTTGCACCATTGCAGACAAAATAAAGGGTCAATGCCTGACTGTCCATGGTAATGCAAGGCTGAAAAACAATGAAAGTGATCTCTAAAAAACTATACCATTTAATGAGAGTCACAATACAAACACCAACTGTAATGCAAGGTTCTAAGAAGTACAAGGATCAACAGTACAAGAAAAGTGAGCAGTTCAGAATTTCTGGCTTCCACAAAATAATAAGCAAATCATTGAAAATCAGTGGCACCACAGTATAATTAATTTTTTTAATATACATACACATTAATATATTTAATTTAGAAGTGTCTTACTGATGAATGAAAGAAATACCAGCACCACAACATTCATGTTGATAGAGGCAATAGAGCATGTGAGAAACCAAAAGAACTGAAACTATGCATGTTTACATGCAAAAGTGTCCATATGGATAAAAGTTAGAACTGGAAATTTTAAATATTTTTGCTTTATTGTAATATTTTTATACAATGATTAATAAGCACACCAGGTGTCCTGTTTATTTATTCACAAAGTATGCCTTAAGTATTTGGTAAATGAAAACTTTTATAAACTTTTACTTAGACATTTCTTGCTGTTTACCTCTGGAGAGGTTTGAGATATAGTTTGGTATTAATGCAAGACTTGATGTCTCTATGCTTTTTACTACAATTATTTATGCTACGTGGGCAGTATTCCCATTTGATTTTATTACATGCTTTATAAGCAATTTTATTTAGTAATATGTATTTTATGCATGCTGTGTCACAAAAAATCACCACATTTAATGTCAATTGTTTATTTTTTCATTATACCACCTGTAGTTCAGAAAGAATGCAGTAAAATGTTATCAGTGACCAATAACCAGGCTTCTATCATTATTTGAAAGAGTCATCTTTATTCATATTTAGAGGAGAAATAGATTCTAATTCTTTTCCTTACTTCATATCTCAATTTATCCAAAAATTACTTATTTTTAATGAATTTTTTATGATTTTGCCCCATATATTTAAATCCTTGGCCAAATGGTTTTGGGTATCGATACTATAGCACTGTGAGTAAACCATTAATTGATCCTCCACACTCTCAAACTTCAGTCAGCCTCTTGTTATTACACAATACATTTTCTGATTTCTGTCATGGATAAATCTGCCAAACATTCTGAAATGTGGGGCTTTGATTTGTGATAAGTGAAGCTGAGTGTTTTATACAGTCTCTGCTATGGATGTTGGATCTTTGGATCCATTTGAATTTTATTTATTTATTTTAGATTGTAAGGCAAGTCAAAAGAAACTTTTTCAACTTGTTCATTCTTCAGGCCTGCCCGTAGCCAGCAATTTCAAAGAGAGGATTGTTTGGAAAAAGTGGACCTTTAAACATGAAACCTCTGTAAACTTAAAAAAAAAAGAAGGATATCTGAGAGCTCACAAAATGCCCTATCCTTTCCAGGCATGAGCTTTCTTAAAAATACTAGTACTGAGATGCAATACAAAAGCTGTTGAATCAAAACCTTCAAATACGAGGTAACATGGGTAGGTAGCACAAGACGAAATTGCATTAATATAATAAATTAGGTTTGGGCATGTAGTGTTTTTGTTTTTCCACCCTTTGTTTTGATGCTTGCAGGAAGAGAAGATTATTCCCTTTGGAAAATTTATTTTGTAATTTTATCATTTCCACTATTACTGCAGATTCCTTGCATATACATAATACAGCCAAAATATTTCATCTTATTGAATGTAAATATTTAGCAGACCTAACAGTCTGCAACAGAAATACAAGATAGGATCTACAACCTAAAGACCTGCTTGGTTGTGCCGTAGATAATTTGAACTCCATTAATAGAGTATTTAACGAGTGCCAGTGTTTCGACACTATTGTTCACTTTGCAAAGTGACAATTTAAGCAAGAACACCTGGGCGTCTCTTCATTTTCTCCTGCTAACAATATTCAAATGGTATCTTTTGACATGTTAAATAATAAGAAAAGTGAGCTGCAATTACTAGGAGGTATGAAAGCATATTCATGTGGCTCTCAGAGTTTTCTAAAAGATGGACTGAGAAAATAATGATAAAAATATGCACGACTGTAAGCAATCATTGGAATGTACATTGTCTGAGAAAATACCACACAATGATATATAATTATTTGCCAATAAGATAATGCATTTTAAATAGTTCTTTTGTATTTTAAGAAACTATTACATAATTCTCTGTTGCGTATTGAACCATTTTGCTATCTTGAAAAATCTGCAAATTCAGCATCATAACACGATAAATTAATTAAAATTTTCATACAGTTCAACCACTGTTATTGTTATTTCTTCATTAAAAAAAAAAAAAACAAGACAGCTCAAGTTTAAAAAAAATTAAACAAAAAAGAAAAAGTATATTTTTCCTCTTTATCAAAATAGTAAAAAAAATACATATGAAGTTTTTTCACTGCTTAGTAGATGCATGATGCTATGATGGCAATACACTCCATCTAAAATCACTCAATAAGGAACTTGGCAAGAGGACATTGCATTATTAGGCTACCTAAATATATCTCATCTATTTCAAGTGCCCTTTGCATTTTCGCAAACAGAAATTAAAATCTGTACTTACACTGTCACACAGTGGAGTTGGGGGTTTCAAACACATGGCAAAAAAAAAAAATCATATTAAAATCTATGTTTAAGAATACACTTGCTGGGTAACCTACTGATCTTAAACTAAGCAGCCATTTATTACATTGAGCAATTCTAAACTACACGCAATTTATTTGGTATTTTCTTTCACATTTTAGTGAGGACAATATAACATATCTACATAGCATTACTCTTATTTTTATTTTATATTGGTAAAATGAACCTAGAAGCCACTCTTACCACTCCATAAATAACTTTTTCTTAGTAAAAATCAATCCATCTTATCTAAAAAATATATCATATGTACCAGTATAATTTGTTTCATATTCTATATTGCTTTCTTTGGTAAATAAATTGAGATTTTCTAATTGTAGAAAGACATGCTTCTCCCATTCCCACAATCTGTAAAATGTTGTACATGGGGAAACTGAAGTTGAGATACCACAAATTAAAGGCGTTGCATGATTTATTTCTTAGGTAATGTAGAGATATCTCATGGAAGTAGTGAAATTCTGAGTAAGCTGTCTCTTCACGAATACCGCTTGGGGCACAAAAGGCCACCTCTTACTAACATACAGGGTGTTAGGTAAAACTGGATACAATCAAAATTTTAAAAAAATATCTAAAAAACTCGGAAAAGAGTTCTTAAAATTCATCTCTGTCCCTTCTCTTATTCCTGTTCGCTCTTCTATTTCTCAGTTCAGACACAAGGTCACAGGCCTTCTGTATCTCAATAAACTTTTCTTCTGCTTCTTTTTTCTCTTTGGGAAGCTTGAACCTGTCAGGATGCCACTGTCTGGAAAGTTTCTTACATTTGGCATTAATCTCCTTCTGGGAAGTGCTACTGTTAATACCAAGTACCTGGAAAAACAATACAATGAAGAAATGACTTCATGAATAATGCAATGTCGTCAACAGCATCAAAAATATAAGATAACATACTTTTAAACTATAACATATCAACTTCTGAGAGATATATGTCATCTTGCTAATTAAGATTTTTCTTCATTTCAATTCGACCCACGTTTCAAAAACTGACAATTAAACTCTGAGTTACCTTTTGGGCATTGTTCTCTCCCTCAGGATCTAAGGCATCCACTAGTTGTTCCCACAACCTTCCAAATCCATGCAGTTTGTAAAATTCATACAGCTGTTTGAATGTTGACTTAGTCTCTGCCCAAGCAGGAGACTTGAAAAAGTTATGAATAGCTACTCTGATTTTAACACTCTCTCCATCTTTGGTTGTTATGTATGCATTGAAATAAAATGCTGATATCCAAAGAGATACATAAATAGCACAGCATAATGAGAGCAAAAATAATCTTATGCATAGCCCACGTTTCTTTTTCTTTGGTTTCCAAGATTTCCCCTTCCAGTTTACAGCAATGGCTGAAGTAATGGCAGAATATGCTAGTGCCCCAGTGTTAGTGAGATACCAGGGATAGAGGATTCCAGAACCAAGCATTGCCCAGGAGAATGACCCCTCCTCATGACCTATGTTAGCTACTATCCACACACCTGAAAAGAGGTAAAAAAAAAAGATGATTAATTTCATATCAAAATACTCTTAATCCATTCAAAATAAGTAAAATAAAAAATTTACAGTTTTTTTCTTGATATCATGCATCCCCCTCACCCCAAAGAAATTAATTATAATAAATAATAATTGTTTTTTAAAAAAGGTTTTTAAGGTTGATTTTTAAAAATAAACAGTAGCATCTGTTGTTGATATTTTCACTGTAATGTCAGGTAAACATGACAATGAAAATAATTTATTAAAAATTGTACAAAAAATCTAGTGCAGGGACAGTCATTAACAATGATTCCTGATACCTTTTAAATATGCATCCACAAACTACAAATTATACATTCACATCACACAGTGAATATAACTGATCTAGCGACATACACTCCCACTCGCCTCAGGCATTCCATTATATTTATGCAAACTAGGCCACTGGTTTTCAGTGAATCAATCATTTAAATGTTGTACAACAATTCATATGATAAAACCTCTTCCTTTCCAATTTGAGGAAGCACTAACAATAGCCATAAAATCAGGATTGTTTTATACCTTAAAGCTATCCCCACATATCCAAACACAAAAACATGTTTAGATAACAAATGCAAATGCCTTACAAGGACTTTTTATGTGGCCTTTACAAATATCTGTAACCACTAGCTTTTCAGGAAATCTTCATAAATGATCTTCAATGGAAACAATGGAAAACATCCTTTTCAACTTTTACAAATGAATGAAAACGTAAAATCCCTAATAAATTATTTATAAATCTTAGTACCAAGTATATACAGTGAGAAGTGCATAGCAAATCCCAGTTAAACATCACGGTCGACACAGTCCTATTATAAAGCTAGTGTGAGGCAATCATAATCAAGAAAGGTAAGTTTTTCTCTCTGGGGAGTAGGATCAGGTATGGCCTGTTCAGAAAATAATTAATTCAGGAACTTTATGAACTTTTTTCAAACAATGGAAGCAGTGTTAGAAATTAAGGCTGGACCGTCTGCCCGGGGCTGACAACTTTCAGAACGGGCTGAGAAGTTTTCCCACCCATCAGACATTCAGTCCAGCTCCTTTTCAAGATGGCTGGACTTTCGGTCCAACAACTTATTTTCCTAAGGGGCAAACACTGAATGGAATTTCATAACAGAATATCTAACAGCACAAATCATAGAGTTAATAAGATAAAAGAGGATTGCATTTTGTCATCTTTCCAGGACTGCGCAACATTTTATATGGTTGATCAAAATGATGCCCTAGTACCCAATATACTCTGTATACTCATTGTATTGATTAGATATTGCCCTATGGGAATTAGGCAGGTGTGGGATTTATCTGCAAATCATGTGTCATCTATGTGAGATATGCACTACCTGCACATAGTGGACACCACGTGGTCAACTGAATGTGAAAGATTTTATGGCATTTGCAATTATTAGCAAATTAGTTTTCATTTCAAGAAATTTAAATTAGAGAGTGAACGTCCATTATTTCCACTGGAAATAAATTGAGCTGAAAATATACCATAATCTAGTTTATAATTCATCCCACAGCAAAATGTTTCACTTACCAACAGCAACACCTACTGCGCTTAAGCCCAGCACAAACATGCGAGACGCACTGAAAATATCCATTTTTTCTGTGAATTCCTCTGGGACAGCAGAATATGTCAGATAACCCAACAACAGTCCCATGCAGAGTTCTCCAGCGAATCTGACATTATTAAACTTAGGTGTTGACCGTCTCCTCATTTTCTCCTTCAGTTCTTCACAATACTCCCGATCTTCATTAGCTTCGGAGACATAATCTGGCAATCGACACATGTCTCTAAGCCAGCCAAGACCAAATATGCCACCAAGAGTGCAGATCCAAACGAAAGCGTGTCGGTCTCTTCGCAGGTAAATGTGGTGTAAACCCTGCCAACCCCCAATGAACCATAACACGTACGCAACAAGGAGACTCTTCGCCATCGTCTCTTGCTTTGTATAAATTAACTACGAAAAAAGGGCGGTTGACAACACCGAAAAATGGACATTTACCAACACAACATCCAAGCTGGTCGATAGCTTCGCGTGTTTAGATGCGGATGTAGGGAATTCCTATCCAAAGTGCGCATGCGTACCAAGGAAAGATTACGTGTCCTTGTAAAAATTGTTGACAAAAATAGCATGCAACTTGATGAAATGTTGCATGCATGTTGGATATTTTCAAATCATTTTTATATATAAAAAGAAAAGATAAAACGAGTATCTTTTATATAAATATACGCGAAATTGTACTACATGTTTTGGAAAGTGGGATTGGGGAATCCCCTTCCCACAATGCATCTGTTTGTTTGTGAGTTTGAAAACAGGTGGTTGGCAGAAACATGAAATGGATAGAAAGCCCGGTCATTTAACTAAAAAGGTTCCAGATGTTGCCAAAACCCTAATATGGGTCAAGGTAAGTTTGATTGTGTAGAACAACCCTTTTCGTCCCGTAAACTTCTCAGTTCAATAGTGTAACATCTTTTGTTCAACAAAATTGACATTTTTTTAAAATTTCTCCATTTCTTGTCTACAATTTATAAAACGTGTACTAGTAGTCTAGTACGGTATAATAATCTGTGCGTCATTCGTATTGCATGTTTTTCCAAAACCCTCACTGCAGCTGTGGTGGAAGTTTATATCCCCCTCCCCCCCCCCCCCCCCCCCCCCTCCAAAAAAAAAAATAGATAAATGAATAAATAGGTTAAAAATATTAGGAAAGTATTATTTGTTTCATGTTTACTCTCACGTGCCTCTCTTTACTCTTTATTTTGTCTTCTGCCATACAATTAACAACCCTTTTGAACAGTGAAATCACTTTCATTTTTTTATTTTATTTTATTTTGTCTTTCAGATTGTAGGAATAGGTAATGCTGGGATTGGGAAGACATGTATTATTAAGAATTTCTGTGAGAGCAAGGTTGGTCTGAACACAACACAAACATGATATTTTGATCTAGTGTGTTTATAGGTGGCCATGTAATATTCCATCCTAGCAAAATCTGGGCAATGTCTATCTCACGTACCCTTTCATTAAAATGCCATATTCAAACATGTCTTAGGCTTCGTTCACATGGAATGTCTATTTTCGCGGTATCTTATGATCACGGTCTGTGCCCTGAATATCCTGCCACGTAATTATTGGCAGCACGAGCCAGTTACTTATAGTAACTTATAGTAACTGGCTCACGCTGCCAGTAATTACGCCTTTGTCTTTGGGAAAACATTTTTTTTCAGAAATTTAACTGTTTTTGCTTAATTTTAGTTTAACTCAGGTTATCAGCCAACTGTAGGAGTGGATTATGGATTCAAAATCCAGTCAATACAAGGTGTAGATTGTAAGTATATTGTTACACTTTGAATTAGATTTTTTGTGTAAAATGGGTTTATTTTTAATGTCAGCTCAACCAGTTTTCAAAGATAAAAAAATCCATGGACTCTCTTGGAACAATTTGGCATATTACACATGCTATTATACATTATATATATATATATTTATTTTAAATAGCTTTTCATTGAGATCTGTGTATTTGACTATAAGATACCTGCATATATCCAAGTATTTTTTATATTTTCTGTTAGAAATGAAATCACTTCTTAATGCTGTATTTATCTCCCTCCAGTACGTGTCCACCTGTGGGATCTGTCAGGTAACCAGGAATACACAGACGTGAGGAATGAACTGTATGGGGACACTGATGCAGTGTTTTTAGCCTATGATGTCACCAATGAGGCATCCTATGAGGCATTAGATGGCTGGCTCAAAGAATGGAACAAATATGGTCCACAGACAGCAGAAGTAACGTTAGTGGGAAACAAGGTGATCACCCTATAAATTCATAAAATTGGTGCATTTTCTCTCTAAATTATTGATGATATTCATTTTGAATAAGAGATGATTTTTATGAGATATTATTATGAAAGATTAATCCTTTTCATTCATTGGTAAAATATTTGTCAATTCATGTCAGGATCCAATTTTTATAATGATTGGATGTAAGCATTGTTATTGGAGTTAAGTTTTAAATGTGAATATTTGCTCATTTTGTAAAATACATTAAATTTTAGACTGATTTGAAACCGAAAAGAGTTGTTTCAATGGCAGATGGAAAGAAATGGGCAAATGCACACAAATTCAAGTAAGTAAATAAATGATAAATTGAATGATAAATCTCTGATTTAATTTGGTTATGAAAATTTTCAGTGTCATTTATTTTTTAAGGGCATCCATAGCTTGAAAGTCTGTTATGAATGCATGTTTTTGTAAAGAATTATTAATCTCTAAACTAATATTTTGCATTACATATTTCCTGTGCATTTTCTTTAAGTTTCGAGATTTTATTAGCTTTCAAAAATGCTTTGATGTGCAGTGGCATCTCTTTGCTCAAAAAATTATGGCCTTATTCTTATCTTTCAGAATAATAACTATATATTACCTTTTACAGTTATTACGAGACATCAGCTTCCACAGGTGAAGGAGTTGAGAAGATGTTTCATGATTTGTTAGTGACTGTTATGAAGAAAAGAAAGCTGTTGCCAAAAGACTAACTGGTAAACGGAGCAAGTCAGTCTGTAAATAAGGGTTGTTGTGCAGTACATGTGTGTAAATATTGTGGTAAACAATGAAGTATCTATCAATATTGAAGATATGCATTATGGCATCTACTTGCTGCCCAAATGTTATGAAGATTATGTCCTACACATGCAATTTAATAAGGAAGTGGACATCATAACTGTTTACATTTACAGAGACAGGGTCTTGAAACACAGAACAGGATCAGATTTCAATTTTATGAAAAAGGAATTTCAGACTATTATTCAGAAGTGATCTGTGATATTTTTGTCAAGTAGTTTTCATCAGTATATAAAGCTCACCAACTAGTATTGGCACACCATGTAACTAGTATTGGCACACCACGTAACTAGTATTGGCACACTATTTTACAAATGTGTCCATGTTTTGATACATTTATTTTCATATTACATTTATTTGTAAGCATGTAGAGACTAGTATGAAACTTTTAAACATTTTTTATCTTAATTTCTCCTCTAACATGGTATAGGGGGGTTAATTGCATTTTTCTAGCAGTCTGTGATATGTAAATACAATTACTAGTACTTACATACTTTGAAATGTCTTTCCAGGATTTAAATATATTAATATCATGTCACACATAGTAATTTTCCAGTGGTCCTTTTTGTGACATGTTAAAGTAGTTTTCACATTATTACAACACTTGAATGTGCTTTTGAATTTATAGTAAGTTACAAACAGTCTTCCCAAGCAATCATGTTATGTATATTTACATTTCATGTCAAAGCAACTTTCAAACTTCTGCCAAAACAGAAACAATATTAAGTGCATACATTTATTCATCAAATTCACAGATAAGTGATCTCAGCATCAGAAACTGTTGCATAGTATGAGCATAATATATGGCATATACTTTATAAGTCTCAAAAGACATAGTCCTGTCAGACCCCCCCCCCCCCCCCCCCCCCCCCCAAGACTTTACATCCTTGTAATCCCAGACAGTACGCTTTTCTGTTTCACACCATTTTGACTGGACCCAACATGCAATTCCACTATGGGCTTTTTTATTACTCCCCATCACATATTCATGCACTTGTATTTGTTTAGACCAATCAAAATGAGTCTGGATAACTGGCCGTGACAAGCACAGAGGCTTTGTTTAGATGACTTTAGTGTGTAATACTGTAATAGCCAGGGTATTAAGTTGTCACCATGTCTCTCAAAATGGTGTGAAACAGTAAAGTTTACTGCACAATGTGAAAAAGACCCTAAAAGAGAAGTAAAATGCTAACATCCTGACTCAACAACATTACATCCTTGACTAGGACAAGGTATTCAATTGCACTTTTACAAATATTGATAAACAATTTTACAAATATTGATAAACAAGGAGCAAAGAATTTTGCAGTATTCCCTGTTTAACTATTGGCATTTGATAAAAGTTAAGCATGCAACTAAGCTATTTCTTTTGCCAGCATCAGAAGTACATAACATCAAAAATATTTTTTGTCATTAGTCAACCACAGTGTATGTGATAATTTAGTTTTACTAACATCACAATTTTTAAATCTATAAACTACATTTTTCGAAGTGATCACAGGATTAAAATTAGAATGGCACAAGGGTTAGCTTATCACAGTGCAAAGGGAGATACGTAATCACAGAGTACAGAGAATTATATTATCCCATACTACAATGACTAATGGCATTACTAGATCCTACTTTCTGGAAACTATTTTCTGTGTAAAGCAATATAAAAATATCAATAAAATATATGTGAATCTCATCTGTGTTTTCATCAATTATTATTTTTTTTTAGAAAGGACTGGAATGTCAGATCTGAAACAATTGTAGCATTAACAAATCTACCTGCTGACATAATTGATTTTTTATATTTGTCTGTTACAAAGACCATTCCCATATATTTAATAAAGTTACTGTAGTCAAAGCAATTACCTCTGGCCAAAAGTAGTAGCAGAATCCAATGTTTTGTTAGCGTATTGTTAAAGACCTGCGTGGTTATTATTATCATTTTTTTTTTCAACTTGTTCATGAGAAATCTAATAGCTAAAAATATCATTTTACAGCACTGCTGATGAATCTAACACAACCCCTTCTTAAAGCTTTTCAGTTTAAAACTGGACAAGGTACATTCTTCAAGAACAATATTAATGATAAAGTGTTTTTTCAAATTAGTACAAATATGCAAGAAATGATTCCTAAACGGCTGTTCATCAGACTTCTGTCTCATAAGTTTCAGCTTCCATCAGTGTCTCTAGCTTTTTTTTCAAGGTAACAATTTCTTCATCACTTTCCTGGAATGAGAACATTTCAATATCTAAAGATTTATTCAATTCTCAAACATAATAGTCTACATAATATCGGTTACCCATTTACTTCAACATTTCTTAATGAGGCACTTGATAAAATCAAAGAGTTATCTATTTTCAAGTGGTTACTTGAACCAAAAATTAGTTGAGAATTTGTCAGTATATTTCATGCACAGCGTTTCTCCACTCCACTGAATATGCAAATAGGTCAGTACAAAGAATACACACACTGATATTCTATGACTCAATTTACCTGCAGCTCTTTTTTAAGAGAATCAACTACGCTCGAAAAATGTGTAGTTAGTTCTTGGAACAAATCCACCTTCATCTAGAAAATAAAAAATGCACCAATAATAGGCTATGTGTATCATAATAAGCTATGCTGAAGAAGGAATGATACTGAATTACGTGCACATTTAGTGCTTAGATTTTTTTTAAAATCCATTATTTTATCAAACTACCTGAAGCAATTAGCACATTCCAGAAAAAAATTATTATTAAAATCTCACAACCATGCTTGTAATTTAAGTTCAAGGTCTATTACTAAAAATGCTGTTAATCCAAGACTCCACAAAGTCATCTACCTCTGCCAGAGAAGATTTCAGCATTTCCTGTATGTAGTCTTCTCCAGGCGGTGGTATCCAGGGGGCAGTTGTCATGGTGACTTGACTGACCATAGGACTGACCATGGGCTGTGGATAAGACTGGGCATCTACGCTGCGATGGTAGTGTTGTTCCTTTAACAGGCCTATCATCTGGATGACAACAAACATATAGCCAACTTGTAACAAATACAGCTAGCAAGCACACTTATGTAAGCATTTCAGTCTACTTTAGTATCCAGCACAGCTTAGTAGTCATAGGGATTGGGGATAAGGGAGGGTGTCGAACAATTGCCCTTGCAGAAAAAGGCCCACTCTGGATTAAATTTGATCTAGGATCATGAAGGTATCATGGTAAAAGGCCCACTTTTTCAGAAAAAGAACCCCCCTTTGAAATTACTGGCTGTGGGCCTGCAGCAAATGTTTAGTAGAGCTACTAAGCAAAAAATGACGTTTTTGTCACAAATTAAGTCAATTTTGTTGTCAGACAAGCGCAAAGTTAAACTAATTAAAAACCAACATGCAAAATGCTTTTAACATACATTTTATATATCAACACTACAGTCAACTTCCTTGTCCAGCTAAAGCAAATGCCACAGCCACAGAGGCTGTAGTACAGGTTTATTCACACTGTCTTCACAAACACAACATACCTGCTGCACTACCTGAAGATGTCCCATAGATGGCAGTTGTGGAGGTTCACCAGATATTATCATCTTGATTCTCTGCGACAAGGACTGCTCTAACTGGAACACCTCGTCCTTGATCAATTTCTTTAACTCATCCAGACACTGCAGATCTTCCCTACAGATGATACAAATAAAACCTTTACATGATGATACTTTCACATCCAATACACTGTCTACACAATGACTCATAACCTAAATTGGGGAGGACTGGAAACAAAAATCACAGATGGCGTTCAAACAACCAAGAGCTCAATTTGAAATTGGTTCAAAATACCCATTTGATTGTGCTTTCTTGAATATATAACATTATTAACCAGTATATGGATAACCACCTTTACTTAGGATAGGATAAAAGTGAAGCACCATGCTTCCAGTCCTTCTTCATTGCTTATATATAAAAACGCATCTACCAACAATGGTAAAATTGAATAGTAGAAATTTGGACACCAATAACTGATGATCTTATGATCCATTGTTACTAATATAACTACAATGTGTGTCTTGAATGCCTTCAATATATTGCTGCCAAAATTTATTTCGCACATGGATGAATTTGTAATATCCAATCACACTTAAATACTATACTAAGCAAACACACCTCACGCAATTTACAAACTTACTCCATTCCATCTTGGAAAGGTTTATTGACTTGTCTTTTTTCTAGCATTTGTAACTCTCCACGGTACTGCTGCAATGCCTTTTGTATGAGTTTTGCTTCCTCCAAAAGTCGATGCTTGTACTGGATCTTGGTCCATCGATCAAAGAGAGTCCGCGTAGATGCCCCTCCATAGACCTATTACCACAGATACACAACACTTCAGTTTGTAAATGAGATACTAAATTCATCGTTACCTGATAATTACATGCCATTACATGAAACAAGCACTCAAGTACATGGAGCCTTTAATTGACCTCTTTTAATCAGAAGAACATTTATGACTGGAAAGTATTCACGAAGACAAAATTTTAGGTAAATCTATTAAAAACCATATTTACCTTGCGCAAATATGGTTCCTTCAATAAAGATGTTAGTACAGTCAACTCTTCTGCATCACGCTTCGAAAAAGGAATTGCCTCCAATTCTTCAACACCATTGTTCTGCAAGGATGTTTCCTTCGTGGGACTCTCTTCTTGAAAGTCGAAATCATGTTTATTGTCAGCTATTGAGGTAACCTCATCACCATGTGCTGATTCTTTTTCAGACTTCACTGCCTGATGTGTCTCCTCTTGAATAACATCACCACCTACAGCTGAATTTGTGTTTTCCAAGTGACGACTCCTATGTTCTTTGTGCTTCTGTTTCAGTTTGAACTTGAGTTTGGGCTTTGGGGAGTTGGGGGGTACTTCATCTGCAGTCACTATTGAGTATGTTATTTTATAGACTCTGCCACTAGGGCTACTTGAAATGTCTGAAGGATAGCCGTCAGTGGCTAAACCATCTTCACTTAATGTCAAACAACTACTGGCAGGGGTTGGTGTCAATTCAGATTCAGTTTCTGATGCAGTCGACCTGCCTCTGGTTGGCAACTGTGGAGCCTGTGATGAAAAAATTACAACTAAATAAAAGAGTTCAAGCAGATATTCAGTAAGCAAAAGCATGCAGAATAATCACCAAATAAATCTCAATAAGTTGTTTAGATAATTTTTAAAATTAAGAACACACTTACAGTCAAAGAAAATTAATAAGCAAATATATTATATTTAGAAATATTGTGACTCTGAATTTTAATTGTACATTTGCTTTCTGTAAGTAAGAGAGGGTGCAATTCACTGTCACACCTAACACAATATGTACTCTATCTAACACATCCAACACATTACCTCTTGGAGTAAACGTAAATCTTGTTGTTCCCCATCCATATGCTCAGAGAACACACCACTACTATCTGACTGGCCACTACTACAACGAAGACCTTCAACAAGAAGATTGGGGGAAGTGTCACAAAAGCAAACCAAAAATTTCTAAAACAATTAAATTTGGGTAAAACTTACAATCACAGATTAAAATGACAGAGTAAAACCAATGTAAGGAAACTAAATAACACCAAAAAGTGCCTCACACAACTTGCTAGATATAGGCTGTCTACACATACATACCTTCAGTTGCTTTGGATACAGGCTGCTCATGTGACATGTGCTGAAAATAGGAAAATTCAACTACATGTGAGCACATCATTACCTTTTGTATAAAATTTACACCAAAAATTGCCACTGACAAAATATTTTGATTAATTTGTGTCTATTATATTACTATCTTTTGGACAAATAAATTGAAAACATATCAATATATGATTACAAAAAATCTCAATCACTTGGAAGTATTGTGAGCAAGTAAGATAAAACCAAATCTTAGGGCACATTCCCATAGATTTTAGATCGATCTATCCCCGTGGGGAGTCTCACAAGATTACGGTCAGATAATCCGGCTTAAATGTCTGTCCTGCCTACTACAAGCTGTAAGGGGGTAATTAACTTTCCTGCCCGCTCAGCTGACAGCTATTTAGCGTGAACCCCCAGGGAGTTAGGTCGATCTAGTTGGATCGATCTAATCTCTGGGAATGGGGTCTTAGACAAATAAGGTTCAATGAATTGTACTGATGCATGTACTTACTTCTGCAATTTCCAAAGATTCCTGATGCAGAATACCTTGTAGTTTGGGATGTCTTATTTTGCTGCCAGTCACCCCTGAACTGGGCCCTGGCTCCACCCCCTTGCTGTCTGGAGACTTAAGCTCCACCTCTGTGCTATCTGAGGGTGTAGAATTTGGTAGAGTCTCAGTTTCAACAGGAACATCTAGCATACTGATTTCCACTACCTCTCCAGATTTACACATGGGCAGATCTTTTTGTTCATCTTCTGTAATTGTTGTGTCAACAAGGTGCTGGTCTTTTGAAAGAGTTTCTTCATTTCCTTTATCAAATACACTGTCTGTAGGAAAAGCCATAATAACACTTTGAACTGAGGGACTTTTTTCTGGCTCTTCCTTTACAGGTTCAAGTTCAAGGTTGTATGACACAGGAAGTTTCTTACGTTTTGGCGATGCCTTGTCTACAGTGTCATCACTATTGTTCTGTAGCTGCCCAGAGGACAAAAATCTTGTTGGGACCAATGCAGAAAAATCTGCACCAGTATTACAAGTTTCATTTTTCTGATATCCCTCAACGTCAAACACAAACACAGATGGGTGAACACATTTTCTTTGAGCAGGATCATCTTTAGATAAACTCAACTTAAAATCAGTAGGGGGAGATTCTCGTTGTTCTGGATTAGTGGCAGACCTTGGTTTGGACTTAGGGTCTTCAGATTGTTTCCTTTTGAGTTCAGTCATCCCTGAAAAGGTATTGCTTCTCTGTCTCATGGGGGGAGGTTTCTCTCCAAAGGAAGATTTTGAAGGCAAAAATGAGTCATCTTTTGGAGACTGATAAAATCCCCTTTTCTCTAAGGCTTTCCGGTTATCCTCGCTGAGAATGCTATCTCTCCTGGCAAGTGTAGAAGACAATTGGAAAGTATCTCGAAAACATGGAAGTGACCCATGCCTTGGTGCCGTCTGATGGAGATATGCGACCCAAGATGGCGTCATGATCTGATCCATTGGCATGGACATGGCTCGGTTGAACTGAGATCTTTGCAGGACCCACAGTGGTATACCTGTAAATGGAAATATTTGTTACTATTTTTTTCTTTAATTGCATGCCAAAGATTTTGTTAACTATAAAGAGCAATGCCATTAATCAAATTTCAATTATAGTTTCTTAAAAACTGAAATGGCACATACTTAGGCATTTAATCAAATGTTAACATAACTGTTACTTCATTTAGAACAACACTGACCATCAACAAACATTTCAAAGGAAAAATGGGATAAAAAGCATATTTTTTTACTTATTTGAATTTTTAATTAATAAAGGTATCACAGTTGTAACTTATCAACAACAAAAGAAGAAGAAAGAAAAGAGGACAACAACTCCATGCATACCAAGAGTGACACTATGCTTGCAAAAGACCTTACGTTTAATGTGACACACATCAATTATCACAGTTCAGTGACTATGTAAGATAAGTATTCATTATAATATATCAGTTATTTCCTTGTAGCATGCCACATAATAGGGCAACATACTTCAAATTCATTTTGTTTTGTTGTCATAGTTTATAATACTATCCATATCTGCTTCTTGGTAAAACAGGTATAGAGTCAGGGGAAGAAAGCACTCACCCCCAGGTTCAAAGTGCAGTTATTAGCATACCTCTATCCAGCACAAATGCTGACAATAAAGGCAAGTTTCCAGATGACTCTGAAACTCAGGGTGTATTAGGCCTTAGTGTCCTTGATATATTTCATATTGTAAGCATTAAAAGGTTCCCTCCAGGCTCTGAATAAAATTTTATCTAGGTACATGGTAGTTTCATGGTAAAAGGTCCACTTTTTCAGAAAAAGACCCCCCCTTTGAAATTGCTGGACATGGACCTGTTATCACCCTGTTTTATCTTCAAAATCATCTTTTTAAATGCTGCAGCCATTTGATGCACTGTGAACATATATAATTCAATCTTTAACTTAACATATCACGTGTTGAGTCATGACCAGTGAAATTTATTAAATCAGTCCACAACGCCTGCACCATACAAATGTGAGATCAGTTAATTTCTCTAAATCCAACACTTTCCCTTCTTAAGGGTCTCAGAGTTAAGCCTAAATTGATAGAGTCCAAGCATAGGGTACAGACTTGTGTGCAAACATACTTATCAGCAATAAAGGCACAGGCAAACGGGAGAGCTGTGTAAATATTTGAAATCATGACCAAACTAAAACCAAAACCCTAATCAACTGGAGTCTTTTCTAAGTTAAATTAAGCAGGTGAAGAAAATATGAGTGTGTTAGAAGGATGGCATAGCAGTTAGCAACAAAACAGATATCAAGTTAGCTGGCTAAGGTGCTGACACTTTTAACAAAGTGTATTCTAGGTTTTAAAAATAAAGAACAGACAAGTAAACATAGGACAGAGACAGTCAGTGACATTGTGCATAGTGATAACAGTGAATTGAAATTGTGGCCTTTATAAACACAGTGGTGGATTGTCTCTCTCCCACCCACTTTCCACTTCAAGGCTCAAATAAAAATGGATGTGCAAATTGAACAAAAACTTTCTTTGCAGCAGTAGTAAAACTTTTGCATCCAAGCCAACTGTAAGCATGATAACTCCAAACGCCAGCACAATCTGCCTCCTCTGTCCTATGTGTTACTAAGCACGTGCTGCCTCCTTACCCCATGTCCAAATATATGGCTGAAGCCTCTGCAATGTTGGCAACTCATTCTCCAGGCAAATATAATCGGATGTGGAACAAGGCATCATAAAGGTGGACAATGCCCTCTACACAAGCCTTTTCTATAGTTATGAGCCATGCAGGAAATTTTCAACTCAAATTAACTCAATGAAATTTGTATCACATGTAGAGCAAGCTCTTCAATTATATTTTGAGACAAATTTCTAAAAGCAGCAATATTAAGATGACTACAGTCATTTTAAAGCTTTCTATTAATCTTATAAATTTCCCAAGCAGCATCATATAGGACAGGCTATAACCACTAAGGCAAGATTTATCTATATTACAAATATGTCTTCACGAGCTCGAGGCATTCGTACTTATCAGCTGGCTTATAACAGACAGCAGCTCTGATGCATATTAATATATTTATATATTTAAAAAACATGGCATACTTGGGTCGTTTTCTCACTACTTTAGCATTTGAGGTGTTACACAATTGGTGCACACAAAACAATAGAGATCAATACATAAACAGTTAGACAAATAAAATAATGAAGGTTTGAAGAAATTTTGATCATCGGAGAATGCAATATTGTCTTCTACAAAATGCTATAGTAAATGAACAGTAGCTACTACTGCCCTTCTGTAGCTGCAAGCAAAAGAAAATGAAAAGCCAAAGCTCTCTCTATATTTTAGGGCAATTTCTAAATAGGATTCACTGGCTGTTAAGGTTTAATCTTCATAATTTAACCGCTCACATTTTGCCTCTTATTGTTTAATGTCATCGTGGGCGAAAGAATAACACCAGTATGTCAAAAATGTATCACTTTATTCTGAATTCAATTCTTTATAAAATAACTTTAATAAAAATTAATTCAAAAACAAACATGTCATGTCAAACACATCAAATATCAAAAACAAGCAACAGATGCCCACTGTAAGCATCACAAGTTCTCCTTGCATTATAAAACTATCCATTACAGCATATTAAAAGGCAAAACAATGAAATCATTTAAAATAAAGAGTGAAAGTGTGTAACTTATGAATTCGGAAGACAAGTTGAGATTTCCACAAAAAGCATATTTTGAATATAACTGCTATTTCAAACAGATCACTCAGCTGATTTTGTGAAAAATCAGAACAATTTCTTCGTCTTCATAAATTATGAAAATTAAATCTACATTTTCAAATATTATCAACAAAAATAAAATATATGTTTAAAAGAAATTAAAAACCCATTCACCCTGCTTTTTAAATCAGAGATCATTCAGTTTTCACAACAATTATAAGCACATTTTAGGGTCTCCACAGAGCCATAGTGACCAGTATCACCCTGTAGAATGTGAGCAATTACAGTGCCTGGTGAAGAGTGCCCAGGTCTGGCACAGCCGCGGGCCCTGATACAGGTCCATGTTTCCTCCCTAAGTCAACATAACTCTGCCTCTTATGTATATCTTATCACTGTTTTCCTTCATACAGTGTCTACTAAATAAACACCAGGCTTGAAAACACTTCCAGTCTGCTAGAGAGCACAAATACTCAGAGACAAGTGAACTTTTGGATAGTTTGTACCTCAATTACCCTTTGCTTCAGGAGTTTTGTTAAAAAATAGGCACTGTGCATGACTGACAATAAATCAACAAAACATTTAAAATATTTTAAAACAGTACAGATACATAACAAATCATATTGCATTATGTTCATGCTACCATCTATGTTCTAAAAATATGGCAATGATGTCTATTGACTTTTTATCTAAATCTATTCTAATCAATAAATCATATTTTTTCTCTGTAAAACAAAACTAAGGCAGTCCAGGTAATCACTATTACCCTGGGTTGGCCACATGTATACAGTCAATCTCTTTTTTAAAACCATCACACAAATTGTGTCATTATTGCATTATCTGATGACAAACTGGACAGTGCTGCTTTGTCATCATCACAAGAGGTATCATATCAATATCACAGTTAGGTTAGGCAAGGTATTGGGACAGTGCAAATGGCTGATCACTTGATTTACTTGGTCTCTCATCTTAATGGTATGTGACCATCAGGACATATGGGTTACTTATCATCAGTCAAGTTTATTCACTCAATCTGTATGGCTACAACTTTACTGCTTTTGCTCAGCTTCTCAATAAAACTTGAAGCTGTTGTTTCTGGTATATACTTCTTTTAGAATAGTTAATCAATAGTGCTACATAATAACTGTTTCTTATATTTTTGTAAACATGATCGAGTGGTGCATAGCTATTGAATGGTGCCGTAGTTGATGCTTCTGTTCCCAGCGTCCTGCAATATCACTACTGGAAAGTGTTTCCAATGGTCATGTGATGCTGCACTTCTGCTGCTCTGAGAACCACAACACAAATGCTTATTTTTTGCTCAGGCATCTACACAGTGCTTCTTGACATAAAGCTGATGGCATTCTTCCAGTTAAGATGGAGATCCATCTTACCAATGGTTGGTTTACTTGGTAAGCCCAGAGACTTCACTCCTCAGACAGCTTGGCTCCCAGTAAAGCATGAACCTCTTCTTCTTCCAGGATGAGGGACTCACCTCGTTTCCTTGGCACCATCTGGTGGGATTTCTCCTCATTAGAAGCCTGTTTTGAATTCTTTCTGTTTCTAATCTTACTAAACTCTGTGGCACTCATGGGCAAACTCTGTGATCTTTGTCGAAAGGCATTAATACAGGAATGCTGTGTGGTTAGTTGGGAAGTACAGATTGAAATACACCTGGATAACTGACCTGAGGGTCCGCCATGGAGCTGGTGCAGCTTGTCGCGGAGTTCTTCATTTTCTTGCAGGAAGTCTTCCACGCTGATTCCGTGCGCCTGGGAAGGGTGGAGCAGAAAGCGCAGAGGTAGTTTAGTGGAAAGACGATCATTGTCACTGCCACCAAAACCAAGATTTTCAAGAATTTCTTCTGGGTCTCCTTTCCTCTGCTCTAGCAGCATCTCAATGCTGGAAACAGATAAAAGTCAAGTGGTTATTTTTTCAAAAATGAATTTATAGGACAACTTTCTATCAAATGGTTGTTTACAGGATCCTGTGAGAGAGTTCATCAGTGTTTTTGCTTATAGATGTCAACATTTGCAGCTTGTTTTTTTTTTAGATGTAATCAAATACAGCATCAAGATATGAAATGATATTTAAGATTATGAAGATAATAAACATAGGCCTTGTCTGTTCTATATGTTAAACATAATGTCCTCACTTCATGCTTAAAGCCCATTTCAGTTTATACAAGCAAAGATTAACGTACCTGATAAGGTACTGATCACAGTAAGTAATTTAGCTGCTACGTTGAACTCAAAATTAATATTCCCTATGTTATGAAAACCTTCCCAACACTCAACCATTAAACACTTTTAAAAACAGATTACTATTTTGTTTGAAAATGATTAGTTAACTTATGTTATTTCTATGAGAAGTTTTTTTGTCAATAGCTTGAAAAATAAACTGATAATTTACCAGCTAATATTTCATCTGCTTTCCATCACACTTCACTTGTTAATGTGGCTGCGAGAGATGTGACAAACCTATCCTGCCCTTGAAATATTTGCTGGTAAATATTTGCTAGCAAACATCACACAAGATATTGACAAAAATGCATTTCTGTGGACCATCATTTATTTCAAATTTCACTAAAAATCTCACAAACACCATGCACTGACCCTACCTTGAAACAGTTTGACTAGACGAGGTCCTAACAGACTCAAAACTGTTCCCAAACATGTACTGGTTCTTTAGGTAGGCTGTCCTACGTTGCCTAGCATCAGTATGACCAAGTATCTGGTATGGGTCTGAGGTCTGCCTATAAAACCATTAAAGGCGTGTTATAAATCAACAAGTGGCCATAAGTCAAGATGTACGTGTAAATGCAAATTTACTTTAAATTTTGAGGTCTTTAAGACTGACTGCTAATAATCAAATGCAGACATTGGCACTGATGGTTTACAGTATATACTTGACAGTGTAAAATAAGATATTATGGCATCTGGAAAATACTCATTTTTCAGAAATATTGCCAATTATTCACAACTGTTGGATTAAAATACTTGATATCTCGCAAGTGTAAAGCCACTTTATCAGCATTCATTACACAAATACAATCAAGTAACTGATTAACTTGGCGATAAATTTTGCTAGTGCTAATCAAGATACGTCCTATAAAGAGAACAGTCTATGAATATTTTAACACGTACAAAACCAAACCTAGGTGAGATTACACATCCAATGCTGAAATTGATTTGCATTTTAATAAATCACAATGATGTGGCATACAATTTTCTGAAGTAATCACTATATAGGGGAAACACAAAAATAAATGACAGTTTTCCCATTAAATCTTAAAAAAAAAAAAACAATATGTACAGATGTTCAAAAATTAAATCCAAACCTATTTCCACTGTTCTTCTGATTTCTTATACATCCATGTAACTAGTTATAGGATACTTTATAAAGAGTAACATGAAAGAATGAAAATCTTTCAAGTAATTTTACCTGTTTAGCATCCCCATTTGTCCAGCATACATGACCTGAGCCTCGGCTCCCAGACTCAGATCATCTTCTATAGAACCTGGGCAGGAACCCTTACGTCCCTCTGACAACTCAAAGTCCAGTTCATCCTGGCCTATTGAGCTTATAGGGCTGCAAATAAAACGAAGATTTATTCCACCACTGAAAAGTAAACAATCTATATAAAATGATATTACAAAAATTATAACGTTATTCTCAGAATTATGATCTGAAATGTGACTCCAGACAACCAGACACCAAACTATAGTATACAGAGCCCACTGATTTCCAAATTAAGTAATGTTTGTTTTAAGCCTTGACTTCACACATTAGACCTACATGTTGCTGAAATATGGTAAAAAGATTTGACTAGTTCTGCTGATAAAGCAAGTTCTCATTTATCTAGATAAACATTGTATGTAATCACTATAATTTTAGAGAGAATGCTCCCAGGAAAGTAAAACAATTAATTATATATTATAAAAACACTATCTGCATATGAAATTTTAACATATATTACAATCTTTAAATTTACTTTTATTCTAGTAACATTAGTTAATTATTCCAGACACCGTAAAAACTGTACTTAAAAGTAATACTCACGAATCTAAGGATTCTGCTGATGAAATGCTGTTTATCCACGCATGCACAGATGGTTTTCCTACAATTAAAAACAAAGCAAGATAAGAATAAATTACAGGAAAAAAGAGCAGCAATTTCATTATGTGGATTTAAGCAATGAGTATCAAAAGTCATTTGCCTTTTATCACCAAATCAAACAGTTTGGACAAAAATGAACAACTAGAGGAGAATCTGTGCTGCAAAGTTCTTTAAACACATATCTGAATATTGTATATATCTGCCACGTCTGCACACACAAGGTTACATCTGGAACTATTCCTGGAAAATTACCAGAAGATCTTACCTATCCTATCAAAGAGGCAATGATGGGCAAATTACAAACAACTTTTCATTGCATCTCAAGGCATTTGTCAATAAATCTGTTTTATTTCATGATGAATGTTGATGAGATTCACAACTCAGCGGACTCGTCTAAAATCACTCTACCATATTGTAATAGGTAACAGTATGTATATAATTTTCTACAAAACAGGGAAAAAGATCTTGATAAATTTAAGCAAAGTATACATGCTTGCTAATTATATGTAATGTTATACTGTTTATCCATATAGTTATGTGTAGTTAAAGAAGTCAAAATTACATTTTAATCACTACATGGAAGATTATCACTGAAAGGGTTCATTATCTTTTTCAGTGCAATTAGACTCAGACTCCTTTACATGCCACTTATGTTTAGGAAAATACTGCATGTCTTAAAAGAAATATGTAACTCTGCAAAGTGAAACAAAAACTATTTTCTTTTAAACTCATACTTCAAACATTGAATAAAATGCATGAATGTATCTGACAAACAAGGTCAGCATTATTTCAAGATAAAAGTTTTCCCCAAGCAAGTATCAGACAGTACAGACAGGGCATTTGTGAAACACAAGCCTCAAAACTTCCACATCATGTGTCATTAAATCAAACTTTTAATTAAATGGAAATCAACACCCTGGTACCAGTCTAGCATATATCTCCTGATTCTGCTTAGATCCACCCACCTCTGTGCATCAAACCTCAGTGACTCACTGCTCTAAACACAGAGCTTTCAGTCTTCAAAAAAACTTAAACCATACAAATATGTTTGAAGTGTAAACCTAGTGTTAAATATGGTACATCGCCAGCACACAAGTACAAAATTTTCCTTTGAAGCACTGATGAAATGAAAATAGTTCCACTGCGTGTGAGGTACTTCACAACCTCAATCCATCTACTTAACTTACACTTCAAACTTCACAAGCAGAACAGAAACCACTGCCTTCCACTTAAAAGCGGTAGAAAACACAGCTCTTGGTTGACATCAAAAAGAACATTCCCCGTGTCATAGAACTCCACCCCTCCAACCATACACCTTTATCTGCACTGGGCTTATACATTTAGCAAACAACATTGTTAATATTCACCAGAGTATGACAGGCTGTCACTACTTTTTACGTAATAAATTGCCTTGGGTTTTAAACCAAGGACAACTTTAGTTGTTCATCTTGTGAGACTGAATCTTCAAAAGGACCATTCTAAGATGAGCATATTTATTCAACATACTTACCTGGCGATTTTCCCCTGTGTTATATTATTTAACAGGCAGCCAGGGTACTTATTGTAACAGCTCAACTGCAAGTCACACAGACAGGTAAAGTGTGTAAAGAAAAAAAAGGTGTCATTTTTCTTCAAACATTTACCAGCCAAGCACAACAAGAACAGTGTTATGTGCCTAAGATTTTAATTTGAATTAAAAAGTCACATGAATGGGAAAATGAATCAACTTATATACATAACAATGTGTGCATTTGTGCTAATCTTTTTCTTTTTTTTTTATGGTTTGCGGTTACATTAAAATGGATAATTCTGGTAACCCCTCACCAAATTCAACAATTCTGAAAGACTCTATTCCCCAAACAATATCTTATTATCAAAGCATAATAGGGTGATATAAATGTTTAAGAAGTAAGTTTGTGTTGTTGTAAAAATGATGTTTTTTTTAAGTATAATTTAAAATCTTGCAATAAGGAAATATAGAAAGCAGTTGTTTGAAACTGGTGAGATATTACCATACTGAGTATGTATGTACATGGTATTCAGTGACACAAGTATTTGAAACCACACACCTACTACCTCCACCCACCCTGTACCACACAAAAGATATACACAAATGAACACATATTGAAAAAGAATAAAGCACTCCTTCAATATGTAATGCAAGACTAATTAAACCATATTTTCATACCAAACGGCTATAAAAAATGTTGTAAATAATTAACTGCTGATTAAAATTAAAGAATCTAAATTATTTCCTCTTTTGCTCAAACACTCAGACTTGATAATCTTTGGCATCAGGTCTGTACAAGCACAAATCATTCAAATTTAAAGTGGAAGATAAAGGGAAGGGCTTAAAAAGGGAAAAAAAAGACCCCCTCCCCCCCCCCCCCACACACACACACATACACGCACATTCACACATTTATACAACACAGATGCCAAACAGCTGCCTTCCATCTGCAGAGGGTATGTGAGAGAAGTATCCATACCTTTTCCTCCAGTTGAACACTTGACAATTCTTTCACCGCGATACTGATAGATTACACACATAATGTAAGTACACTTCAAGCCCGATTTTTCCCACTAATTCTAATTTCAATGACTTCTAAAAGCTAACAGTTACTCGAAGTGCCGACAAGAGCTTTTATAGAGCACCAACAGCAAAATATTACAACTTGGGGATACATATATGACGCAGGAACATGACAAAGCATGATGTGATAATAACAACTTCACACATGTCAAAAACATTCTCAATATGGGGGATATAGAGAAGAATAACAATTGAACTAATGTACGTGATGGCTGTGACGTTGAAGGAATAGACCATTACTCAGCTATATAAATATTGTTGTCAAATGTCTTATCATTGCACAGGCTGATGCTGTAATCTTTAGAGCGATGACAACATTCAAAAAATAATCCACGAATCAGAGAGATAATCAGAGAAAGACAGAAATGGTCAACAAATGTCTGTCACAAAGATAAATTAAACACTTATAAATGATTCAAATAGGTATACTAAAAATATGTCCGGTAAGCATTTAAATTGTCATAATAAGAATTGTCCTTTTTAAAGTAATTATTAGTAAGAGCAAAGTCCCTCATTCATTCAATAGGTCTGAGAGTACAGATCTGTAGGTACTGTTCATTTTTATTAAAAAATGACTTTACTGAATTTAATTAAGGGACTACTGCACACATGAAACTCTGTGTTATTATTATTATTATTATTATTATTATTATTATTATTATTATTATTTTATGTCTTGTTAGGTGCGCCACATCTTTCACTGCTCTGTGACCTTTAAAATGTTAGTGATATCAGCCTCCATCCCATCCCCATCCCACATTCAAGGTCTCTGTTCCTCTCAAAGGCTACTGCCAAGTATCCACACCAAAAATGTCTTTCAAAAAATCACTCAAATTATCCAGATTATTTATAACATATATAACACAGAATTGGAAGTGACTCCAAAGTCCCAAAAGTTGAAAAATAACCATAAAACAGAGCAAAAAATCCTTGCCTTTTTATTTTCCTCAAAAATTCGTAGCTGTTATAAAATGCCTTAAAACATGATAATCCCAAAAGTAGCTATGCTGCTGAGCATCACATCTGAGACAACAACTGCTGCATGACACCATTCATTTTAACTGTTTTAATATATTCAGACAATGGTGAGAGCCATTCTCTTTCAAATACTGCAGTAACTTCAGTGAACAACTAATAACATACACCATCCTTTAAAAACATCATAATATCATATAATTAAGCAACAGAATGTCTTCACAACCTAAATATGTAATAGTGGAAACCTGTGCATGGCAATCACTATTTCAGTTTAAAAAAATGTTACATCAAGAAACCCTCATCTGAATGAGCAACACCTTTCTTCACTTTTGCACTATGATATTAACTGCTTAATCAACACTGTATCAAGGTTATTTTGCTATAATATGCATCAAAGTTATTTAGCTTTAATATGCTGTCCCAAAATAAATTCCGCCATTTATCAACAAGAGGCCTCATCTGTGAGCAAAATGTGTTAAAGATTCTTTCTGCTCAGCAGAATTTGTTCACTTAACTTAAAGTACAAAATCTGTGAGATTGCAAATTAAACCTGATTCACCTGTGACCCAACATAATATAACAGCATGTCTCAGCGGTGGTCCAGTAATGACCACTCCCACACTTTACCTGTACATCTACCTCAAGAGTTATCTTAGGCCAGGATCCAACAGATGTTGAATACTACAGTAGTCATAAGCTCTTTTTTATCAGCTTTAAATGAAGTTATTTTAGAATAATATGGGGTCCCCAGATGAGCAACTTGATACACAAACAATTCATAAGCTAATGTCTATTATCATCATTTTGTACATGGATGTTTCTTGGTTGCTTTGCTAGCAGGGTGGGATTCCAACAACAAAAAACACTTCATTGAAATCTTTGTCTCTTAAAAATACATGAGGTCTTGAATATTTCTATTTTCTTTGTAATGTCTGTAATATATTTCAAAAATATTTTTAAGTTAAAAAATATAATGCACAAATTCACTGGGCTTTATACAAAAGAAAATGTCATGATTTTTTTTCTTTGCCATAAATACCCCACCAACTGCAGAAAAGAATCCCATTAAATGTTAATGCTAAAGAATGACTTAATTATTAAACAAGCTGCTACCACCACTGGACAAACATGTCAAGGTAAAAATATATTATCTGTGTGGTTGCTAAATGAACATGAAGATGAGTCCATGACAGTCTTTTATTGCTGGTAATGGGGTCTTCCCAGGCTACTGACATGCTGACATGTATAGTAAGTATCCAGACAAACCTACACACATCCAATTGAAAATACATTGGAAACACATTATGTTTAGGTTCAAAATAGTATATAATGAACTGAAATTACAGAATGTACTTCCTGAATTTTTATATGCTCATTAGATCACTATAAAGGGATGGTTATAGCTTCACTCTACTAGTAGTTTAATAACAGCCCTTGAACATCAAGATGATGTTTTATGTCAGTAATTGCAAAGATTTTATGCAAGGTTATCATAACAGATAAAACTAGAAAACATCTTCTGTAATTACTAAATAACAGCAATAATCATCAAATGTAATAAAAGCTAATCTCTCAATATGTTTACTTTTTCTTTTTTTTTTTTTCTTTCTTTTATTTTAAGTTTGAAATATTTTAAACCAAGATTTATACATTTTTCCTCATTTTTCAGCATTGTAAATTCTGTGCTCAGGTCTCACTCTCTGGTGTCATACTTAATGATATCTGTGGTGAAACACCTCACTATGCTAAGGTTATGTGGTATGCATATCAGACAGGCCAGACAGCCGCCCTTTGCTGCCTGCAAAACACTGATAACTTATTTGGTAACAGGTGCCAATCAAGCCATGCAGAATGGCCAGTTTTCAAATTTACAAATCAAGTCCCTGGCTTTGTTTGTTTCCCCCATTTTGACTTTGAACAAATTCAAAGGGCATCTCTGCACACTAAAATAATGATAACATGACAAAACCTTACCAATATAAGAATACAAAAAAATGTTAAAATGTCACATTTAATTTTTTCATATTGTGATGCTACACTACAAACAGGCTCTATGGCACGTACATTATTTGCAAAATGTGATAACTTTTATTACATTTTTGCATTGGACTCGAGGTATTCTGATAAGATAATGTATGTAAAGAGACCCTTAATGGACTTCAACCAGCTGGTGACACATAAACCAAGTCAACTTTTTATCAATGATTAAATAAATGGTCCACTTGCTCTTTATTCAGCAAAGGGCAGTTTGTGCATTTAGGGAGTGAACCATGGTGTGTGTGTGTGTGCGCATGCATGTTTCCATGCGTGTATATGTCAGTGTTTGCAACTGTGCATGCATGTGGGTGGTGGGAGGCAAGACAGGATCCCAGCCCCTCTCTCCCTCTTATCACTTTGCCTTATCATGTTAGTCGCTTTTATCATCCTTACCTTGAACCCATGAAAAACATCACAGGTCCAAGTCCTTATATGAAATAAGCCAAGATCTACCCACTCCTTAATAAGTGCCAGAACCACTTGCTGTAAGTGTTACTGGAACCATGGTCTCATCTAATGGCACTCATCTTTTTTTTTATATAAATTTGCAAATTTTCCTGTTATCTCATTGTCTGCACCACACATACACAGTTGCATAATGCAGATATTAGTTGACTAACTATTCTTTGCATGCAAATACACAGTTATTACCTTCTTTTGGGACTCCCACCTTAAATGATAAAGATCTTGACAGTTTTATCTCATTTCAATTTGTCCCCAAGTCAAAAATTGTGCCTGACAAAAACAATACATCAAGCCTTTTTGCCGATAACCTAAAGGTAATTGAACAGAAATAAATATGGGGTGGTTGGCAGCTAATTGACAACTTGCATGTATGTCCTGAATGTTAGGGCTTGTTTAAGGACAGGAAAGAACACATAACACCATTGTCTGATATAATATACCTGTAAGGCACTTTTAAGTTGCCTTAAACGTGCACAACATATTAATGCTGGTCTTAGAGAAAATAACATTCAAACATCAGTATTTATCAAAAAAAAATCATGTAAAATTAAAAGTATATTTAAACCGATATCAAAAACAAATTTAGAGCCCAGGACATCCCAGAGACCAGCCTCATTGAACCAGACCATTACTAGTATGCTCAAAACACAGGAAAGCATGTCACTTTTTTTCATGCATAAAATAAAGACAACTTCATTTCCATAGAGGGGGCCCCTAGATGAGGAATGGTCCTTATCTGAGTGTGTGCAACTAAAGAGACAGGCTTCTTTTGATATGCCAAGATTAATTTCTACATCAAAATTCATGGTCATGATACCATAATAAATTGGGCCTAGATAATCGTAGTATATTTCTTGAAAACCTTCACTGAAATTGAAGCATGTTTATGTCCATCACGTCATTTTTGCCATTGTACACCCATATTTTCTAGTCACAGCCATATGCACCTTGCTGTGCATGTCAAGTGTATTGCCTGCTATCTCCAGAGCAGATGTGATGGACACACATGTTTAGACCCACCTGCCACTCACCTTTACTTAGCTGCACAGAAATTAGCAGCTAATAACTTGTTGCAAATTAAAAAAAAAATAATTTTCAAAAAAATTCCTTGTTAGATTTGTCTGGTATAGAAGTATTTACAATTGTAAGAAAAAAATTCTCAAGACCAAAATCATTCAAACTGATGTTTTTTTGTTTTTTTTTCAGATGGATAGTACAAGTATTTACAAAATATTTCACTAACCTGTGTCAGAACTTGCAGGTGTGACAGGGGTATCAGGGGTTTTTGGCTGCTGAGTCTGTGAAATTTCATCTTCTTCTTCTTCATCCACTGCACAGCTCCGACTTTTCTTCATAAGCTGTCGCTTGTCAGAAGCGGACAACCCTCTCTGAAAGAATCCCCTCCTGGCTGCCACTCCCTGTCTATCCTCTTCATCTGCTATCACCAAAGGTCTGGCAGCACTGGGAAATATTTCAGTTGACTTTTCCACAACCTCTGAAGTCTCAGTCTCAGGTATGGTCTCTAGTTCTACCAATCTTGGCCGTTTAGGATTTAATGTACTCATTTCAGTGTCCGTCTCCTGAGAGCACTGGCCCTCAACTGAGATCCCCTCTTCCTCTGATATTGAGCCATCAACATTGTCCTTCTCCATTTTCAACAGCTCTGTATAGCTGTCATGCCCTCCATTGTTGTCAATAGATGTAGTTAGAGGGTAACAAGGCATGGTCAGGGGATCTTTTATTGTTGAACCCTGTTTGGACAGTGCAGTATCATCAGTCTGGGGTTCCCTTGCCTGTACCACACTTATGTCTTGCATAATATCCCTGTTCTCTGTCACTTCACAAAAGCCAACTTGTTGATCACTGTTTTGATCACAGTATTTTCCTGTATTCAATGACTGGTTATCTATACCGGTGTGCAGTATACTAGGTGCATGTAAATTAAAAGTGTTTTCAGAGTCAGATTTAGACTTACTTTCCTGCACAATGTCTGGAGTCGTACCTTTTACAACAGTCCTAGTTAGTAGGTCAGATGTTGGAACAAATGAAACTGGGACTTTGGTTAATTTCCTATTGTCCAAATCACAGTCAGACTTATCAGGCCATGTTTCTAAATCTCTACGTACATCTAGTTCTTTATCCCCATCATCACCCAAAGTTCTGAAAGACTCCTCTTCACAATCCATTGGTCTTCTTTGACTTTTATGATCAACAGACCGCGGCGAGGCAAGGGAACCCTCACATGAAGTCCTATCTTTGTCACTGTTGTTTACTGCACCAACTCCGTGACCGGAATGCAACAGGTTATCACAAGCTTCCTTTGAGGTTAGCTTTAGTCCAGTGCTGCCCTCTGTTGGCTCAATGCCCTCAGTCTCAGTTTTATTGCTATCATATTGCTGTGCATCTAAATTTCCCTGAGGCTGACTGGGACTGGACAAAATAGGTGTACTGCTGTCTTCATCAGTCTCCAGATCACTATCCAAACCATCCAACTCGCTGAAGGGAAAACTAACACATAAACTGGCAGCAGACGACAGAACAAGATCACTTAAACAATCTGGGTTTGCCTTATTTTGGTTCCAGGACTGCTGGTCTAGCTCTTTGAGGTCTGTTTGTTTCCTGTAGTTATTGTGAAGTGTAGCTGAAAAGAAACAAGTTATGATAAATTCTTTTTTTAAACAAACATTTAGAGTTTTAAAACAACCTGCTGTGTTCTGCTGAGTATTCCAGTCAACCTCACTCAGCCTGTCCTACTTGGAAACCTCCCATGACCTACTTGAATTGCGCTTTCCTTTACCATTAATAGTGATTAATGCTACCATGAGGACTTAAATTACAAAAGCCAACTAGAATGATAACATATGTTGATAAATACCATAAATTGGCTAACTCTATTCTGGACCACACTCCACAATGGAGTCTGACTCACAATTTCCAAGCACTGAACTCAGAATTTATTAGATGCCAATTTATATGCTATCGCACTGTGTTATGGCTTTCAATATAAATTATTGTACTTCTACTCACTACAGGGTTTAGTTATTTAAAACTGCATACTTTCAACCACCACAAGGCTAGACAGTATACCAAAAGACTTCCTGGTGTAGAATTTCTTTTCAAAATATAAGCTAATTACTGTCAGTGTTTTCTTTCTTTTTTTTCTTTTTTTTTTTTTTTGAGAGAGAGAGAAAGAAATGTGTAAAAATTGCAACTACAGACAAAATATTAATGGATTTTGCTGATTAACAAATATTCATTTACTCAATCCCTCTGTTGTTTTTATAATCAAATGAAAAAAAAATGAGATCAATGTGTGTCACGTTATTACAATATCACATTGCACTTATGCCAGGTGATGGAATGGGTTCCTTCAAACACATTCAGTAAGTCTATTTAATTGATAAGTAGTCAAATTTTTAGCTTGCTTTTTGGCTTGCTTTGTCTTTGTCTTTAACTTTAGAAGGCTTTAATTAGACCCTCCCAGGTACAGGTTTAAAATTCCATGTCTAAGGGGCAAATTGAGGCTGTCTTCTGGGTTTTCCAGGAAAAGTCAGATTTTGAAAGTAACATTGATGGGGATACATCTAATTTTTTCTGTTGGAAGACGGTCAAAAATGGAGGATGGATCCACAAAGATAAATTGGAAGACTGTCAGAAATTATCTCTGGATCCACCTTTGTGTCTGGTCAAGTTTACAATAAGTTGAACCCTACAGTGAAAATCATTGAATCGATAACTATTAGTATGTGTTCTTTTCCACTTCCTTTGAATATTTCCCAAAATATTTCCCAAAAGTAATCACTGTTATAATATAATATAATAAACAAATATAATAATGAATCATATTTAAACCCCAATAATAATATTATGGTCTCCTAAAAACTGACATGGTCCATAATAACGCTAAAACTATTAATAGAATAAGGTACACATTGAGATTTCCATTCAAACTATAACTGGGTTTAGTACAGTAAAACCTGTAAGATCAAATCCTTGCAGAGTGAAAATTAACACACTATTACCACTGCTACTGTACATATCATTATTACTGGACTAATGGACTAAACTCAGTAAGTTCAAGTGCTGTAAAGTGTATGCTCTTTAAAAATCCTATCTTGCACAACTTACTTACCCAGTGACTTCTGTAGCACAGTTTTTAAGCTAGTCCTCTGCGGTGACAGTGGGGACAAGCATGCTACTCCGTACTCCGCCATACTTCCTTTCTAACACCTACAGCACTGAAGAACCAAAAGAGATTCATTACTTTACAGTTCATAAATTATTCATTGTTCAAGGCACGAATATTGTACTCTTTGGTTTAATCTAATCATTAATGAGCTGATGTATGATTACGAATCAAATATTTAGTTTTATCAATTCACTTACAAATGACGTCATATTTCCTTCAATTTCTGTTATCTGAAAACACATCAGCGTTTCTTATGTCAAAAACCTAGCAAACTAAGGATATATATATATATATATATATATATATATATATATATATATATATATATATATATATAATCATAACTTTGATTGTTTTAAAATAGAGGATAAATAAGATCTTTCTCCCAGACATAACCAAATCAGAAAACTGATCATAGGTGTGCTGATATATTACAACAAACTCAACTTCTTCACACCCTTAATATCATATGCTTCCTATCTCAGCACTGCAAAGCACTTATGCTAGTAAATACATCCACATAGTACTGTCCATACAGGGTGAGTCTACATTGCACACGGCTTAACAGTGTTCTCAGCTAACACAATTACACAGCTATATCTATGTGATATTTGTACAACCTGTTTTGACTAAGACAGCACGTGTTCTCACGATTATTATATAGGACAAGCAGTCACACATGTTACCATTACCCCTGTTTGACCCACACTGGAATCATGATTCACAACACTTTAGTTCACAATACAGTCATGCAAACGACTTAAACACAAAGCAATCAATTTCATAAGACTGACAAACATGTATTTAGGATAAAACTGTACATAAGTATAAGACCCCATTCCCATAGATTTTAGATCGATCTATCCCTGTGGGGAGTCTCACTAGATTACTGTCAGCTTAACCGGCTTAAGCATCTGTCCTGCCTACTAATAACTATGGTGCGCGCTCGGCTGACTGCAATTTAGCGTGAACCCCTAGGGAGTTAGGTCGATCTAAATCTAAATCTCTGGATCGATCTAAATCTCTGGGAATGCACCCTAAGATCCTGACACAATCGAACATGCAGCAATATCTCTCATTAGCAAATAGTCAAAAAAAGGTCGATTTAAAGGGATAACAACTGTTTTGGCCAAAAAAGCTGAATTTCTTGGGTTAAACAATGATTTTGCCACACTTACCAATGGTTAAGGAAACTGTTCTGACATATGAAGTTATTCCATATATATATATATATATGGGTATACCTCTGTAATCATCTTTTAATCTAATAAAATATATATATATATATATATATATATATATATATATATATATATATATATATATATATATATATATATATATATATATATTTTATTATAATTTTAATTTTCTAAAAGGTTTGGTTTCTTTTGAATAATGTCTTAAAAGATTATTACAGAGGTATACCCATCAATGAAGATCCATGTGGACTATTGGCAAGCACACATTCCACAGTAATTGCTATAACCACTGTTTTGGGGAATTAAAATGGAATTAACATTTCTATGAGTTATTTACAATGTTTTAATTGTGAAATATGAATCTCATTTGAACAGTTGTTATCCCTTAAGCTTTAAGACTTACAGACATCCTTAGCTGCATTGCAGGTTAAAATATAACCCATAATATGTGAACGCGTAATTGCATAACAACTCTTTACTTGTTCAATATGCATGATCAAGACTGCTGTATTATTTTACAACAGACCACCAAATTGAAGAGAGCTCTCACTGAAACACATTATCTGTTGTCTCTAATGATGCAAGTAATACTATTTTCTGCCTGTCACATATTCCTTGTTTCTACATTTTTGGCACACGAGCTTGGCTGCGGGCAATGATGGGTCAACAGCCAAATTTAGTTACACTTGCACTGACTGTTTTATCGAGCATACCTGGTTATTTTATATACAGCCCCAACACATGAATAAATTTCTGATATTGTTACTAGTACTTTATGCTCTATACCATAATCCACAATCGAAGGACATACTAGTACTAGTATTGTGTTATTTGTGGAGGAACTACATGAACAGACATGCCAAGCATAATTACAAGATGTTGGTCAAGCACATGCACACAACAGTCCAATTGATCACCTTAAAGCACTCTCTTTTAAACAAACCCAACTGTGATGTTCCTTTGTTCATGGCAACAATGGATCTATAACACTGTATAAATCTGTAGAAAACACTGACCAAGTGCTGTTTTACATGACCAGATTTGTAAATTATGTCCACAAATAAGGGCAGTAAATACAATACTCAAATGGGTGCCATAAGTATGTTCCCTACAGATAAGACAATCGTTTAAAGTCTAAACAGCGGACATACTGTGTGTGTGTGTGTGTGTGCTTGCGTGTACATATATATATATATGTACACACACCTAGGTTTCAAAAAATTAATACACCTCTGAACATTTATGATGGGACCCAACACATAACTGGACAGGGGTCCGGAGGCTGCCTTAGAACTGAATCTAAAAATGTGGAACTCCGCGTTTCAACGGAAAAGTGTGTGTGTGTGTGTGTGTGTGTGTGTGTGTGATAAACTAGAACCAATTAAGCAGACAGAAACAAAGGCTTATGTGCATGTCAACATGATAAAAACAGTTTTCTTTCACACCAGAGTGAGCAACTGCAAATAAGGGAGTTTAAACCACTTCTGGGTTACTCTGCCACAAATAACTGGTGTGGTTATGGACACCTACAGGATGCAAGCCATACTATTACACAACATGGTGTCACGTCACGTCTGGCTTAGAAATACAGATATGAAATAAACTATTTTCTCTGTCCAAAATCATAAAATGAGATGACCAATAACAAAGTCATCCAGTTGTTTACTTGCCTTACCTCTGCATTGAACTCAGAGCCTGTTACTTGTGTTAGTACGGCTGCTTTGTGGCCTGACCAAAACCACAAAGAAATGGCCGAGAAAATCCACACCACACTGGGTCAGTGGGTCACAGGGTCATTCAACCATGAATTACATAATCCAGACAGGTTGTTTACTAAAGGTGCTTTACACTTTCTGCTTTACGTGAATAGTTTATGAAAACTGATGGATTTATTAATCAAACCTGACGGCTGAAGATGAAGGGTTCTATATTTTTTTCAATTAATAACAATCAAACTGCAGGGATAAACATCCCAAAAAGTGATATGTGCAGCAACATTATTGTTCCCTTCATATGCTGAAAAAGAAAATAGAGCAAATCTCAGATACAAAGATTATTCTCCACTGGTGCACAAATAACAGGGCTGTAGGGAGGATTATCACTTGCATCAGATCAGACTAGAAATAGAAATAAATCCGGAAGTTTATTGCTTTTAGCATGCCACCGTATCTTGGTCTAAATCTGGTCACTTCTGTTTTTGTTATCAAGTGCAAGAAGTTGTCCATCCATCCATTCACACACTCACACACACACACACACACACACATATTAAATACATTCAAATCTGAATTTTAGAGTTCCTATAAAAAACATGTTGTATATATATGTTTCATATATAAACTAAACTGGTACAACTGGCACACATGTAAATTAACAGCTTATCTCAGCCATTTAAACATCAATAATGAAGCCCCACTCAGCAATTATATGTAACTGGGTTATATTATTTACTGTTTCACATTTTAAAGATCTTCATGCACTGAGCACTTGTCCTAATTTGTGTCAATAAATGTTGTCATATTTACAATGTAAAAAGTTTGTAATAGGTTTATAAACAACCAATTTATTAGACAGTTTGTCAAAGTTACGTCTCATATGTGTAACTGCTTCAACATGCAAAGTGCCAGTTCCATAGAACCAGTACCTGTTTTTTACATAGCACAACAAGAATCCACATGCCAAAAAACCAATTAATCTCTCAGACAGCTGAAAAAGGACTAAAACTTCTTCAAATTTCCAGCCTTAAATGTGATCTGCTTCTCCTTTCCTTAAGTCCATAAGGCAAAGAAAATAAACAGAAAATATCCATGCAAATATTTTTTTGAGAAATAATCTAACAAAACTCTGTGGTATTTCTTTATTAATAAGTAAACACTATGACTGCATTTCTTTGGGTTGAGTGACAATGATTTGACATAAATACTCACTAATATGCATTTTTAAACTCGAAGCAAAAAATCTGTCTCTTGACAAACATACCTGTGACATATGTCAAACTGTTACAACAATTTTGTCATTTTCTGAGTTTGTGTACTTTCAATGGAGGCTGCATGCACTTCGTTTACTCAAAGCTCTTATAGTAGAAGTTGGTTGTTAAAATATTGACAAATCAACAGAAGAAGATGAATCTCATATACTGTGAATATGTATCTCATCTTACACTTAGGCTTCGTTCACATGCAATGTCTATTTTCTAAATTCTATTTTCTATTCGCGCTATCTTATGATCACTGTCTGTGCCCTGAATATCCCGCCGCGTTATTACTGGCAGCGCGAGCCAGTTACTTATAGTAACTTATAGTAACTGGCTCGCGCTGCCAGTGATTACGCCGTGGGATATTAAGGGCACAGACCGTGATCATAAGACATGCCGCGAATAGAAAATAGAATTTAGAAAATAGACATTGCATGTGAACGAAGCCTTAATTGCACCAAACAGTTAATGATTACCTTCAATGGCAATAATAAACTATAAGAAAATGTCTTTTGGACTATTAGTACAGCACAAGATTCCCATCTGTCCCATAGCTATAATCAGCATGTACACAAAATATATACACATACAAATCTCAAATAAAGCCTACATTAAACATTTCTGATGTGACATTCAATACATACCAAACTATACCCTCCCCAAAAAATTATGAAAATACGGTTACAAATGGAATTACAGAAAATATATCTTAATTTTTACAAGTCATGCACAGTATAAAAACCATAAACACTATACCACTTACATATTCTAACGCTGCTTATGAATACACTATTGAAATTGTTAACCAAAACCTTTATATATTCATATTTAATGGGAAGGGTTAAATTGACGAGGTTTCCTGTCAAACTGGGTCATTGTGACGTGCTTAGTAAATATGCGGGTGTTTTGCACTATTTTTTTCACTGTTAAGAGATAAATAACTGAAGCAGTTCCAAAATATCTGGAAATTAGCAAGATGGCCAAATATAAATTTCATGTTTACATATATTTAAAGTAGATAAAGTAGCCTAACTAAATGACTGGGAGTGAATAACTTACTAATTTTCCGATGAGAACCTTTGACGAAACATGACAAAGCTCCAACATTACTAAACATTTATTTCTTGAAGAAATTTAAACAGTCTCATGAGGGGCTCTTTTTTTATAATACATGAGGTAGTCTTTTACATTTAGAACATTTAAAACAAAATGGCTTTATCAGCGTTTTGTTATTTTAAAAATATAATATGATGTGTTTGCTTTAATTGTAATTTTAATGTAAAAAGTCCTTTGTAGGTATAATGGATATCATATATGAGACTTGAAAACATTTTAAGACCACTGAGTTGTAAGTCTTTGGTCTATGTGATCCCCATTAAAACCTACAATGTACTTGATATACATCCAAAAAAAGGGGTTGAATCAACAAGCTGGAAAATCCAAAAAAGAAAAATTCAGAAAACCAAATATCTGAAATGTATACATATATGCTTATCAATTTAGCTAAATTTTTAAATGACTTGGTATCTTTCACCCCATTTCCATAGATTTTTAGATCGATCTATCCCTGTGGGGAGTCTCACTAGATTACTGTCAGCTTGGCCGGTGTCACGTGTACAGTCCGTTCTGCGTGAACCATCCGTCCTGACCGATTGTACACGCAGCAGACGCGTGTATGAGCCGTTCGGTGAATGATTTGTTGTACTGTTATATTCGGCTAGTTCATTTCCTACCACATTATACATTTACTATGATGGGGATAAAATTCATGTGTTAATTGATAATTTTGATAGAGAATCAGCATCAAATTACAGTTCGATGCATGGATGAACCTACCGTGGACGGGCCGTCGTTTTTCAGCTGCAGGCTACTATTTTAGTATTAATTTTACTAGGCTAGTGTGTTGATATGGCCACCTGAGGGAAATCACAGTAGAGGTGAACATCTATAAGATATGAATACTTCTAAAGATTATGTTTGAATTTGCAGTATGTTCTCAACAGCGCATGATTATTAAGGGCAACGAATGTATTCATGACTCTATAGAGACGGACTGTACACGCCGGAAGTCTCTCAGATTTGCCTGCGCTTTGTGCTCCAAGCGGTACACGCCACACCGGCTTAAGGGTCTGTCCCGCCTACTAAAAGCTGTAAGGGGGTAATTAACTATGGAGCCCGCTCGGCTGACTGCAATTTAGCGTGAACCCCCAGGGAGTTAGGTCGATCTAAATCTTAATCTTTAGATCGATCTAAATCTCTGGGAAAGCACCCTTTGAAAACTTTAATGTCACTTCATATCCAATACACATGTGTAAGGGATGTGGAAGTGGGTACATAAAATGCAGCAGATGAGACAAAACTTGTGTGGCTGGAAGAAGTGCCCAAAATCATAACGAAAAAAAAGTTGCCCACTACTTGGATTTTCACTGACTTGTATATATTTCTTCTACCAGAAATAAGGCATTGTCTTCGACTGCAGTAAGTAGCAGAGGGTAAGGCCATAATCTAAGTCGTAACATTCAAGCCGTGCGTTAAGTAGGCAGATTAATCTCGACTTTTGGTCTTTTTTGTGTGTAAAGACGAGAACTCCACAAAAATAATATGTGCACGGAGTTACTACATATCTAGCCTTTCTTCGACCCAAATGTGGCCATAAAATATGGTCTTGGTGATGAGCTATTGAATGAATTCTGTGTGCATTTAATAACCCCTCATTTCGATTGCACACATCGGCATATGAATCGTGGCAACCACTGCAGCAACTTGAATAAGCAGTGAGCAAATACACCAATAAAATATGTACCAAATCTACACCATTAAAAGCAGATAAATATTATGCATAAGAAGAATGCGTTTAAAAGAAAGTAGTGATTTCTTCAGTAAACTTACTCTCTAAGGCTACTTCGCGCCCACCTGTTGTTATGTTTCACTCCGTTATCACCCCACAGATGGCAATCAATATCAAGAAAAGCCACTGTTCACGATTCACTGAGAGAAAATGGAGTAAGAAAACGGCAATGCTGGTGCATACCAGTATAATGATTTAACATACTAAGGATTGTAAGGAATCTATTACCTTGACAATATAACTACAGCCCTGGGTCTAATTTGATGTTAATTAATTATTTTACAAAGTGGTTGTGAAAATGCTTCCACAAACTTTCTTTTAAAAGCACGCTTCTAAAAATCCATTCACTATTAAATGATTTTTTAGAAACCGAAATACCTAAGCCATTTGTAAAATTGTCAATCATTTTATTAAAGAAATATGAATATGTGGGTTTGAAATTTTAAAATGTGTTCGTATCTGACAGCAAATACGCTGGCTGTTAAGGGCCTACAGTGGCGGATTAGGGGTCCTGACCCCCCTTCGATTTCTGAAAAAAGTCACACCAATGGTCCCCTCTTGAAATTAGAATTTTGACTAGCTGAATCATAGTTCTAAACAGTAGTCTACCAAATGACACCGTTCGCCCTCTAAAATACCAACATTGTTTGTGCCCTTCAGTGAGCCTTGAACCCATGGACGCCAAGGGGGGGGGGGGAAGGTCGACTTCGAATCCTTCAAATAGTCGTGGATCCTCCCCTAGGCTACCCTGGCCTATATAATTATGTAGTCTTAATGCATTAATACTTGATATATTTAACCACCGGAGACAACTATTTGAATTCTCCCCTAAATGGCAGATTATTGTCTCGAAATGTCCACCTTCCTCTCATCGTGCTAAAACGTGACGGTGGCTCAAACTCTGGAAACCCAAGCGAGTCCAGGATGTTGTACAGTCCTGTGCGGGGTCCGACCTGGAAAGATACAGGATCCATGATATATATATATATATATATATATATATATATATATATATAACCATGAATTGAACACTTCTGAAAATATGGCAAGTGACAAGGAAAGAACGCATGTGCCTGCCTGGTTAAGGCGATGTGACTTCAACGTTCCTGGCATAACCAAAGTGCGTGAGTATGTGTTTGTACGTGTGGTATGTGTAAATGTAAATTAATAATTATTACTATCTTATCGCAAATCATATATCAGTGCAAACAATAACATAACGGATGCTTCGCTTGCAAAATTTTAAAAAAATCCAATATCGTTTAAGTAATTCAATTCTTCTGATGAAAAGTATGGGTTAATTTTAATCTTATAAATATCTTAGCCTGGCACTTTTCTTTTTAGAGTACATATACTTTAATCTATTCCAAATAAGATTGGGTTCCTCAACAATTTACATTAATTCAAAACGATATCCGTATAGTTTGTGCTCTAAGAATCAAAAATATTTTACAATTGCCTAATCATGTATTTTCCAACCTCCTGCATCCATGCGCTGAACGTGTATTTCCACTCCGATGCTTTCTCAGCATGCAGATAGGCATTGAAGATGATCAAGTAGACATAGCGTTCCAGGTAATCCAGGCTTAACCTTTTCAAAGACACAGCTTCCGAAGGAGTCTTTGCAGCACGCGTCTAGAAGTTGAAGTGGATATTCTTGGAAATTGAAATTCTAATACAACATATTAGGCCTACTGCTAAGTCATTGTTATTATTACTATTACTATTTTGGCAAATCTGATTCTTTTAATTAACTGTATATACTGAAATGAACCCAAATTTCATTGCATTATAAACATAGATTTTTTAAACGCATTCATTAACAGATTTTCGTATTACTTTATACATACACAGATGCTTATTTCCGTTTTATAAGAAAGGCTAGAAAAGCCTCTTTGTACTAGACTTCTTTGTGATCATGTTATTACCAATGAAGCAACTGAGCTAAAAACGCAATTTTTAAGATCCCATTCCCATACCTAGATCGATCTAGTGGGATTGGTCCAGCTCCGAGGGAATTCTCGCTTAATTGCACTCAGCTTAAGCGGCTTGAATATGTGGCAGAGAATCCCCTCGAAGATGGACCGATCCCGCTAGATCGATGGAAACGAGGTCTTTTGTTGATCTTTATAAGATGCGTTTTAACTCAATTTATCTATTTCTATTTCTAAAAAAACATCAACACGGTGATAATGATGAACCTTCAAAATTAAAAATAAAGCAAAATATAAGAGGGAGTCGAAATTAATATTTAACAGCTAATATAACCTTATTATAAGTCGAAAAAATCAATTCCCTTAAGTGGTAGTACATCGGAGTCATCGTCTCAGAGCACTGGTCTAACACGAAATCCACTTCTCTTTTGATCTGTGGACCGTTCGGTAAAATACGTATCAATTTTGAGACGATCTGAAAAAGATTATCGATAGAATACATGCCTATTTTGAGACAATCTGTACATAAAATTGTACCAGGGTAAGTACAATTTGGATTGGTCTATACGCATTTAAGGTAGTTATGATAACTAAACTTGGACAGCGTTGTAACTGTCACTTTTTAAACTATCATAAGGCCTACTCGAAACTGGTTTATACAAAGCTCAAAATTTTGAAAAATTCGGTACCAAACTGGCTGGGCGGATACGTATGAGTTATGGCTGCACGAAATCCTGATCCTCATCAGTGGATCTTACCTTAAAATTCCCCATCGTAAAAGCAGCATTAGGCACAGATACACGTTCTTGTTCACCTGGGTTGGTCCCAGTTGGAAATCCCTAAAGTAAGACACTAAATTAATTTATGTAACATGCAATTCAAGCTTGTAGATTTTTTTCATCAAAACCTAAGAACCCATTTATAACAGTTCTCTTTTGAATTTTCAAAGTACTAAGAATATAACGGTTTATATAATATCTTAAACTTAAGGTAGGGGTTTCTGTATTTATTGTAATTTTTTTCCAACCAACGTCATAGTCGTGGAGCCCGTACCTTTAAATGTCCATGTATTAAACTTGCGACCACCATGGCAGTAGTCGTTCTCGCTTTTCCAGTTCTACAATAAAACAAGATAGCGGGTTCTTCTCCGTTTGGACAAAATTCCTCCACTTGATATATCATGGATAGCAGAATGTCAAATTCCTGGAATTAAATCATTTTATTTTACTGTAATGATCACGTGTGGTTCTTCGCGACAAAGTCGCATAGCAAATGCGGTTGGAATATAGTTTTAAAGTAATGTAATCGCAGTAGGTCAATTAAAAAATGAAATGAAATTCAAAAAGCAAACTGCAAAATGTCTTCTTTTTTAGGAAATCTTCAAAGCACAACGGATGGCCGTTGTTCTTATCCAAGTCCCGAGGAGAGTGCCTTAATTTAACACATATTTTACTTATAACAATTAATGGTTTTAAATTTTCTGTTCCAGGAAAAACTTTTGGTTCTATCAACATTTTCAGCATACACGTGCGTATGAATTCCGGGCAAGTAAACCATTCAACTGATGCCATTCGTTGCTTTTTAGCAAAGCCAACAAATCAAATTGCGAATGCTACAACCAGTCAGTAGGGTACCTTTTCCGATAACCCCCTGTCGCCAGGGAGGGGTACACGATGATAGAGGACCTTTTCAGACGCCTTACGCATGACATCTTCGGCCATTTCTCGTGGCGTAAGCACAGTGTCAAACTGGAGTAACCTCCGTGGTTGGGTAATATCTTCATATACCTAAAGGAAGTGTAGCATATCCCAGGTGAAATTGCTATATAATGCTTTCTATTGTTTAAGGTATTATACATAACGTTACGTGAGGTGGGATTAAAATATTAAATAAGAAAAGAAACCAAATTAAGCTTATGGTTTCTTCTTGTAACCGCATTTTGTATCTTGTAATGAATGGTCGTGTTTACTCACCTGTAAACCGTTGTTCTCTACAATTTCTTTCTTAAGCGCTCTCTCTTTCTCCTGGTCAAACACAATTGAAGTACATTTTCATTTTAAGAAAATTCCACACAATGCTTATCAGACATTCACTAGACTATACACAGTCTTACAACATACAAATGAATTATTACAAATACTTAAATGAGTTACGCAACACGCGTTTTCAAAGTTGATGAACAAAAAAGTATGCAGCTACTGGTATTTGAAATTGAACATTTTAAAAGAAGGTGAAACTTTCGATTTACTCATGATAGCTGTAATAAAGTAAAACTTTCCAGTTTGATAAGGTACGTTTACCACCAACACCTCGAACCTAGCACGGTTATATAAATGAATAATAGTTGAAATTGGAAGAAGATGAGAACAACTGTCAATATAGGGTGAAATTTGCTGGATGGTCAAAACGTCAGGATTCATAGGTAAAACAAGTTTAGTCTTTTTAGAAACGGTTTACTTTTTTACCAACTGCCATCTGGACTGGCCGTTTGCTATGAAAAAGTAAATAACCTCTATCTCCGTGTCAGATATACCATCCATGGAGATCGGCACATCCAGAAATGCTTCCTCTCTCCAGCAGTACGTATTTTCCCCGCACTGGATCGCCAGATCGTCGCGCACGTTTACTACCAGAACTACAGGGTGCTTTTTTGGACTGCTTGTCAACCGTTGTATTACCAATTTGAGGCCCTGGATTAAAAGTCTCAGAAATGGTATATTGACTACTATTACTCCTACAACAACTTCTACTACAGGGCCTACTACTACTACTACTACTACTATTATTATTATTATTATGTTAAAAAAATTATTCTTTGTTTTGCCGTTTTGTTTCAAACTTTCCTTTCTTACCCAACTCTAATTTCTTGATACAAGATTGATGGGTTGCAGGTCAAGCTGATCTTTCTCAAAAATATGTTTTTACCTCTTTATTTGGTTGAGCCATGCCGTAAACAGGAATCTTCTTGATATCTCTGAAGTTTGACACAGACACGTCCAGTTTAGTGCTCAGGACGTCTAACCCCACGTGGTCATCTGCTACCTGTAGGCACACGAAGATTACTCACATTAATTTATACAGATACATGGCACGCGGTGTTTCATGATTGTATATGTTATTACGTGGCTGGCTTGTTAGTGATATTGCCTTACTGCCGTGTAAGTGATTTCACGAGACTGATTTGTATGTGAAATATGGTAATATTACTGCATAAAGTGAAACCCAATAAATTGGCAAACAAGATATTGCACTTACAAATATAAATTATAGTGCAAATCTGTTGAGCTATACTGACATGAATCATAATTTTGCTTGGAATAATTAGCGGAAGAAGCTTTGACATATATCCCTTATCTAAATGAAATGGTCATTAGGAATTTGTATCTGGTGGGTAAATTTATTATCTTGTAAGAATCGCTGCTTTAGTTTTGCCGTGACAGCGGCTATCCCAGCGGGCAAATTATGTTGTTTTAACGTTGAAACAACGTTGAACCATAACGTTGAGAAGATATTGAATAAACGTTGGATTTGAAAGTTGTGTCAACCTCAGATAACAACGTTGTATCAACGTCAGAAAACAATGTTATATCAACCCCACCCAGCAGGAAATTAGCCTGGATGTGTTTAGCAGTAGGACATGTTTGATGGCTAAATATATGTAGGGTATTAATGTATGACCTTTATGTTAAAATTTCCGAGGTTTAGATTAATATATATATATATATATATATATATATATATATATATATAACACTAGGTCACAGTCACCTCAACCTGTCTATCTATAACAGGTTACCAAGAACTGTTAACTTTATTAATTCACTCCTCATTTACAGCAATTTATTCATCCTAGTGTTAGCTGACCTTGCAAGGAATGCAGTTTATTGGAATGTATTTCTGAATAAGAAGTTAAGAAAATTCACTAGTCAACTAAAGACACAAAACAACTGTCATTTTTACTTTAAAACCATTTTGTTATTATTTTGATAAATTTAGTTACAATATTGATAAACAAAGTATCACGTTTTCAATAATTAATATTTTAAATTACAACTGCAAGGTTGTGTCATTTACCAAAATACAACGTTGAGTCAACGTCACATTATGACGGTGTTTCGACGTGGCTGGATCAACGTTGATTTTACGTTGAATTAAGGAAGATCAACGGCAATTCAACGTATCAACCTGTTTTCAACGTTGATTCAACGCAACTATGCCTGCTGGGTTGAGACTTGAAAAGAATCGAGAACGTTCATATCAAAGTAGCCTACCTTGAATGTGTATTCCTCGTTCCATATATATACAGTATAAATGCACACGATTTTGTGTAAATTCTTCACATTGATATTAATCTCACTCTCCCTTGTATCGTCTAAGTAGACCATCGACAACATGAATCATTATCTCACACTGCCAATGCTCTTCATAGACAATATGAGTCATTATCTCGCAATTCCCAATGCACCTTAACCGTAAGAAGAAATCAATTCCCAGTGACAATTACCAAACAAGCCTAAACACTAACCAAGTAGCGCGTATTATCTAAGAGTAAACTGGGCTTTGTCGTTCTCTCAGATATATCTAGTTGTCCAAGAAGCCTGTATAACATGGGGTTGTCACGCATCCATTGGCTGAAACTGGTGTGGAACCTGAAACCATACTAAAACAAAACCATAAGACATAGATTTGAGTGTGTCATATAGTCCCTGGAAAAATATAAGTCAAAATATAAGAAAAATAAAAGTCAAAATGAAAAAGTGGACGAAGACGCAGTGCAAATAAAGAATACTAAATAACATTTTCAAGAACAGCTTAGCACAACCATAACCAGTTTTGGCTACACATATATCATCAAGGTACAGTATGTCCATTGATTACATAAATAATACTTAACAAATTATATATATGATAAGAAAGCAATTTTCAAATTTTGAATAAAAGGAAAAAGCCAAACGTAAAGGAGGTAAATGAATGTTCGATATTTAAAAGCATGCTTCTCAGAGACATTTTTCTTTGTAAGATTATGTCATAATAATAATTATGATTGTGCACCATGTGCGATAGTGTCTGTTATTCCAATCCAACCATTAGCTCTTTTCCGTTCATCGTCACTTTTTTGTTTCTTTTTTTATCTTTATTACTCAGATCCAGTTTACTTTAACAGTGAACAGATGTAATCATTCATTCTAGTCTATCGCCCTCCGGCGTTTTTTTTTTTTTTTTTTTTTTTTTTTTTTTTTTTTTTTTTTACCTGGTCATGAAGATATGCGTTGAAGCATATCAGGTAGAAGTACCGCTCCAGATATCTCTTACAGCGATTGTGGAATCGCAGTCTTGCGCTTTCACCCTGATAGAAAGCAAAAAATGAAACATACGAGGAATTTAGTTTCTGTGAGTCAAAGAAAGTCGGTGAAAAGTTGGCGTAAAACGCCACAAACAATAAATGTTGAATTATATCCATTATATCCGTAAAATTCTAAGCTTATTAACAGATTTTGTCAGTTTATTTTACTTTTTTATATCATGAATAAGAAAAACACTCGTAGGAAAATGCATGTGCATGCGTGCGTGTGTGTGTGTGTGTGTGTGTGTGACTGAATTCCTCACAGATATCTTACATCGACCGTGTAATCTTCGGTTACATTTTCTAGAGTTTCTCTGGCGTCGTTCAGCTTGTCGATAAGGTGATGCAGTCTCCCACACATGTTGATCATGGTATCAACCTACTCAGAAAAAAACATCTTATGATACACATCGGTACACGCAAGTAAAGCTTTTAAAAGCTATTTCGGGACTTTAAGTCGAATTGACGACGCTGAGTATCCCGGTCTACTGATAATATTGGTGGAACAACTGCTAGTCTTGTTATGTTATCTTCGCGGCAAATGTGTGACCACCCTGACCCATATTTTACAGGTGGAACCTCCATCCCACCTGTTTATTCTCAGTAGCTCGGATGAATTTAACTCTCATCTGATCATTCGGGATTCTACGAGATATGCGTGCGCCTGCGTGGTACTCAATTCTGCGTTCGCTTGTCTTCGTGCTCACACGTGCTCTCGATTATTCATCGATTTTTTATAATTTACGTGGTTTTTTAAAGACTGGTCATTCTCTTTTGTGAGAGATTGCTTGACAGACAATCTTTTGTACTATTTGACGCTGGTTTTTTAGCATGTCGTCGGCTCAGACCGGACTGCAAAGCGACTTAGTTGGCGCTATTATTGCTCAGGCTGAGGCAAGCCAGAGTGGCGCAGAGCGGGCTTCAGCAAAGGATGCTGGCTCAGAAAAATCGACTACCACAACCAAATCTAGTGGTAATAGGGGTAAAAGACTAAGAACCCCGAGCTCTGCTTATAGCAAAAGAGCAAAGCTGACAAAGGACGTCAGCTTCACGGACGGTGCAGGCTCCCATGGAAAAAACCTAAATTCCAAGGATGCGATTCCTTCGGAAACCTCCGTACACGAGGCAGATTCGGAGTCACGTGACGACCCGAACAACAAATCTAACAATTCGGCTACACATGATGGCAGCGCCCATGGTCCTAGAAGTAGCCGGAGCTCACGCTCGCATGGAAACTACTCCAAGTCATTCAGTGACCATTCAGTGAGCTCTCGTGAGGTACAAAAAGATATGAACGACATGAAGGAGCAATTGTGTAATATTCAACAGATGCTAGCGTCTCTTACTCCTGTCGTATCGGAACTTAAACGTGCGTACGATGCTAGTATAAATAGCGACCAGGATGGTGAGCCCCCAGAGAAGAGACAGAGGCTTATTTTGTCAGATGATGAGGAATCCCTGTGTGAGGAATCTTACTTTCGTTCTACTCCTGCCAATGATGATAGTAATGCTGACAGTGATAGCAGTGACAGTCCTGCTAAGGAAAAACCCTCAGAAAATCAGGTCAGTCAGCCTCAGGGCTTACAATGTTTGAAAAACATTTTGGCTGCAGTGACTAATGATGAAGTTAGAGGCCCGAAAGTTCATGATGATGTTGCTAAAATCATGAACACTGTTTTGTACAAGGGTATGCCTAAGGAAGTTCTGGAGGATATGGTGAAACTTTATCACCCACCTGAGAACTGTACCTACATGACTCAGATCAAATGTAACCAGAGACTGTGGGGAACACTGAGACCTTTAACCAAATATAATGACAAGATAATGCAAAACTGGCAAACCAACATATTCCATGGACTTACACCCTTCCTGGAGATAGCTGATGCTTGTTCTAAACACCTTGAAGGAGAAGGAGATGTGCCTTCTCCTGAAACATTGCTAGCAAAGATGACAGACGGATTCAGCATCCTTGCTGCAGTTGTACATGACATTTCTATGTTTCGCAGAGAACTCGCCAAACCAGACATTAATGAGAAATACAAAGCTTTGGCTTCCCCACAGAATCCTGTCACCAAGGAGCTGTTTGGTGACAATTTGGATGCAAATATGAAGGATATTGAAGAAGGCCTAAAAATCTCTAACAAGGTTCAGAAGAAAATAGCACGCCCTAGACCCACAAATATCTTCTCCAAACCCAGGGGATTTCCTACAAGGGCAACAGCTCGCTATGACAACAAAAAAGCTGGTTCTTTTTTAGGAGGGAAGAACCAGAGAAGTCAACAGAACAACAGGAAAAACTGGACAGGGAAAAAGTTCCAGAAGAAAGAGTATTAGGAAATACTCATGTAAGTCAACCTTTTGTTGCTGGTAATATAAAACAGTCTCTTCTTGAATGGCAGAAGTTGACTTCAGATCCAGTGATACTCTCTTATGTTGTAGGGGTCAAGTTAGACTTTACAGAACAACCTGTACAAGATTTTGAGCCTAACAGCTTAAACTTTAGTTCAGCAGAACAGCTTATTGTGGATTCAGAAATTAAAAAATTGCTTGACAAAGGTGTCATCATATCCTCTAATGAGGAACCAGGACAGTTTGTTTCTCCCATTTTTCTCAGGCCAAAAAAGGATGGCACCCATAGGATGATTCTTAACTTGAGAAAATTGAACTCTTGTATAAAATACCATCATTTTAAAATGGACACGGTGCAAACTTGTCTAAATCTTATGACTCCAAATTGTTACTTAGCTTCACTGGATCTGAAGCATGCTTACTACTCTGTCCCTGTAGCTCCAGAATTTCAGAAATACCTTAAATTTAGATGGAAAGGCAGTCTTTTTTCATATGTTGCACTTCCAAATGGACTGGCCTCTGCACCCAGAATCTGGACTAAGCTTCTTAAACCAGTTTTGGCACAATTAAGGTCAAAAGCATACATTTCCAGCATTTACTTGGATGACCTTTATTTACAAGGTGAAACTAAGGAAGCTTGTGAGGAGAATGTTAGAGAAACTGTGCAATTACTATCGAAATTGGGTTTTGTTATTCATGAACAAAAGTCCACACTAGTTCCTGTTCAAATTATGGACCACTTGGGCTTTACCTTGAACTCTAGGTCAATGACAGTTATGCTCACTTCAGAGAGAAGGGCTAACATTGTTTCAAAATTAATGGACAGAATGAAAAAGCCTAAATGCACAATTAGGCAAGGTGCACAGTTGATAGGTTCCCTAGTTTCAGCTTTACCTGGGGTACAATATGGGGAACTACACTACAGGTCCCTGGAAATGGATAAAATTCTAGCCCTTAAGAAAAACAGGGGTAATTTTGATGCACATATGATTTTTAGTAACAAGGCAATCACAGACATAGTATGGTGGATAGATAACATCAACTTGGCAAAAAATCTAAGACGCTCCAATCCTGACTGTATTATTCAGACAGATGCATCAAAAATGGGATGGGGTGCAGTGTTACAAGAGTCCACAACAGGGGGTAGATGGCAGAAATGTGAAATGACTAAACATATCAATTTTTTGGAACTTAGGGCGGCCCAGCTTGGGTTACGGTCTTTTCAAAAGGACATTTGTGGAAAACATGTACAGTTACAGATGGATAATACTACTGCTGTTGCATACATAAGAAATATGGGAGGCACCCATTCTAGTGAATGTAATGAGATCACCCTTTCTATCTGGAAGTGGGCAATTAAACACAACATTTGGCTCTCAGCAACTCACATCCCAGGTGTCCTTAATGTTGTGGCAGACAAACATAGCAGATATTTTAATGATAGGACAGAATGGTCTTTATCCCCCTCTATTTTTGAGCATTTAGCTGCATTCCTTGGGAGACCTTCTGTTGACCTGTTTGCCTCCAGGTTGAATCATAAGACAGAACTTTATTATGCCTGGAAACCAGACCCCCATGCACTTGCAATAGATGCTTTTCAGCAGTCTTGGTCTGTAAACTTAAACTATGCATTTCCTCCTTTCAGTATGCTGAATCAGGTCCTTCAGAAGCTGCAGACAGACCAGGCCGACATCTTGCTGATAGCTCCACTGTGGGCCACACAGCCATGGTTCCCAGTCCTCCTTCAGATGCTCTACAGAGAACCAGTGCTGTTGCCGCCAACACACAAAATCCTGAGCCTTCCGCACAAAAAAGGGGAGGTGCACCCACTGTCAGACAAGATGAGGCTGATGGCATGTTTGTTATCGGGAAAAGCTTACAAGAAAAGGGTATTTCAGGCAAAACTCAAGACATTATTATGCAATCTTGGCGGACTGGCACACGAAAACAGTACAACACCTACATCAAAAAATGGATTAATTACTGCACTAAACTCAATTATGATCCCTTTCAGCCAAGTGTGCCACAAATATTAGGATTTCTCACTGAACTGTTTGAAGCTGGTCTTAATTACAGTGCCATTTGCACTGCAAGATCTGCTTTATCAGCTTTTGTGCAACTGAAAGATTCCTCAACACTTTGATCTAACCAGCTCATCAAGCGTTTCATCAAAGGTGTATTTCACAGCAGACCTTCTTTTCCCAGATACCAAACCACATGGGATACAAATATTGTATTAGCATACCTAGAGAAATTATCACCAGTTTCAGAACTTTCAGACAAAGATCTAACACTCAAACTAGTTATGCTGGTGGCACTGATATCAGGACAAAGATGTCAATCAATTCATCTCATGAACCTTAAAACAGTGTTAAAAACTGACACAGGAGTGGCTTTTTTAATTGATGCATTAGTTAAACAGTCTAGGCCAACAAAAGATCAGCCAATCATAAACTTACCTGGTTTCCCAGAGAACAGCAGACTCTGTGTGTTGAATGTGTTACATGAATATTTAATTAGAACTAGCAAATATAGAAGTAGTGGTGTTTCACAACTTTTTCTTAGTTACAACAGACCTTTTAATCCTGTAAAAAAGGATACGATTGCTAGATGGATAAAAACAGTCATGTTAAAGGCTGGAGTGGATACAAGTGTGTTTAAAGCACATAGCACACGTGCAGCTTCTACTAGTAAAGCTTTTGCTGCCAATATTCCACTCAGTACCATTTTACGTACAGCTGGTTGGAGTAACAACAATACCTTTTCTAGGTTTTATAACAAACCAACAGTATCACAGAATACTAGTTTTGCTTTTTCAGTGCTTGAAAAACTGTGATTATGATTCATGAGAATATTGTTTGAGTTGCATTAAAAAAAAAAAAAAAAAAAAAACTTGTTTCAACAGTTCTTTGTTCGTGTTCACGACAGCTTTGAAATCTCGTAGAATCCCGAATGATCAGATGAGAGTTAAATTTAAAGATTAAACGAGACTTACCTGTAAGTTGAAGTTTGATTGGAATTTAACTCTCATCTGGATCATTTGAGGGATTATACGCCCACCCTTATTTTCAGTTAACACCCACCCTTCTTCCTTTGTTGCCGTGAACACTCAACTTTAAAGATTGAGTACCACGCAGGCGCACGCATATCTCGTATAATCCCTCAAATGATCCAGATGAGAGTTAAATTCCAATCAAACTTCAACTTACAGGTAAGTCTCGTTTAATCTTTAAAGTTTCCGAGTGGGAGGCGGAACGTCATTAGTTAGACTAAATTAATAAGTCCAGTAATAGCTTAAAAAAAGCTTTTACCTGTGTAACATACGACTGGGTGACGTATCTTCACAGGCCAAGGGATTTAGAGGATTTTTAGGTCGTGTTCACAATCAAAGCTTTCAATTAAAATACGTAAGTGTTGCAAATATAAAATGTTTGGGGACAGGTGAATAAGCACCATATTGTTAATGATTTTTTTTTCAACTTAAACTGTAACCTGCTAAAATGGAGCGATAGTTGACAGCATAGTATCAGTAAAAAGTACAAAGTTAGGGCCTATACCCGGTTTTTTATGGTTTTGGAGAGCTAAGATTAATTTTTGTGCAAAAAAGTCTCTTAAAGTCGATTATTCATCATTTAGAGTTCCACAGAACGACCCAAAACAGGAATACACCTGTAAAATAAAAGAATGATTATACTCGCCTCTATTTTATAGTTTCTTCCATTTGGAAAGTAATGCACCAACTCCTCAATGACCGCATAATGCCAACGCGAGCGTTTGGAGGGCTCGGGCACCGAATGCGAAACTCTGAAAAAACGTTAACGGTTCCAAAAGAAGTTGGAGTTGGAAAGGAAGTACTTTCTTATTCTCATTGATTAGTATTTTTTAAAACAGGGTATTTTTAAAAGCAGAGAATGACGATTATCGAACGAAGTGCTCTTACTCCCGGAACTGTCACTGAAATCCTTCTTTTCTTTTCTATTATTCTTTGAAACTTGTGAAACTACTACAAATTCTTTAAAACCTTTAAAACTCCAACAACTGTATGGGGAGATGAAACACTCAAAATAAATAAATAAATAAATAAATAAAACTCACAATATTGTCCGAAAGCCATGTTCATGCGCCAGAAGAAGGCAGCCTATCACGGATCCCAATGTCGACCGCGAAACTCCCGTGTGATCCGCAAACACCAACGCCCTTGGACGCTTGGCCCCTTGCCCATGTATCGCGTCCTTAGTGGTACCATACAAGAATGGGTTGGGTTATATTCAAAGTGTTACACACACACACACACACACACACACACACACACACACACACACACACTAATCGAAGTGGATAGTCCAAATATTCCTTGTAAACCGCTTCATATACATAAAACGTTCTTGTGTAAAATGCGTGTATTCGCCTTACACCAGTTACATAGCGCGTCAAAAAGGTGACTGTCACAACCTAATTTTATTAGGACTAAGCAGAGATTTGTATTTTCCATAAATCAAGTAATCTTATATGCTGTCATGATGAGTGTCACCAGTAAGATGTCCTGATGTTTTGTGTGTGCTGTTTGCTAAGTTCGAGCGTTATTGCAAAATAATTAAGTAGCATCCCTGAACGTGTACACAAAATACAATCGCTGGTCAACCCATTATCCTGCGTTCTTTAAAGACAGCAAAAAGGAAATAACTACCATATCACAGGTCTTACCTTATACAGTTTGAGTATTGAGTCAAAATCCGCTTCAGACGGGGCACCCTCGGGGGGAAAACAAAGTCGTCCATATCTAAAAAACAAATATCTGCTATCAACTAACTGATGTATTCCTTTGTATTACAAAAAACTGTTTGCTTCTGTACCATACAGACAATAATGTCTTAAAAAGAGGAAAATCACATATATTTTCAGTATATTAAAATAAAGCTATTTATCCCACAGATTATGCAGGCCATATGCTAACAGTGCATTCAGAACAACTTGATCCACGGACTAACAGATCCGCGGACTAAATATAGCCGACCCACTTAAAAGCAGCGCCGGCTTATCTCCTGATGGCCTCCCCGCCTCCATTCGCGCCGACGCTGCAGGGGTCTTGCAATTAAACCTCGGAGATTTAACCCGTTTAGTGGCGCGTTTGGCGGCGAGGAGTCCATCAGGGGGTTTAATCACTTGCTTTTAATTGGGCTCGGTCATATTTAATCGACAGATCAGTTAGTCCACGGGTCATCTGATTTGAATGTGCACATTTAGGAATCGTGTTAAGCCCACTGCTTATTACAAAGTATATAGGTCTTCTCATACTGTTATTATCCAACATTTGAGTGCAATGATGACAAACGTCGCGTCCATAATGGCTCAAGTTAAACAGAAAACAATATTCAAGCAAACAAAACACAAAAGCCATATATCACGCATCAATTCTTACACGTACGGAAGCATACACACACGCGCGCGCGCGCGCACGCACGCATGCACGCACGCACACTAGGTAAACAGGCACGCCAACAGAAACAAACACACCCACGACACTACTTACATATGGGCTGCACTCGCACCCGTTAAAACAAGGCCTTGCATTCATGCGCACATACCAGTGGGTCTACAAACACTCAAACATACACGAACAGACACACCTGATCAGCGGGTTGTAAAAGGTAAGTCTTGAGTAGACCTCCTCGCTGGATGTAATGAAGTCCTCGTGGGACACGCAGAGCATCTGGGGTTTACACGTTAAGTTCTTCAAATCAGTGTAGAAAAAGAAGCATCCATCGTCTCTCAAACTTCCCAATTCTATGATCTGAAAGAGGAAAATATGATAAATTTACATCTCAGTTATAATAATAATAAATATACTTTTTGGTATATTTTTGGTAAAATTAATGGTTAGGAAAAATGTTATTATGTTTAAAATACAAATTGTGTAATTTCAATGTATACCTAAAACAAATATGTTCTTAAAATCGTTTATCAAACATGAACAGCAGTACAACTTTTCCTGATAATCAACCTCTTTTCTTATATCTGCTTCTAAGTCCGCCATTGTCTCAGGAGTGTGACATTCATGCTCAATGTCCTCGTGCGGATTGTCAATATGTCGAAGCGAAAACGGTATACTGTTCTTTTTAACATTATCTTGCACAAAAAAGACTGGGTCTTCCCGCAAACAAAAGAAAAGGACCTGGGAATGGATAAATAAAATTACTACAAGTTACTCTCGATAAAAATTACATTTTTATCATAAAATTTCATTTTTATCATAAAATTACAATTACATGTAGATGTAACAAGCAGGTTTTATGACAAAGTTATATTTCAAAAGAAAACTTATGGTTTTCTATTCTTCTTACACTAAGCGGTTTCTATGTAACACTGAGGTGCACGATTCGTGCTGATTTAAAGGAAAATGTTACCTTTACCATTTTCATATTGCTCCGAGTAATTAATGTCACTACCATGGTTAGACAAATTGCTTTTAGAAAACGTCGTTTAGGTTTTTTTTTTATGGACCATATTTATTTGTACATTTGTAGATGTTAAAATTATTAAAATAACAAAAATTGTGCCATCTCGTTATATCAAACAAAACAACGTCTACGACTTTTGATTAAGCCTTGCGATCCAGATACATGACCGAGAAGACAGAAAAAAATCATCAAAGAGAGGGCTAATTTCCTATTTTTGTTGATGAAATATGAAATGCAACTTTAAAAAATCTCGAGACATTCCTTAGAAGCCCCTTTTAATAACTGTCACAAACACAATAAATAAGATTGAATTTAGGCCTATAGGTGATGTGGTGACCGAAAATGGCATTTCTACCCCAATACGAGTCTATTATGTAACCCGAAGAAAACAATATTTATAGCATTTTATCTCCGTAGTCTGTCAAATGAGTTAAGTCCTTTGTGCCAGATGACAGTAATGTTGTAAATTGGCAGGTGCTCCCACCTCTTCCCTGGAACTAAGACGATTAACATCGACGCTAGTTTTCCATTACACTGAACCATAATCATTGTTACATATTGGTTTCAGAGACCCTTATGCAATACCAGAATTAAGTTAACACCAACATATTGTATATCTTATTGCATGTCAGTGTTGGATTAAGCTTCATTAACAGGAAACTACCGGCAAATGTTATTGGGAAATATCCAGACGACGAGGAACCAAAAGCTTTATTTACATACAGTATTACAGGTTATATATATAAAAGTTGAAAAAGTCACATTATGAAACCTACTTGTATGTTTCCTGACACATCTGAAACGGTAATGAATAATATGATATAGTAGATTTTTTCAAAATGTGACTTATTTCCACTTTTACACACACGCGCGCGCGCGCGCACACACACACACACACTCACACACACTCTATCTATCTATCTATCTATCTATCTATATCTATCTATCTATCTATCTATCTATAGCTCTCTCTCTCTCTCTCTCTCTCTCTCTCTCTCTCTCTCTCTCTATATATATATATATATATATATATATATATATATATACACACACACACACACGTCAATACCTCCATATTATCCTGTGTTAATTTGCACAAGATATTGTTAATCCCCTGCAGAGAGGGCTGGCCCATGGCATATACACTGTAACCAGCCGCGTTGCTGCGCACATTCGGAGTGTCATATGTTGCCATTGAGTTCAACTTGTCAAAATGGTCAGAAACATCTTTCACCAAAATATATTTATTCTACAATATACAAGCAAAGACCGGATTCAATGGAATCGAGAGCTTTGTTATTAATGGTGTACATTGTCAGTAATGAAGGATACTATAAAAATCATCTGAAAATAATCATTATTTCAAACTTTTGGTTTAACTGACACAGTAAAATTAAGATGAATTCAACATTTTGTAGAACTCTAGTCGAAAACGAACCCATTTAATTGTTCAAAAAATGACGAGGCTTTACTGATAAATGTAGATTTTCATTCTTTCTTATAATATGCTCTATCGATTCCTTCATACCCGAACTAGGGGGTGTTCTGGCAGCGAGTTTGCTATACGACCATATACGATTGGCTCTTTGAAGGTGAGGAAATGCTGAAACTCTTCTTGGCAGTTTCTGATAATAATTGGTGCCACTCTTCCAGCAGATCGTATAAGTTGACATCTCCCAGCGCACCTTTGTGCTAAAAAACAAATGTAGTTAGAATAAAATAACAACGGTGTAGAAGAGTGAGTACCGTACTTTATCCTCAGCAGAATTCTTACACACAAGTAAACCATTGTGACAGCAAAGATCTGACTCTCTCCAAAGCCAAATAGTTTTGTCACCATGCAGAGACATAAGTTTTCATTTCTTGGGGGTATCAATACCAACCTTCTGTCGCCGTGTTTCTAGCGTGAAATTGGTCATATATTTGTGTCTCTCCTGTAAGCATGTCTTCCACAATAATACTTCTAGCTGAACTGGCAGAGGCACCCATACCTGGCATATAGAAGTAATTAAAACAAGTAGTATTAAACAATTCTCGGTGGTTAGTTAGTTAAGATAAATATATTTAATATTTTGATTGTTTTATAGTCCCAAAAGTATAATTGATAACAATAATTTCATTTATTGTAACAGGCACTATCATTCAACAAGAAACACAAGACCTACTTACTGGTAATTTAAGGTTTGCTAACAAGAATGCGAAAAAAGATTTTGCACAAAAATATGTATATTCTGATTAAGCTATGTGACCATAGTACAATACCTTCTGCCCTTACTATAGTACTTCAACATGCGGCTAAAGAATACTATTACATACACGTATATTGCATGATAGGAAAAGCATAGTAACAATCGTTTATCACAACAAATTTCTTACATACCCCTAGTATACAACTGCCATCATGAACATGTACAACAACATGATACAAGTGTTCTTTTTATCACACTTTTATCGCTAAAATAAGTCACATTAGAAGTCCTTCCAAAATCTACAATGAATTAACACAAATGTAAATAAATAGGCCTAAATAGAGAATGAAATTGTTAAACGAAACGAAGAATCAGGATGTGTGTATCGCTGTGAATATTGTTTCTCCGCACCTCAGTTTCTGTCCGAAGTGCTTTTGACCGGCAAATGATCCAAAATATATTGATCATAAGGACGATTTATGTACAATAAGCATCAAGAAAACGTGCATACACGTGTATAGTAACCATGGCCTACACTTTCCATCTCTTTTTTTTTGTACGTAGATCAACATTACCTAATATAACGAAAAACTAATCATAAAGATGTGCATTGGCATCGATATTTTCCTTCTTATGTTCATTCATTTCTTCATATTTTAGAATGTATTTACAAAACATATTGTATTACTAGCATTTGTGAACCAAACACGCGTTTTTTATCATACTATTTGTCTATGAACGGGTGTACCCGTTTGTCTTTTCTATACAGCCACGTCTATACCGTGAACACTCGGTGTACAGAGCAATGAACACCTTCCTGTCGTTCTAAACATGTACGCATCTCCAGAAAGAGATCTTTATCGCTCCTTGTCCACTTGTCCATTATAACACGATATACCAAATATATGGATTACGATCCACTTTCACAAAAAGGCTGAAGTACAGTATTGCATTTCCCTGTCATGAATATTTACTCACCTTAAACCTTGACCATGTGCTCCCAGATCAGTGCCACTGCCAGAGCATACAGAATTGTTCTGTCGCAACCTGTTAACTTGTGACAACCTGAGGTGCCGGCAATACACAGTATGTGATAACCATCGCACAACAATTTACACGGTTTGAGGAAGAACCAATCAATATGATTAGGCCTAAACAGACTCTATGTTATTCTAGGTAATCTTGAACAGACATTTTTGTTCAAACACTGTAGGGTGACTGCAAGACTAGAATACAATGCATCGTTGACAACGTTGTACTGCAGGTCCAAACAACGGGAATATTAAATTTGTTTTGTTGTTTATTTCATATGTCAAAGCTAATACCAAGTATAACATTTCAGGTACCATAACATATCACACGACCGTACGGATATGATAAATTTTTATGCTACATGACATGCTGTTGTAATGAGATCAAGCGTTCCATCTGAGTCTATGAAGAAAAATGTATCGAGACAATGGCACAGCAATAAAGATGCTTTCAGCACTAATTGTCAGTACAGTAAACTTGCCCTGTTACGCATGTTGGAAAAAATCTACATAATATATACTCACAATGTAAAATAATTGACTTGATCGAATATTAAAGATGAATACTGGTTTGTACACACCCGTTTTACAAATATATGACAATGTAGGTAAAAATGTCATAGAAACTGAAAAATAAGGATGTAGCCTACACCGCCATATTGCTCTAAATATCTTATATTGGAGCTATGATTACATCTTGAAGCACGGGTTTTGTGCGAAGTGCATTTGTATTACTTTGCTGTGATTCTACTCGACATCGTGTTTTAAGGATTATCTCCTTAAGCAGGCATGCTTCATCTTTATCCTGAGATTTATTGATTTATCAGTTGTGTTGCTTAATCAAGCAGACAACAGAACGAAGTGTAAGAAATATTACCCGAGTAAGTTAGATGGTATATTGGAAAGTTACTTAGGTGGAAATAATACGCACTAGACTTTCATATTTAAAAAAATGGAAATTTCAGAACTTTGCCAATCAAAAAGATATATACTATTAAAACCGTTCACAGAAATATGATCCATACACCCGTAATGGAGGAAAAGACTGACGACTTTCACTCTTGACCTGTAAAGATTGGTCACTCTATTACAAAGATACCGCAAACGGGTTTATGTATATATAATAATTATTTTCAACAGTTTAGTACACACATAAAAGGAAAGTTGGCCTTAGATGTATAGCATGTGTTTATCCCATTTTCTTAAGTGCAACGTCACAAAATTCACGCAGGATCTAAGTGGGGTTTATATTCAAAAGAACATTTATGAACATTCTAGAATTCGGAACAACAATGTAGAATTTGGTAGACTATGGCACTGTAATAACTTCTAGAAGCTTCTATATCCTAGAAATTTCTAGAACTAAACAACTGAGGTTATATAATACATTTTAGGGCTCTTTCCGTCATAACTGTTTATTACTGCTTACTGGATACTGTTTGTTGTAGTCATTGCAACAACTTGGAATTGCAATACCGATTATCACGCAGATTATCACGCTGCTGGATTTACAATTTTGTAACTTGGGCACTTATTATAAAATAAAGAATAGAAACCTGTTTTGCGATTTAAAACACCTAAAAAGGTTTTTTATGTACTAACATACCACTGACAGAAATATTTCTCACACAAGCGAATATACAAATACTAACCGCACATACAGGCAAGGAGACAAAAACTGAATAAATAAGGGGTATATTTAACTTCATGTACCGTAAGTAATGCAACGACTGGGATACATATCTTTAAAATCACACATGCGCAATAATCGAAGTTATCAAGTCTTACAAAGTGAAGTAATTAAGTACTGAGTTCACAGAGAAACCTGTTCATCTGGGCTAAAATATATACATTTTATGGATTATCTGCAATAAAATCAAATTTAGAGGTAAAGATATTTGAACAAATTAATATTAGAAATAAAATCAAATGATGCATTTTCCTTTAGTATTTCTTTCCAAACCCTTCAGACCAGCTGCAATTTGTCTATCAAAATTATCAAACGAAGCGGAATTCAAATTATGATATTCTTATCTTACTGGAAAACAACAATTAAATAGCTTTAAAAGGCAAAGAAGAGCAATGAAAGAAAATAAGCCTATTTCGTGTGACATTAAAAGATGACGTAAAATGTTTCATAATTCTCAAAATATTCAAAACATTGAAAAAGGCACGAATGGCTCCACGTGCATGTATAAAACACTGCCATTAGGGAGAGGGGCTAGTTGGACCCCGGGGTAAGTTGGCCCCCATCAAGTCTCTGTAATAAAGTTACTTTAAGATGCTAAATTATTTCATTTGGACTCACTGCCGACGCTTTCATAGCACTATTGGATACGGTCACTTTACAAAATGATTTGATCAATTCTTCTAGCCCCGGTCTCCCCTATGTACCATATGTAAATCTCAAAACAAAAATGCTTGCATCAATTTCTGAAATAGAAAAAGAGTACAGTCGAAGGCTCGAAAGACATGGAAGACGCACGAACAGAAAACGATAACAAAACCATTATTCGAGAACACACTACTTGAACTGAATTCATATACATTGTTTTATTAATATAGTAACACTCATAATGCACCCTGATTCTTAGCATGTCTTTCAGTTTAATGTTTACAGACAGACAGCAAGAAGATAACAATGTGGTATCAAAATAAACCGCTTACCAATACAGAGAGTGGCAGATTATAATTAAATATAGCAAAAGGATAATAGTCACACAGTGAGCCAGAGGCTATTATATATATAAATAAGAGATTATTAACAGTTGGCTTACTTCACTCATATAAACGGTAAAAAAGGTAATGTAGACCTTGAACTTGGTTTTGAAAGTAGACATCACAAGCAGTGTACTGAAAGAGCTGAATGCGACAGGAGAGAAACGGTATTTCACACCCAAAAAACCAGAGACTGCTGCATTGCGTGGTTTTCCTTTGGCTCTCGACCAATTTCAAGTTTAAGTAAAACACCTATGCGTATGTTCATGTGTGTTTACTGATCCGGTAAGGTAGTCCTAAACAACGTTTTTGCTGTGACTGTCTTTAATTTACGTTAAATAATCCTTCTCTAGGGCACATATTGATATGGCACTAGAATCGCAGTACCGAGAACATCCTACAATTTAAAGGAGTTTACTCCCAGCCAGCAGATTCAAATGTGATTTATGAAATCGCCAAAACTTACAGTTTTACACGAATGTCAGGCGACAAGAAATTCTCTCTAATCACATGGTGAAAACTGTATATTTAAGGAAAAATTAAGAATTTTGATGAAAATGTATTTTTTTACATTTCCATATGACCAAGTGCTGTTTGGTTAAGAAGGTTGGCGAGTGTTAGATTTATAGCAAATCTGAAGCAGGAAGTTGATATTTATCCTCCACCTCTTGCACTAGGGTTGTAGGGGAAAATAAAAAATAACACAAATGAGTGTAAACATCACAACCGAAGAAAGTATAACCTTCCAAACTGACCTAAACACGTGCGTTACATCGTAAAAGTATAGTGAAATGAAAAAAAGCAGAGGAGAGGTTATTGCCGCTGTAAGAAACACCTCTTGGCACCCAAGACGCGTCCTGAGATCAAAGCAACTTTCATTTACACCTAATCTCTAAATCTACATCTCCCCTATCAAAAGAATATTTATAGGCCCTACTAGTCAGAATCCTGGAAAACAACAAAGCTCCTGGAAAACAACATCAGCACCTAAACCCATATACGGTGGTTCCAAAGGTCATCGAAGTCGAACAGGCATGGATTACTTAAGGAAAACAAGGCATTAAAAGCTTTCAAATGAATGGGTATATTAGAGCCATAACTGATAAAAGCAGTAACATTTAAACAGTCTTATAATGATGAACAGTCAATTCATCGATGGAAGTGTACTAAATAGATAATTAAAAGTAACACCTACAAATTGCAAATTTGTAAAGCTTATAAATCATTAAAAAGATGTATTGCTTCAAAACAATCCAATTAGACTTGTTTTCGTGCTCTAGCTATATTTTAGTCCTATAGACCGTTCCTGTGATTTTAAGTATAGCCTAATATTTATTTCTGTAATTGTGATTACGATGACAATGCACAAAATACGTTCTTGCAAATATTGATACAATATTACATAATGCTTAAAATAATCACTTTCAATTTTCAAATATGCACCACTTTTACTGCAGACATTCAGATGTTTGTGGCACAGGGCTTTAGACACGCGGGAGTATAACCTGCAAACTGATAATTTGTGAAAAAAAAGAAGAAAAACACACACACACACACACACACAACATTTTTTTCTGCTGAATTTCGAATTCGAAGTGCATTTTTGTCTTGAAAACCATTTATGTAGCCAAATATTCACGAGCACAACGAAGCTCTGTCTTTGTTTATAGGTAAACAAGATAAAGTTCATAGACTGAAAATTGTCATATATTAATGACAAAAAATGATAAGATACAAAGTTACAAAAATGGGGGGATAATCTTATATCCCAAATACTATATAACTGCCATAATGTTAAATTAATGAAGTAGGATAATTAGTGCAACCAAGAAAAATATGTGAAACAACAGCAGCTATTGAAGCAAAAATATGACGCAAATGAAAAACAGATGTGGGGGATAATCATAGATCCCCATACTAAAGAACTACCATAATATATTATTACTCAAGTATGGGTGAATGAATGCAACCAACGTTCAGAAAATTGACGACATCACGAAAAATATGTGTAACAACAAAAGCTATTGGAGCAAAAAGTTGGTTCAAGTGTAAAATAAAGGCTCAGAATAGAGCAAAAAGGAATACTAGAGAAAAACCCAAGGACGAAGGCAGGTGATATGGGATGGTGGAGGGCGTCCAAATAAAAATGAAACAAAATCTAAGTCATCTTCTAGTGTAGCTGCTAAAACTGCACTAGGGAACAATGCGGGTAAATATCACGACAGCCAAAAAGCTGAATGACTTTTCACTGATGCAGCTCGATAGAAATAAATGCCAAAATTGATCAAAACAATTAAATATGTGTGTGCCTAGATACACAGCGGCTAAGACACACACACACACACACACATATATAACTGCCATAATATAAAATTAATAAATTAATATGAGTGCAAACTAGGCACAAATGAAAAATTAGGCCATAGATGTGCGAGAAGCTCACATCCCCGCAGCTTTGTCCAGACTCGTGTCTGTTCATAAAAGAAAGTATACGACGATGCATTCTGATAGCAAGTAAAATCAAAGTGAAAATTTCCTGATGGATTCCGAAAATATCAAAAAATAATTGCTTTCTGTAAGTCGATGGAAAAGAAATCGATGGCGGTCCTCGAATTGATTACCAGAAATCCCCTTGACGTAAGGTGCTAAATGAATTCCACCATAGGTGTAGAAGGGTGTGAGGATGTATGAAGCCAAAACAATAAGCGGATCAAAATACATTCGAAACTGACCTTTTAATACAGGAAGGATAAAAATTGTATCAGAAGAACGTCTGGTTTAGTGTCGCAGGCCTTAATTGACTGTGGACACTTATGAAACGAAGGTCATTCATTCATTTATTATAGTGTTATGTGTTACAGTGTATATCAAAACACCCGGCCCTTGTAACTTTGCCTGAATCATAATGTTTGCATTTCATAGATCCACCACGGGAGTACATGTAGATAGATATGTTAAATCCAGACTGTTACAAATTGCTGTTGTTCCGTCCCAATGAATAATTGAATGAATGAATGCATGAATGACTGAATGATTGAATGAATGAATAATAATAATAATGATGATAATAATACATCAAGCAATTAACAAACAAATAAATAAATAAACATAATGACATTAAAATTTTAAAGTAAGCCATTACCCATTTTATCACAAGAAAAGAGAGTAATTCAATGTTTATATCCAATAGAATAGCGATCTCCAATTATGTTTACTCGCATGCGACTAAATTATTGATAATTTGGTTATTAAGGTTATCATTTATGTACAAAAATGGTATTGGTTTACATTGCATCACATATTATGAGCCAATAATAAAAATATCCAACTAGTATTTTGGTCTTATTCTGCAGCTTGAAGGTTTGCTGTGCATATTGGGAAACGTCAGCCTTAAGCGTGGGTGCATGCTTTGCTTTTCAGTGCAACCACTACTTTCAGTACTTAGTCGTGTTGAACCAATTGAAAGACTCGGGGTATAAAACGTTGTGGCAAATTGATCTGAACATACGGTCTGGTCCAGGTAGAATGCCAACATGACTTTGAATAACCTTAGTGGCGATAGCTTCAATGGAACTCTTGCTAATTCGGTGCATCTTACAACTACAGAACACATTGTTATAGCTGTAATTATGCTCAACCTTTCCTTTTTGGGAATGGTGATGAACGTCGGTGTGATTCTTACATATATTCTGAACAAGGAGTTACAGAATTCTGTCAATATGTTCATAGCGTCATTGTCGGTTGGAGATGCTTTGATGTCGTTTTTAGCAGTTTTGGTGGCCGTAAATAACTTTGCCGAAGAATGGCTTTACGGGGATGCAGGGTGCACGTTTTACGCGTTTTCCATGACCTTTTTGGGTCTCGCCGCTATAAACCAAATGAGCGCAGTGGCCGCTGATAGGTACGTTGTGGTCACACGACCCCACTCAGTACTGGTTGAGAAACCAGCAGCAGTCACAACGATCGTCATATGCTGGCTAGCGGCGGGAATTTGGGCTGTAATGCCCCTTGTGGGATGGAGCTCTTATCAGCCGGAGGCAGATGGCACCCATTGCAGCATCCACTGGGAAACAGAGGATGAAAACGCTAGAAGCTACATCATATCATTGTTTGTTCTTGAGTTTTTCTTGCCTATAGTTATCATATGTTTTTGCTACGGTAACATCTTCCACAAGGTAAGAAATTGTTTTATACTGCACTGTTTAATGGGATATGGTTTATCAAGAAGTAGAATAACAGAGACGAATGGTGTTTCATATGGTTTCTGACTCGATACGACATTTTAAACATGACAATAATGACAAATTGATATTTGTTAATTGATTTTACAAATCCACGCTCCTTCTCATTCATGTGTTCGATTAGGTCTTGAATCATGCTTTCATACGCTGTCATTAATCTGTGCACCCCAAAATCCAATGTTTATGTTTTTCATTCTGCTTCAGCCTAAAAAAAAACGTTCAATTTTACGTTTTTTTTTTTTTTGGTTTGGCATAACCGCCTATTTTCTTTTTATTTATTCTGTAAGCAAAAGCCAAATACCTGTGCTAAAAGACAAGTTCATGTTTCCAGATGTGAAGCTAAGTCTCTCACTGGTGATTTCTTTAGTGAACGCTCATTTCATCGTGCAAACCTTATTGTCCTCACGAACATCCCTTAATATTTGACGTCCTGGATTCCCAGATAATTTTATATTACGATGCTCTTCAATGAAACACTATTTGTGCACATATTTGCGTCTTCCAGATGTTAACTGTTATTGACGACCAATATTGCATTTAAGTGCACAGTCGAGTTGTTACTCACACCTACTCAATAGTCCATGACCCAATGTTCTTCCCTGTAATGTTTTATTTACAGAAATGTTTTTCTTGTAGATATAAAAACATCCTTAGCTTTGTTTCTACTTTTGAGCAAGACATTGATCTTTTTTGAAGGAAAATCGTTTTTTGAAGAAAAAGGTTTAGCATTTCAGCAACTCGACTAACAAGTTATCACGTCAAAGTATATTTCTGTCGCCCTTAACGTTCAATATCCCATTACATGTATTATTAATTTCATTGATAATTAAGACAATTGTATAATATGGTAAATGACACACATACATACATACATACACACACACACACACACACACAACGTTAAGAGAGCTGGAAAGGGAAATTCATAAACGAAATAATTAAAAAAAGACATTTAAGACATTTACGTCCAGAAATATAATAATTATAACCCGAGATCACAGGAGTCTAATGATCCCCAATGAAAAGTATGTACAGTTTGGTATGCAGTGGTACATATTCCCCATATCAATTCGACAAGAGAAAGGCTGTGTTTGACGACCAGTCAGTTGCTTTCCACAAGAAGAAACATTTAGATAACAATTACAGGACATCAGATTTGTGGTCAAAATGGAAAACCCTGTTTTAAACCCTGTTACGACGGGCTTTACGAAAAGACTGCAATATACATAATCCATTAACACTGATGTATGAATTTGATGTTGATTATAAAATATTGTCATAGTCCAAACTTCGATTTGGGGTGAGAATGGAGCAGTCACAGCCCAGCGTAACAGGGACTACAAAAACATATACATCTCACCCAGCAAACCTCTTAACAGGTACCCCCCCCCCCCCCCCAAAAAAAAAAATGTTATGAAAATAGATTTCTTTCACTAGATTTTCACAGATACTTCTCTGGCTACTTATTACGTAGGCTACACTTTTCTGCACTGTACTGCCCACCAGTTAGTTTTGCACATAATTGACGGCATCTGTCACTTGGGCTCTGGAAAAGAGTATCAGGGGACCGTGTATATATACGCACTTTTGAGAACAGACAGACGGTCAACTGGGATTTTTATCATATACAAATGGACAAACTTACCCACATACACATACTTGATGAACGAAGGCAGTGTAATTTAAAATAAAATAAAATTATGTCATCTTGTAAAAGAAAATTGTAAATACATGTATACCAAAAGATGATTATATAAAAATGGGGTTTACCCAGCAAGCACATAACGTTATTATGACGTTACCATAACGTTTATATAACCAACGTTATGGCAACGTTATAAAACGTTATGTGTTTGCCGGGTTATTAGTCACTTGCATGATTCCGGGGCTAATCTTATAAGTGCTCCCGACCGAGATGAGTAGCTTAAGGTAGATCAATACGTAGGGTCTGTTACCTTATCAGCTTTGATAATGAAGAAAGAAAAAAAAGTGTCACGTTGTGAGTAATGCTGTCACATCAAAAATATCTAGTGGTGAATTTTCCAATTAGAGTGTGGTGAAAATTGTGTTTTCGATTTCAAACATTAATCCCTTTTTAATCACACACATAAGCACCACAATCTGGTGCCAGTGAATCATCTTGTGGGCTTACATCTAATAAACAAGTAAGATTAAAAAAAAAGTCTGGCACCGATCGCAATTCACACCCTGGTCGCCAGCCATGCCAATTTTCAGACTGCGTTACCGGGTTACGACGCGAACCAATCACTGTCTTACACCAATTTACAAAGTAGTTTAATTGACAATAAACGGGGTTAGAGTTTAAAAGCAGAAATGCGTGAGGTGGAGAATAATTAAAACAACGAAAAAAAAAGGATTTTTGCTCTTAAAGCGTTTAATTATTTCACAGTAATAACTAGAAAAGTATTTTACAAAAAAGGAAACGGTGGAATGGGTATTTTGACCAAATCCAAATCAGGCCACTTTTTACATCTAGCTTAACTCTATGGCCCTCTATTATTTGGGGCATTCTTACTGACCTACTGTCTACTGACATGTTGTCTACTGTCGTTTTGTCTACTAACCTATTGTTGACTCACATACAAATGTACATCTAGCTTCTAGACTTTTAATTATAGATTACATGTATACCGAACCTCGAACCAACATAATATGCATTTTTCATTCGAAGTTAATCTAAATATAGACGATACATTCAAACCAATTGTCGAGCATGTCTTTAAGTGTTTCCATATGCTTCTTGAAATGGCCCTTAACATATTGCCTTTTAATAACATAGCCTCTCTGGCAGTTGTCTCCAAGCTCCTACTTTGAGTATGGAAGTACATCCATGCTTTGAGATAGAATGAACGCCTCGATAATTACTTTCCTGTATGTCGCATACAGTGGACGACTCGTGTTGTAACTAGTGCTAACTGTTTACGTCAGTTATACGTGTTGCAAAAGTTACATCTAATGATTGGAATGGGTCACACCCGTAGGCACTCCGTATTACGGTAGACTTTGATTAAATTGGTATCTGTTTGCAATAGCATCAGTTAGTAAGGTACCAGAAAGTAGGGCTTCGCCATACTTCGTTTTAATCAATAGCAGGGTGCAAAACTGAAATCGTGGCTAGTAAATCACATAGAATATATTGTGTGGGCCGTGAACACAAAGAATCTCAAATCATGTAAGAACTCCTACTTAACACATTTTATATTTCGAATGCAGTTAGGTGTACTTCATGATACAAACATTTATTCTATGGGAATATCGGGCAGACACTTGCAAGTCAATAAGATATATCGAAGTAAGAAAATAACTCCAAGTGGGCCGTATAAATAATAGCGAAAAAAAAATCAATGGTACAGCAGAGAAAACAGATATTGGTTTATTCATTAAATTTCTGTTGATAATAATAATAATAATAATAATAATAATAATAATAATAATAATATTGACTGAAAGCAGATGAAATATTGGATGGTAAGATCAGACAAATATTAGTAGCTATAGACAAAAGAATCTTCACAAGTCCAATGATATTGACATCTACATATCCTTATGCAGACGAAGCAATAGAGGAGAGAAAATTGACTAAAGGAAGTTTCAAATACCAGAAGCCGTTTTGATATTTTGTTGTGAGACTTTTGCTCATTATAGTATTCCAGAAAAATTATCCACCCTTGGCAGGGTTCTAGTAGGCCTATCATGTCATGTTGGTGCAAAATCCCTTGACCACAGAACAGAAACGTACACAGCTTAAGTGAATAACCAGAGAAATATCTGTGAATATCTAGTGAACAAAATTCTCTCTGTGGTCCTGGTGTAGAGTAAGTTTCTAGTTGAAACCTAGAAATATCAACTTGGCGAACGTCGTCAAGAAGTTCTTGTCAGCTAGGACAGCATTAGTAAAAGCAACCATAATGGAACGTAGTTTTTTTTCGTTTGAATATTGATAGTCTACAATATTGGTGGTCAACCTAGTCACTTATTAATTAGTGCACATGTACACGTAGGCCATTAAGCCATCCGCTCATCATTTCATAATTCACTTACATCTTGTCAGAAACCATCCAGCCTATTACCAAAATATGTATGATCAAGTCTTTCCCTTATTATAAGTGTGCCTGCCTTTACTTTTCTTAATGCTTGCAGTCAATTTATATCCAGCCTCTTATTTTGTTCAGTTTTGTGGATTTCAGTATTTTACCCATTTCTGGTCTTTTTCACAATACGTTATGAAAAGCATTCCAAATTTCTAATTCCAAACGATTCTATAATCATTCTGTAATACAAATGAGACAAAAACAACCAAGTCAAAGTAATAACACTCTGACAAAAAGGAGCATGCGGCCTTTAGTCACGCAAAAGTCTAATAAAGAAAATGGAAACGCGTTGAGTTACACCTCGATACCTACGTGACGCTACAAAATTTGATATACTTAGTTGATATATTTAGATATAATTAGAAGGAGAGTGGTCATCATTTTCTTCCACAGTCGTTATATGTACGTTCTGTATTTTTCTATTATCTCAGTTAGCTATAAGCCAACTTTCTCTCTAGTTTTGCCTTTCCATTGTAAAGGTTTTGAACAGATTTGTATGGCGATGTTAAAAAGTTGAAAAGTTCGGCACGTTAGGATTTTTCCTTATCCGCCTAGATAAAGCGAAATAAACATTGTCATGTTATGAGATAATGCTGTGACATCAAAAATAAATCTCCCTCACCTGAACAGCAATCAATACCTTTTAAACGTATAAGTACTACAATCCGGTGTCGGGAAAACTTCATGAAAACATCAATTCTGATTTCCTTAAATTTTAACATATCATACCCCTTAAACATGTAAGCCAGATGATTAACCATTCAGAATTTTTGTGAATGTATCTTGACTAAATAAAGCTTTTCTGTGTTTTCAGTTTAAGTTTATTGGAACTAAGGTACATAATGAGAAAAGTACCGCATATCGCCGCAGAAAACGTGTAGAGAGAAGACTGGTCAAAGTGATATGTTTGATGATTGGTGAGTTTGGTTTGCATTAACTTTCATTATAATTGTTCTATGAAGCCACCAAATTAAGGTAGTTAAGTAAGACCTTTCGGTGAAAGCGGAATCATAACTGATACTGAATAATCAAGTAGACCACGTCATATACCTTGTGGAAACTTATATTTCCCAGGTTGTTTTTTGGCCTCCTGGACCCCATATGCGGTGTTCTCAATGTGGGCTGCGTTTGGTGATGTCACGTCCATACCCAGTTTGGCGCGCGTCGTCCCAGCTCTACTTGCTAAGCTCTCATGTGTATGGGACCCCATCATCTACGTTGGGGGTAACGCCCATTTTAGGACCCACTTTGTAAAATACTTACCAAGAATGCTTACCAGAAAGTGCATTGAAGAAGGTGAGGATCAAAGAAGAAGCGACAAAAGCAGAAGTTCATTACCAGTCGACGAAAGAAAGCAATGCGAACTCAAAGAAATCATAAAGGAAAATGGCACGCAAGATTTGAGTGGCGACGATGAATAAAAATACATGACACAGTGTATGGTGAGAATACTGGTTGATCGAGTTGCTGACGACCGTCCACAAATACCCATCAGATCTTGAAAGACAGCCTTTGTGTACCCGAAAATACTACCTGAAAACCGTTTGTGTTCTTTTTGTTAGGTGAAAGAAGATGAGATACACTTCATGTACCACTGTATCAGATATATAACAAGGAAGCATGACTTGTTGCACTAATAGAAAATTAAATGAAAACTATTCCCGTAAGTGACAATGAGAAACTTATTGCTTTGCTCACAACAAAGGACACACAAACCTTGCTGAGTGCGAGTCATTATAGTACAAATGATTCCAAACTCGTAGTGACGTTTTGTGATGTGTAATTGCTGTAAATAATTTCTGGTACTTATGCAGTTTGCCCCCCAAAGATATGAAGCATACATATTGAATGTGAGCAGGCAAGAAAAAAAAACACCTTGTAGCAAAAATACATTGGCATTTGTACAATGTCTGTGCCTGTTTTGCTATAGCTTACCTTGGTGAGTTATAACACCACCTATCAACCCACAGTGTATTTATTTACCTATTTACCTACATGTGTGTACCAACCTGGGCACCTGTACATACAAAAAAAAAAAAAAAAAAAAAAAAAAAAAAAAAAAAAAAAAAAGGGCGGCAGTGAGAATTGTGTGCATTTAAAAGATTGATCCTTTGGTAAAAATGTATATAAAGATATGGATTGGTTTTGTGTATGTGTGTAAAGAAATCATGCTACATCTTTAATTTTTTTATATTTTGAAGATATTGGTGCTGTTTGATCACCTCAAAACCTTGAGGATATGAAGTGCTTGTTATTTGTTACATTACCACATTATGTAATCTACAAAAAAGTAAATTGATATTTTGAACATCTTGTTTTTCTTTTATCAACAATTAAAGAATAATGATAATGATTGTTCTTGTAACTAAAAGTTGGCTTTTACAAAAAAATTAAAAATTTTAAAAACAATTAATACACATTATGACAATACAACATAAAAGAATTCCCTGATTAAAATACTACATTTAAATGGCTTCTTTTGAATAGTTCAATATCATAAAAGAATTAAATTAATATAAAAATATTAAATCAATCATTTCATTAAAAATAGTAACATAAAAGAATTCAATTATTAAAATATTATATCAATCAGTTTCTTTAAAATAGTTAAGAGTTTGTATATTAAAATTTCTGAGGGCATTTGATTAAAGTCTGCAGATCTGACAGTTTTAACCTTTGGGATATAGAAGTTCTGAGAGTGCCTCAGAGAATGCAAATGTTCTTTCATTTTTGGTAATAAACTCAGCAAGGCTCTTCCATACACTTGCATTTTTTTTGTAATGCTTCGGTGTACGAAATATTTGGATACACAGTATCTTAAAAACTCTCTTCTGGACAGATTTTTTTTTTAGCTTGGCACTTGGTCAGTCCAGGGTGCCACACTTGCACAGCATATTCAAGGGTAGTAGGACTTGCAACAGACATGTAGATTTTCAGTAAGTCATGAGGTGAGAACCCACTTTCTTAAAATTCTTCTAAAATGTATTCTCTGGCTAGCCTTTTTGTTAATGTGATTGATATGGGTTTCTCAATTTAGATCTTGACTTATACCGAGTCCTAAGAATGCGGAAGAATTCACTCTTACCATCAATTGTTATTGGTTGGAATTCTGACCAGATTTTGAGAAATTGAACCTTATCTCCTTTGTTTCCTTGGAATTTATGGACATGTTATTTTTTTTTGTGACCAACAGAAGGTTTCTGTTGCAACAGTTTGTATTTGGTCTAGAGTTATTGGTGGCAAAATTAATTAGAGTTGTGTTGTCAACATATTTAAAGGTGTCTGTGGAGGTTTTGAGGTCATTGATCATTGCACAAAGAGCACAGGGCCAAGTTTTTACCTTGTGTACTCCAGCAATTATTCTGGATTTTCACAAATTGCTTTCTCTCTGTGAGAAATTCAGTGACCCACCAAATAATGACCTTGTGGAGTCCCAAAGGATGAAGTTTTTGTGTAAGTAGATAGTGAGCAATTTTGTGTCAAACACTTTAGCACAGTCTACCAGTAGCATTCTAGCATACCGACTTGGCAATGATATCAATGGCTTCAATCAAAGCAAAAGTAGTGCAACTACCCTTTATGCTGCCAAACTGTCTCTGATCAATTTTTTCTTGGATATTATTCCAAATCCATGATAAGCTACACATTTTCCTTTTATGGTTTTTGTAAGGTGAATGAAGATGAGCTACACTTCATGTGCCACTGTATCAAATATATACCAAGGAAGCATGAGTTGTTTGCACTGATAGAAAATTAAATGAAAACTATTCCCGTAAGTATCACTGAAAGTGCACGATGACAACAGTGACAATAGACGCAGGTGATGGCTATACAGATGTGTACGAACTCTTTGTCGATACATAAAATTGATAAATAAATCAAGTTTAGTCAAATTCAGTTTTTCAGACTTAGTTTATATTTTATTCCTTATAATTCAAAGTATGTGCACAATATCAAAGGAACTTCTTTTTCTTAGATATTCTAATACAACATGACTTATTCAGATATTATAATTCCTAGATCAATAACAAAACCACTCAGTTGCTGCACGTTTATAATCAATCACAAATTATATATAAAAGTGCTCAAAAGGCTTTTTGTCACCAACAGAATGGTGGAATAATCCTACTGAAAATGGCTTTTGTATGCTAACCAATACTGCAATTTAAGTTATTTGCCTTTGACTTTTAGACCCCATTCCCATACCTAGATCAATCTAGCAGGATCGACCCATCTCCGAGGGGATTCTCTCTAAATTGCATTCAGATTAAGCAGCTTAGATGTCTGGCACGCCTACTGAAGCTGCTAAATGATAGTTAATTATGCCCTAACAGCTTCAGTAGGCGTGCCAGACAGAGCGAATGTAATTTAGCAAGAAACCCCTCAGAGATGGGTCGATCCTGCTAGATCAATCTAGGTATGGGAATGGGGTCTTAACCCACTGTGGTGTTATTCAAAGGACAGATATATTACTGAAATCCAGCTTTTAAAATGTCATCATACCGTGACAGTATATAATCAGATGTGAGCATGGAGAGTCCATTCTGTGGGAGCATCTGCTTGCTACCACAACAAAGAGATTGTTGCTCCCTAGGAAGATATTAACTGACTTGTAGTCATAGATGATAAACAATTTACATTTTGAATACTGAAGATACATGTAACCCTTTCTGTCTTTGGCAGGACAGGCTGTTAGCATGGTGTTCACTTATAATCCAACATATACAGTACGCACAAGAAAGAGTTCCAAGTTGAACTGTCAACCTAAGGCCCTTTTCACATTGAATGGTATACTTTCCTGTACAGCTCCGCTTTGAGAGACTGACAATTTAATAGCCTGGCTATTACATAGCAAAGGAAGTTAAGCAGAGCCCTACGTTAGTTAACCAGGATTATTATGGTGAGAACATTGTGGCTTGTAAAAGAAACCTCCCATAGCTTGTATATATAAACATGAACAAAAAACTGTACCACTTGATGTGAGAAAGGTTTATGTGACAGTTCAGCCTGTATGAATATATACTGTGATCTTGATGTCAAAATGTTTGCTACAAGCCAACATTTTTAAATATTGCACTATGAGCTCACATGCCCATCATGGCAGCACAGACAATTACGTGTTTTAAACAACACAAATATTTACCAATCCCTGCATCAGATATAACATACATTGTCCATCAGTTTATACAAATGTACATACACTTATAGGCTGCAGACTTTTCAAGTCTTTTTGGTAGCAATTGGTTGCAAAAAGTATTTAATGACATGTTTTTTTTAAATCTTAATGAGGGCCTTCCAGAGTCTACAAGATGTTGCTGAAGTCTGTTGTCCCATCAGTCTATGTTAGGGCAAACATTTGGATCCTTACAACAATAGTAGTGGACCACCACCTCATTGGGGTATCGAGCAAAGGCACTGAAATGAAACAAAGCATTATAAACAAGGCAGCAAAGATATCATATGTGCAGACATATATTAGGAAATAACAATGGCAGCACAAAAAATTGGGTCTTGCCAAGTTAAGCCAAATATTATATATCTCTTAACAGAACAATTACCATCAATTTTAATTATATTCTACTGTTACTGTGATCATTTTGAAAACTTTACTGGCAAAAGGCTTCAGGGCCAGGGGAGTTTAAAGTCACATCTTAAAATTGCCAAAGTGTGGAAAAAAAAACACTGCATAACTTTAAGAAATAAAATCCGATCAGACTGGTTTTCAAACCATCTGTGTATTTTAGTCAAAGAAACACTCTTATAAGTTTGAAAATAAAGATGCAAATTAAGATGCAACAGAACATAATGGTTAACAACATACATGTTATTCACTACTGATTTCTAAATATGTGCAACTTTCAATGTGGACATTCAGAAAATGTATATATCAAAGGGGTTTATCTTTAAGTTATGCACATTAACATTTTCAAGGTGGGGCTGCTATTTAAACTTGGCCTACATTTTACCCCATTGAGGCCACTTGGTGTTGATCTAGAAACCTTATCTAAGCCCAATTAATTAAGTAATTGAAAATTTATCTAAATATCTGAGGTGGTGAAATGCCACAATTTTCTCTCTAGTTTTTGAAACAAGTGCTTACAAAATCATGTTTTTTTTCACTCCCCCTTAAATTAAAAAATCTTCCAAGATAGCTAAATAAAAGGCGTGAAACATACCTGCATGTACAGCATGGTATTTTTTCATGAATCATTAATAAAAAAAAAAATAAAATAAAACTAATTATTTCCAATATATGCATTAATGTGGTTCTGGGTCAGTGAGAAATGTGAGAAATGACCACATATATGTGGTGACAGTCCCTTTGGGGATCAGTGCTATGACTATCACTCTGTTAGTTGAAGGATTATAAGGCACACAGTTTATTGCTTTAACTGTGAAATTCCTGTGTCTGTGCATAAACAAAGGAAGCAATAAACTTCAAATCAAACATAATACCGCATGAACAATAACATGAACCTCAAATCTGCACTGATCTTTGAACAAAGAATTGAAAATTCTAAGAAAATTGCCTTGCAAAACACCAAGCTGTCTATCACAGCTTCTATTCTCGGTTGATCAATCTTCACGCAGGAACTTCAAATACCACACTGAATAGCAATATTAAATTTCCAAGTTTAGTCAATAAACCACCTTAACAAACCAGTCAACCAGCAAACTGAAGTGTTTGAGAAGTGGCACCATGAAAGTGCAGCATGGTTAAAAGAAAATCCACTATACATTTTTTCATATCCTTCGGGTATACATATACATTAAGGTCCTGGCATGTTGAACTGAGACAATGCTATTAGACAAAAATGTCAGGATAGGAGCACTTAACACTACAAAATGTCTATAACAATTTTTCTTTCATTTGGGACAAACCAAAATTAATTATAATTTTCATCTGTTTGAATGTAACAAACATTCAAACTTGTTGGAGGAGGTGGGAAACACTCATCAAAATAATACGAAACTCAAAAAGATGTAATCGGTATGTCTTTTTTCCAACTTGGCAAAAAATCCCTGCTTACTAATAAAATATATGTACATCCCAAAAGCAATAAAAAAGGAAATCAGTTACATGTATGTATCTGGCATTGACAGCAGTGCTCACAGCCAATATTACTAGACTGAAAATACAGCAAGCTATTAGAAACTACATGTATTGTAACAGTTATATGTAAACCCTCATTCAACTACATTGTTAGTTGTTAACATGTTTTCAAAAAGTCAAAATGCTCTAATAATACATAAGTGCCCTAATAATACATAAGTATAAAGGATGTAATCTTTATCACCTGTTGCCTATTCTTTTCCTGCAAACTCTGCAGTTCTTTTCTTCAGTTATAATGCATTTTTTCTTTTGGTAAAACATTCTCTGACTCTGAACCTGGAAAATCAAAAACATAAAATAAAAGTAAACACCAAATATTATACACATAATGACAATGCACCAAAAAAAAAAAAAAAAAAAAAAAAAAAAAAAAAAAAAAAAAAATCCTTAAAGAAATCATTTCATAAAATTCCCTTTATTCTTGCTCTATATATAGATCTATAATAATCAAATAAAGAAATGTCATAAACCTCAAAGTCCGTTCTTAAAATGCAAAATATATTCTTGGTCTGATAAATGTAAGGATTGCTCATTTTATATAATCCCTATAATACATTGCATTACATATCGATCTTTCCTCAAAAAGGACCCAGCATAGAAATCTTGAGAAGTAATTGTCTTACCATTAAATGTTCTTGGAATATGAGTCCTTTGAGAACTTGAGCATTTCTCTTTTCTGCTGCTCGATCCTCCAAGACATTTTCAAGGAATACAAGAATTTCTTTCACCTTAGATGTGGTGGGTAGCAACTCCAGTGCCTAATATAAAATATAATTGATCTCAATTAGATTAAAGTATGCGTATAATTGATTTTGTAAAAGAAGACACCTGGTATCTCGTACTTCTCTGGTTTATTAAATTCAAGGAACAACAATACCAAATATTTGGATTGAAAATTGGTCAGGATTAGTCACACTTTATCATACCAGTCCAAAAATTCTACATAAATATACACATACATGTATACTAGTATCTATAATAAATTCCCAAAATACATAAAAATAGCTGAAACATTCATTTTCTGGGTTAAAAGCAACATTTGAAGGCTTGACAAATCACAAAAGCTTCAAGACTATATTGTGGGCTTGCAGTAATGGCCCATATGCATTGAACCTCCAGTTTGAATTGCAACACCTTTGCCTTGAGTGGAAATGCTGCCCAATGTTGGAAAAATACCCAAGGTTGGAGTAAAAAAAACAAACCTGTGACAGTGAATAAAGTTCCATAACACTTAATGTAACACTGATAACTGCAAAACTTGTGTCTCCATTAAGATGTTGAAGATCTTAATACTAGAAATATTGATAAAAATATAGCACATAATAATGAGGAATGGACTATGGTAAAGCAATTGTCTAAGTAAATTAACAAGGATGTACATATCATGGTTTATACAGAGACTGCTTGTTTTGCATTGGGCAAGTAGGGAGTATCTCGCTAACTTTACCAATGTTCTGAGCAACATATTCCATGTTCTTTTGTTGCCAATACCACTGGCAGTCTCACAGCTTGTTAGCATGAGGAATCCAGGGGGATCTTAGCATCCTGTGAATCCAAAGCTGTGTTCATTAAGCACATAAGCCCCAAAATGGCATAAAACTAATTAAATAAAAAAAAATATAATAATAAAAATATACAGAAAAAATGTAGATAATGCAAAACTTAAGTTTTACATGTAAACACTACAGAAATAGTTGCAAGTTTTACACAAAGTGTGCACCTGGTTCAAACATGCCCAAAATTGTTATGGTAAATACAGGCAATTACATATTTTTATAGACACTAATGTGACAGGAATCAATTATCACCTTGTCCTAACTGCGATTTCCTGTCTTCGAGTGATAATTGGAATCCACTAATGACTTTAACATTTGTGTAAGAGTATCAGTGGGGTAATAGGACTTGACCTGAACAAAAGTCGTGCAAAAAATGACAGATCTAGCATGGGGTGTGACAAGGACAGAGGTCTTGAATGTAAAATGTCACACATGTATGTGTAGATATACTTGTGCATTTCATACATCATAATAAAAATGAGCAATTTATCATCATTTATGATGTACACACTAAAATAGCAGAAAAAAAGTTTTTTTTATGCACCAAAAACAAAGTGGTTAGGTGAAGGTTCATAGAATTGGATATAATTTGGCTGATAAATTGGATACAATTTGGCTGATGTATTTCATCTGTTTGCCCTTTTACCTTCAGCTAAAGACTTTCTTCCAAAATTGTATTTCAAAGGATTAATAGCCTTTTTGTATTTCTTTTTTAATTTAGAGTGATTTTCATTATATCTTGAAACTCGTATAAATGTTAATCTTTTACCTTATGAACCATATTTTTAAATCTACCTATCTGGTACTCTATAACAATCAGTCCATTCTTCAGTTCAAAACACCTAAATAAAATATTTAATAAGCATCTAATGCATACAGGCTTCCTTTTTTTATTCCTGCCCCCAAATTCAATTTTCAGCTACAATGTATGTTATTTTCAAAGGGTCACATCTCCACTTGAGCAGGGCCTGTGAGGATTAAACATTCATGGTTAGGTTACCAATATTTGGTAGTTGAAGGAAAGCAATGATGTGCGAGAGAGCACATTCTAGGTAAAAGAACTTGGGTCTTTTTTTCCACATCCAGATGTATCAATTTATTAATTTATTAAAAGATCGATTCAAGATCTCTTTTCAAAGGGCTATAAAACAACCAAATAAGCTGTATAAGTGGAGATATAAAGTTTTGAGTAGGATATGCATCTCAGATCTTTTCAATGAAGCACTCACAATCGTAGGTGGCAAGTAACCATAGCAATGTAATTTACTTTATATTATATATTTTAAAACTTCCTTTTTCTTTCTTTCAAAAAAATGTTGATAATTGCCACTTTCAATGATGTTTGTAATATGCATAATTCGAGAACAAGAAAGTTCAAAAAAGGTTCCGAGAAAATGCTTCTTGGAACCTGCAATTAGAAAGTGGTTTTATTTTAAGTTCTAGTTACAACACTATTTGTCCACTGTATGTGACATATAAGAGCGTAATTATATTGAGGTGCAGCCGAGATACAATTTGTTCTTATATGTCACATACAGTGGATGACGAGTAGTTGTAACTGACTTATACCACGGCTGTGGAGCTTCGAACAATAGGATGAACGCACCTGAAGCATATGAAAATACACAAAAGGCTGTATGCGAAATACAAGTGCAATTATCCTATTGTTCGTGATATCAAAAGAATTTAACACAAATCTTTCAAGATATACTACAATAAAAAAGGTAGCTTTTTTCTTAAGTTCAAAAATAAATAAATAAATAAATAAATAAATATATAAATAAAATGTCATTCATTTATAGTATCAGTATTGTGAATAAAACTAGTAAACATTTTAAATATCATAAACACTTTGCAGCTTTATTAAGGTCATGATGATGGTTGGCAGAAAAATGGATACATCCTGTGACAACCAAATCTTGCCACTTTTGGACCAATTTGTTTGATGCTTTGAAAAATTTACACTGAACTTGAGATGACTTTGAGACCAATATAACACTTAGTTGAGGCAATTAATATCATTATCCGCTAACAGGTCACATAGAGAGACAACTGACAGGCACCATGAGGAGCAATTGCCATGAAAGCTCTTAACATGCACATTTCACCCTGTAGGCTTCTGGGATTTAAAAGGTATCTGACAGAGTTTTCCCATTTATCAATATTTGTAAATCACATTAACTGACAATTAACCAAAGTTAAGGAATAGATTTTAGGGAGTTGGTATAACAGAACATGTTACATGTAAAAAAGGTAAAATTTCACCTCTACACCAGAACTGGTATATCGTAAATAAGTACACACACACACACACACACACACACACACACACACACACTGCATATAAAATTTTCAAATGAGAGTATTCAGCATTCTCTCTTCTCCCCCCCCCCCCCCCCCATCACAGTCTTCAGCAGTTGGATATAAGTGTCCAATAATTCTAGGGCAGCAGCTTTTTAGACATTTTTACTTAATGGCTAATATTGATACTGATCTATGTAAATGACCCACCTAACCTGCATTTGCCATAAAATAAACTGTAGCTATCTTAAGTTTCCCAAGCTATCGTAACTTCCAATGATTAAAGTATTGGCAGATTCATTATTTCAATGAAGGCTGCCATGGACGAAAGATTAAAGTATGCCTTGAAAAGACAAATTGCCTTTCTAACTGCCTTTAACTCTAAATTGATAAGCTTTTCCTTACAAATAGCCATCCTATTTTCTCCCATAAATTTCTGACACTGATCTTTCCTATTGTAATGGGAGGTTTTTCTACTGCTACATAAAGATATGTTGTTCCTATTTTTCTTTCTCTTCCACAAAATATCCACAAAAGGTTTCCTTTTTCATTTATATACTGGCATTCCAAATTCAATATAATACTTAGAAAACAATGCCACATCTAAATAATACAATAGCTAACACTCTGTCATCTAGCACACTACCAGAACGGTTGTATTTAACACACTTTAACAGCTAGCAATGTCACACCAAACACACTATCACAACTGACACACTGTCATAACTAACGCTGGTGCAGTTAGCACAGTGCAAACTATGGTAGGTATACCTCAGCTAGCACTGTCACTTCTAACACACTGTCACAGCTAACACAATGTTCCATTTAAAGACTGCCTCTGTGCCAACCTGTATGTTTTAAACCAACCCAGCCTACCTTGACTGTGTCTATCTGACTAGCATGTTCCTCCAGCAGTTTCATAGCCTGGTGTGTGTTGGGCTCCATGTTTACATTGACTTGACTCATGACACGCATCATGGCAGGGTCAGGGGGACTGAGGTACATCTTCAAGAGGATGAGGTACACCTAAAAGAGAAATATCATTATCTACATGCCATATCATATATGTACCTCTCTGTAGTTTTGGCACTAAAAGAAACTTAAATATATCTTGTCTTTATTCGTATCTAATGCCTGCGGTTACTAAGCCAGAGTAACAATTGAAAATGATAAGAGTTACTTAAATTTCACGATACAGAACACATGGTGAAATATCCCCATAAATAGGCTTTCATAATGTCTAATGAAGATTTCTTGATTCAAAAATAAGAAGCCACATTGTTTTAAAATTAATAAACTCTTTGAATTACTATTATCTGTTCTCATTGCCAGATTTACACTGTAGGAGAAACCAAGAAGATCCCAAGGTAATTACTGTTGCAAGGATTTTTACAACTCATTCAGTCAAATCAGTTGTACACACAAAATCAAAACCAATTTGCAAAATTTAATCTCAAGAGGGCAGAACATTTATACTACTGTCAGCAGACAAATCATTAGTGCAATGGCAGTCTGTATCCGGTTCCATTAGTTTTTCAATATTCACTTCAAATAGACACAATATATTATAAAGGAAGCATATCCATCATTTTTGAGTAATTGAAAAATTTAAACTAAAACAGTGACTGGTGCTTATATTTCTTGCCTTCTATTAAGCTCACAAACCCTTGATAATACTTCAATTTTGGAGATGATGTCCTACATGAACAGATTTTTCAAACTGAACTAACACTGATAAAGTAATAAAATTATGAATAGAAAAAAAAAACACCATCACTAGTAAAAGATTTTCTAAAAAAGACTGTGCTGTCCAACAACTTCATGAGAAGAAAAAAAATTAGTTCTTTGCTGTCAGATAAGCAACATACATTTCAGGCTTTCAGTCAAACCATTAATTTTCATCATTATTGTCATTATGCCGTCAGAATTATTCTTTCAATTGCCATCATTTCCATCCTCAATATTAGGCCCTTCTGCCCAGCATTGAATAATTCAACCTGTACTGGCTAATTTTTAAAAGATTGACAAGTTCAACTTAACAGCCTGGCTATTATGTAAGAAAGTCAGCGAAACAGACTTTGCAGAATGTGCAGGAATGTGTGTGTATTATCTTTCAATTCTTGAGCGTCTGTAACAATACCACAAAACACATACAGATACTGCATATCTTCAGCAACCGTAATTAGTGCTCAGTTGGATAGAGTTCAAATAACATCAGACTGGAACGAACATTTCATGACAAGTAAAGCATACTCTGATGCATGCAATTTATTTCTAAGCAAGCTTTTTGTATGACATGACCCGAGTTATTCGCCTAACAGTCTCCACTAATGGTAGTATTGGAAAATTTCACGTCAGATTGCTAAAACCGAAATGACTATTTTAACAAGACATCCATCTTCTGCCAATTACAGCTTATTGCCTTCGTTCCTTATTGATTAAATCCCATCACACAATATATCCTGAGTCCTGATAGTAGTATCAATAACACTGACAGGCTTTAGCAATATCAGTGATAGAATAGAAAGTCAAACTGCACATTTATCATTAAGGGTTGTTTATAACTTTCAATCTGCACTAGAAACCTCAATTACCTAGAATTTGTCCAAGTTTTTTTTAATAATGATGACTTTTAGAATGGAGAATGGCCTACATGTAGGTTGCCTTGACACGAACTGTACAAACATCACAGAATATGGCACTTGCTTTGCACTGCCTTACCCTTTCTACCATTTAGTTTCAACTGTTCTATATCTTCCTTTTTTTTCTATTTAGATAGTTTTGAACTCATATTTGTACTTTGAATTTAACAATATAGCTGAAAATGTAAGATAATGCAGAAAATTCATAATACTTGTTAGTCTAAATAATGTACATTTCATATTGCCACCAAACTTACATGTGACGTACCAACTTGTGAGCAAATCCTATTTCATCATTAATAAATTTCTAATCTAAAAATTACGATAATTTGATGCTGACCAGCTGCTTGAAATACATATATTGATTTTTGCAAACTGTTCCTTTCATGTATGGAATTGATTCAGGGGGTATCTGGAGAATTCTCAATAATGCCTGCTTAAGTGATATCAAAATGGATTTCAGTTTGAAGAAATACTTGGTTTCATAAAATATCAATTATTTCAATATTTTCAGCATTTTATTGTTACAGATACAGAGAAATCTACCTAAAAATAATAATAATACTAATATAATAAACGGTGGTTTTCCTATCTGCTTTTGCTGCAAATGAACCTGTTTGTAATCTGCTGTCAACTTCAATCTTACATACGAATTTTGGTATAAACAGGCAGTGTGTGGGTAGATAACTTTGAGGACACACATCAATACATATACATGTGTATATATAACTGAAAGCATTAAGAAATGAAATACCCATCATTACAGTCATACATGTATTATCCTCTGCAATTTCTCAGTACTCATACCAATTTTGTTAGCTATGTATTTTGTATGAACATATATGTAAAAAAAATTATACAGTGGATAGCCTGTAAAATGTTTGTAGATGTTTTAGTGCTTAATAAAGTATTTATTATTAATTTAACACCAATTCGTGATTTTTCCATAAATCATGTCCTATTAGATGTAAAATTAACATCATTATTCTTAACTATAATTAACTTTACCATAAAGGAAATTATCACAACATGAGACAGGGGTTGCATAAGCATGTTACCATAGATAGTTCTTCAGCTGGTCCGATAAGCTTCTGATAAAACAGGATAATAAATCATTATATCGATTGGACCCATGCCCTTAATATCTGTCTCTCTCTGGCTGTGTTCAGATTAAAAGTTATCGGTCCAGTAGGATCAGTCTATCTCTACAGGGATTCTTGTTTAAGTGAACTCAATGTAATCAGCTTAGTTGTCTGGCCAGCCTCCTCTAGAATCTACTAAAGATATATAATTACCCCCCCCCCCCCAGCTTCTGGAGGGTGGGGGTGGGGGGGGGGGGCAGACAATTGAGCTGATTACATTGAGTGTACTTAAGCAAAAATCCCCACAGAGACAGATCAATCCTGCTGGACTGATAACTTTTAATCTGAACACAGCCTCTCTCTCTCTCTCTCTCTCTCTCTGTGGATGTACATGTATGGCAGACCTTACACCCTACCTCCTTATTACCCTCTTTGTTTTTGTCAAAGTGCTTCTTGCAGTACCTATTTATGAAAAACAACATATCAGATTCATCATAGTAGAGCTTTTTACATTATAATGTAGGATGACTTAATTATTATTATATTCTATAAAGGATATTTTCAAAAAGACGAAAACCATGTTATGCTCATGGTATATTGGTACAATCAAGGAGTTATAACAGAAGGAGATTACACTCGTGGAGGTGGAGCCCGTATTACGGTCTCTCATTGGTCGGAATGAATAGAACCCAGAGAACAATGGATGCCTATCTCTGTTACGCTTAATTGGTACTCTCGTTTAAATCTCGTTTGTCAGAATAGATGCCTTCGTCTGTCGTTTGGAGAGGACACAAACAGAAACGCAGTCAAAAGTTTCTTAAAATGAGAGAATTACAGAATTTATATGATATTACGTTGGACAAGGTTTTCAAAAAACAGGTAAGTGCTTTTAAATGCATAACTACACGAAATATGAAGATAAATTGCAACTTTTATGTCGTAGGGTCTCACTGTGTAAGTGTCCAGCTACACGTTGATCTCGCGAGGTGGTGTGTGGAGAATAAATATTGCACGAAAAATATTTCCCACTCATAACAAGTGCCTATAAATATAGTGTCAGATGAAGAAAGTTTGGTCTTTATACAGTTGCAATTGTTAAGTAATTTGTGGCAATAGCAAAGAATAAAACTTGGGTGCACTTTCAGTAGCCGAATAACAAGCAGATGCTTAAGCCGCCATCTTGTTAATATTTCGAAAAAAAATTACTCCAAAAGACATTTTCCTCCTTCTTTTTGAAACTTGTGTCACATGACAGTCATAAAATTTAACTAATTGTTATGTATGCAACACACTTGCTTGAGCAGTATTGTTTTTTTTTGCGATTTTACATGTGGTCTAGCTTGGATACGACAATTGACAATTTTCATGAGTTCCGATCAAAAAGTGTTACGCTTGTTACGGCCAAAAGCCTTACTGCTTTTTGTATTTTTCAAATGCAAGATTATAAAAAAATTTGGTGTGTTTAGATTCTTGAACATCTTGGTCGTGGCGTGGTATATATTGCATGGATACTGCTCCAATATTTCTTGAAAAAAATAACCTGATTTGTTCAGAATACCAATTTTTTACTCTAGTGTTATGGGTAAATGTACCATTTTGGCCTTTACCTTTTTCATGTTTAAATCTAAAAAGACCTATCATGACAGTTGGTCATCATTTTTCTTCTCACCATGGTGGGTGGCTTTGGAGTGGTAACTTTGTTGTTAAAGTAAAGTGCTCAGTTTTTTTGACTGGAAAATTTTGCCTCCACCCAGCATTTTCCATCATGGCGGTCTAACAGGAAGTTTGACTTTATGGCATAGTTATTTTTAACTTATTTAGTCTTCTTTTTACATATATGTGTTTTAATTTATATTAAACCTTTGAAAAAAGAACACATATGAATCCTGGTGCTTTTAATTTAAAGTCTAAAGGTTTTAAGTTCACCTAGGCTATACCAATTACTTAACCTGTTATCTCACTACACATCTCCCTTTGAGTCAAGGTGTGTAAGACACACCTTACTGTGTAAGACACCTCTATAATTAAGGGGTACTTGCTTCTCTACATTAATTATACTTCACTACTTTGGCATGTTAGGTGGCAAGCTTGGATGTTTCTGTTCATTTTAAGAAAGAAGCTTTGCCTTGGTGGTTACAAAAGAATAGAACTCTATTAAGGTTTATTCATTACTTGAAAGTAAATATTTCATCTTGCAGTGTTGAATCAGAAATTCTCTCAAAATTGATAATGAATTTTACATGCTTATCTTAACACTACTCAAGTTTTTTTTATTCTATTATAGATATGGGAGGCGCTTGCATTGAATACATGAATTATGGTCAGGCTGGAAAAAATTAAAATATGTCAATGAAAAAAGGAGGTCAGCGTGTCTGGGGTAAGTTAATTTTGTCATAATGCCTACGATGCATTAAACATTCACTAACAACAGTACCCTTTTTTAAATTTTTTCCAAAATACAACAACCTTGGGCATTTTCCTTTTAGCAACCAGCCTCTCTGAAATCCCCTTTTTGTCCTGTCAGAAGAGTAGGAACAAGGGCGGATTTAAATAATTTCTTGTAATAAGTACAATTGCTTTCAATTTCTTGGGGTTATTAGCTTGTGATCATGAATCTTGATATTCTATATAAATTTAGTTGTAAATTGTTCATTTATGTGGTGAACATTATTTCAGTCAAGTCAAAACAAGACACATTAAACTTCACTGCGTAATTCCATAATGTCTTCATGGATACTAGTAGTTCATAATGCTATTATTATGTTTTTTTTTTTTTTTTCTAACCTACAGGTTTCTCTCTTTTCTGAGTGGCATGGCATTGGCAGGCAGAAGGAAAGGCCCTGAAGAAATTCTCACTTGAGTTGTCCTTTTTGGAGAAGAAACTGGATAAGACTGGCCAACAGAGATTGCATTAAATTAATAGTGCTCCTTCATGACATTTTAAAATATTTTCAGTCACCTAACTGACTCTATACCTTTCAAAAGTTGACATAAATTTTATGTTACTGTCACGTGGAAAAAAATTCAAAACCTATATATAATTTGTTGAGTGCCATGGTATAACAGTCTACTTGATTGCCAGTAAAATTTGGACTGTTTCAGTGAAATTTCTTTAAAGCAGTCACTTACTGGCCCAGTTCATTTTTTCAGCTGTAACATGTACTCTAGTTCATTTTATAAATGTTCTTACTAAGTGTTGTCTTGATTTATAATAACCTTTTGAAAATCCCATGTTTTTTATCCTATTTGTAAGAATTAGCCACTTTATCTTCTAGGGTTTTTTTTTCATTCAGCCCATTAGATTCTCAGACCTTGCTGGCCTGTGAGTGGAATAGTATCTGGCACAGACTGGTATCAGCAAGTCAGATAAAAAAGAATATAATTATTTCTATTTGCACGGTTGAAAAAAATGCCAACATAGACTGCATAAAACTGGAAAACCATAGCAACTTAGTCATTCTTATGACTTCATTAATTACTGCTTACGTGTAAAATTTTGTTTTTGTTCTTCTATTGATATAATAAAATGGTTTTACTCATGATGCTTGAGTATAGAGTTGACTTAAAAGATATTTTAAGTTAATATAGTAAATAATAGTTTGAAATTCAAAATTCTCATCTTTATTTGTTTCACTTTAAAGAGCTCAGTTAATACTAAAAGTTCTGATATATTTTGTACATAAATATATTTATGAATGAATAAAAATTATTCTTAATGTTTAGCACTGTGTACTTGTTTACCGACAAATATGAAGTGTTAGTATGTGTCAAAATAATCCTGAAAAAAAGGGAGATTTCCAAGATAAAGAAATTTATAACGAGTATTTAGTAAACTGGCATGTCGTGGCATTGCCTCAACCTTTGATTAAAATTTCACTTTAATGCATTATGATATTAAAATTATACCGAGTGAGAGAAAAAAATACTTAAAGAAATTTAAAACCAGTCACAAAGCTTAGGCACTGTCTCAATGTATATGTTTATGGGACCCAAGGGCAGGAGGGTCCAAACGTTTATGTATTAATATTATGTTCTTTGGCAGTGAGGACAGACGTTCACTTGAATGTCATTTTCACAAACCACAGTTGGGACGTTTTCTTTCGACTTATCCTTGGTGATTTTTCACTGTGTTGTGCAAAAGAAAAGCCATCTATCACCGACTCAAAAAAACTCACGGCGACCATCCTCAGTCACCACCTTATAATCGCTTTCTTTGATATCGTTCCCTCCAAGCACATCGTCCAAATAACTACCTGTGCAAAAAATCGTCAGCATAGAGCGCCGCTTTGACACTACTGATCTCGAACTCTAACGCGAAATAACGCATATAAAATCAATCTCCAAGCGGAGGAGAGCGACCCAGACGAAACCTTGAGACAGGAGGCCCCCCGTAGCTAGCTCCGCCCACCGTAACAGACATCGGACAATAGAGAGGCTTGCGTGTAATCTCCTTCTGTTATAACTCCTTGGTACAATCAAGCTTAAACTGTGTCATATATTATCATTACTTTTGTTGCTATTTCTTTATTTCTGTACATTTCCACCAGCTCAGTCTGGTGTAGAAAGTATGAATAAAGCATACTAGTATATATATATATATATATATATATATATATATATATATATATATATATATATATATATATATATATATATTCAAAAGAGAAAGCTTACTAATAAATGAAATGAAACTTGGCAGTATTTTGGGGATGCTATCAAAGCATACTTACAATTCTGCCTTCCTTGTGTTTTGCAAAAGATGCACATAGATATAAAGTGCCTGTTCATGCCTCCCTAACTGACCTAATAAAATGGCTCTTTCTTCATAGAATCCTAAAATTGAAGAATGGCACATTGGTGATTGTGTTTGGTAAAATTCCCTGTATGGCAGTGCATGTTTTAGATATCGTTGAACAGTTTAATATTTTGAATATGCTTAAATTATGTCTAAATGAAATGTGTAGAAACAAAACACATAAGGAATCCATTTTTATGAAAGGAGAACATGATCTAAAGCAAAAACAAGCAAAAACCTCTCCTACTAGAGATAAAAAAGATGACGTGTGCACTATTTTAGCACTAATTAGAGTGTGCAGGATGAATACCTTTGTAGCAAAGAAATGGTGAGAAACTGAGATGAAATAAAAAGTGATTTGTGGAAGTTATGCCTTGGTATGGATGAATGGATGAATGGATAAAGTTTTAAGGAAAATCACTTTTTTTGCAATATAACCATCTAAATTAGTAAGACTGGCCTTAACTGTACCCTTACACAAAATCATAACGCATCCCAACTTCAAATACTGCAAAAATTCTATAATGATCTATGCCTACCATCTAAAGGAAAATGAGTGAGTAGTCTCTCTGGCTGATATTTGTCAGACATTTCTAGAAAAGTGATGAACTTTTCCCTTAGTTCTCCTAATTCTCCTGGCTCCTTTCCTGCTTGAGCTGGGAGCTGACCTTGAAAATTAAAGCAATAAAAAAGTGAACCCATTATCACCTTCATAACTGAGTAATCAAATTGGTTTATTGCAGTACAGTTTAAAATGATGCTTGTGACTCCACAGTCCATGGGGTACAACTCCTTAGAAAACAGATACTAGATTAAAGTGTAAGATACAGAGGGAGGCTTGTAGCCAGCAATTTCATAATATGAGTTATTTTTCTAAAAAAAAAAAAAAAAAAAAAAAAAAGAATGGACCATTTTACCCCTTAGTTGACCCAATTTGAAAAATGACAAAGTATCTAGTTCAAATTTTGATTCAGACTGAGCCTTTTCCAACCAGTCTTTCTGACCCCCACCAAACCACCCTGCTGATGTGCCTGGGAGAAAACAATCTTGATGTACATTACAGAAGCATAGAAATTTTAGTTAAAAAACTTCCTCTTGTAAAATATTTGATAAGGTTCTGTCCCATTTCAGTTTTATTTGTGTTTAAAGCCATAAAACAATATTAATCTAACATTATTAATCTTTGATGGGCAAGTTATCAACACCTACAGCAAACCAAAATATATTTAACCTCCCAAATGATGGGTGATACATTTCTCACCTAGTCTGTTTTAAAAAATAAAAAAGGTCAAATATTGAAAAAAAATTATTTCTAACCTTCTGGTAACTGCTGCAAATATTCTGTCATAAGTGCCTGCACCTTTTCTCTGTACAAATTCACAAGCTTATTGTGAAACTCTGGTGTCTGGTCATGACAAGTGACTATGATATGTTCCTGTGAAATAAATTGAATATATTTATCCTTAGAAATTAATAAGGCTTAACAACACACAATTTCATTAAAATATTAAAAATTAGCTTCTTTATAAACATATGTTAAACCAGTTCTACTTTCCTATTTTTATCAACAACAAAGTTTTCATATCAACTTACTAAATATGGCATAGCTAAATCCTTTGAGATGTGTTCCAGGTATTCTAGTACTTTTCTACGTGGCAACCCTTCTGCTTCTGTTGTATCAGCTGTAAATATCTAGAAAAGAAAAAAAAATGATCTAATGACAAAAGTAGGCCAAACAGCAGGAAGCTTGGGCTACATAGGCTGCTTTGACAATGTAAAGTTCAATGAATTCTAGATAACCACTTGATAACCACCAGTTGTTATGCCCAACAATTATGACAACCATAATCCAAAAATACTACTTTTTGAAAAAAGTCACACAATACACATGGCTATACAAATAAAAACTGCAAATAATCTGTACCTCTAAGCCATCCTCTGGAGATGCTTGCAGAACCCACTTTGCATATGTAAAAATAATGTCTATGTGTTCTCCACCTAAATTGTGACAAATAAAGAAAAACAAATAGAGAAAAACGACACGACTTCATAATAAAGGCAATAAAAAGACCTTTGTAGCATGGCACTACTTAAAGACAAAGTCAACACCTTAAACAGCTATAAAAAGGTTATTTTTTTCAACTGTTCAAGTTAATTAATATCAACATGCACATGTACCTAAAGTGGTGCAAAAACATTTGCCAAAAATAAAAAAATGAAAATATTATAATTTAATAAAAAAATTCTTGTTCTGAAGTACATGTAAAATTTTATTTTAAAGTTTTATTTTGTGAAAAAAAATTAATAATACCTGCACAAAGTTGCATGTCATAAATGTTCCTGTAATTTCAAAATTTTACTGACTGGTACACTTAAATATGAGGTTCTCTCATTCAGCAGAATTTTACTGTGTTCAAACAGATTCACATAAGTAGTATTTATACATGTAATACAATGTACCACCTCCCACATCAACACATACCCAGTCTCATGAGGTAGTCTTTGGTCCTCTCGTGCCCTGCCCACTGTGAGGAGCGTGACCCAGAGTCTTTCTCAGATAACTTCAACAGCAAGTCAAGAGCTTGAAAAAAACCAGAAGTATTTTATGAAGATGCAAAGAACAAGAACTCCCCTGCCCCCCCCCCCCCCCCCAAAAAAAAAAAAAAATAATAATAATAATAATAATAATGCTTGGAATATACTTTTCGCGGCATTCCTTGAAGCTCGATCATACTTTCTCAAATTTAATTTGCTCAATGTATTGATCTATTAATTATTTATTCATTAAAGTTATCTTGAACTTATATTGTCTGTCTTTTGAACTCTAGAAGAAATATGTATTTTCAAATGAAAATGCCTCATCCAACTGAAATGTGTCAAAGATGACATTTACCTTTTTTATGATAGCCTTTTCTTTCATAAAGGATGATTAGCTCGCTCCATTTCTGTTGTTTTTTCAGAACACGTTCGCTCTCCTCCAGGTGACAGTTGTTGTCTTTCAGTCTCAAGAGAGGAGCAACAAGAGCATCATTGGTCTGAAACAACAAAGGCTAACTTAGGCTTCATTCACGTGCAATGTCTATTTTCTAAATTCTATTTTCTATTCCAGGTATGTCTTATGATCACGGTCTATGCCCTGAATATCCCACGGCGTAATTACTGGCAGCGCGAGCCAGTTACTATAAGTTACTATAAGGCATATATTTCTGAAAAGTAATTACTATAAGGCATATATTTCTGAAAAGTATACTGCCAGTAATTATGCCACGGGGTATTCAGGGCACAGACTGTGATCATAAGACATACCGCGAATAGAAAATAGAATTTAGAAAACAGACATTGCATGTGAATGAAGCCTAAAGGTCTTGCCATATTTTATCTTTTAGGGGATTATCTATCATGTCTTTTGGAAAACTATTCAGTGCATGATTGCAAATTCATGTAAATCTCTTGTCTGTCAGATGCTTTAGGAAAAACTTTAAAATGCTATGTCAAGTAACCTAGTCTAGTGCTTTCTAGGCAATTAATATTGATGCAAACATTGGTATAAATAAAGTTCATGCCAACTACTAAGTCAGGCCTCATAACCATAATTGCTGTTTTCTAACACGAGCCTTAGATTTAGAAGCACAAATGCACAAATTAATGACTCCAGCCACAAATAACTAGCCCAACATAAAATTACTTGCTACAAGTTTAGTGTTTCATTACACAAACAACTTCCACCAGCTTCCATCCAGGTCTCTGGCTGTATACAAACGCCCCCTATGGGTTAGTTTTATATGACTGTAATGCATTCTCGACAATCTCTGGCTCATACAGAACAAACCGAAGGGTAGATAAGCAAATAAACAGTTTGTGTAATGAAACGCTGTGCTTGTGGCAAGTAATTTTACCTTGGAGTGGTTAATTTGTGGTTTGAGTCATTAATTTGGCCATTTGTGCTCACAAACCTTAGGTTCGAGATAGAAAAGGCCTTATCCATTTTAAAGGCCTGTATGTACTCACCAGTAAATAACATTTGAGCAAAGTGGTGTCAATGATCTGTCCAAGCTGTTTTCTGGACTTTATAGTTGTGCTGCCTTCTACTATAGCAGATGATACCAATTCTTTCTCCTTTGACACAGATAAATCTTTCTGTAGTTCATTCCTTCTCTGAAAGAAAAAAAATCCATTGTATCATGGTACTATTCTATGTAAAGAGACATACTTTTCAGAAATATATGCCTTAGAACTATTATCAGTTTGTCTGAATGCCTGAAAATAGTGGTTTTCAAAGTCACCTGTATAATTTAAGTCACATGATATTGCAAAGAAAAAAGTATAACGTATTATGCTCCTTTAAATCACTACTACACTACATGTACTTTAATGAATTGATTGCATTAAGTTCTATACCTGTGTGAGATATTCAATCAAGGCCAGTATCCCTTTCTCCAATTCTCCCCCAGATAAATCCGGAGTTTTGTCAGGGTAGGACAATTTGTTCCTGAACTCTGATGGCAACAAATTGGGATATAACCCAATTACATTAGCAGGATCTGGAAATATAGGAATAAAAATTAAAACAAACATGTACTGAGACCTAATGACATAGCTTAGTTGTGTATTAAGCACAAGGCTAAAGGACAATTTTTTTACTGGCTAACTTGAAACTAAATAGTCTAATTACTTTCTGCATATTGGAGCAGATCATACTGGGATCTATACTGGCCTTCTTCCACACCTCAGAAGTGCAAACCCGTGTTATAAAATCTGTTGATTTAAGCTAGACTATTTGTGGAATAAACATAGGACACTTCTTTTGAAACATCATATTACTCTTTCTAAAAGGTTAAATCACTTTGAAAAAAGTCTATTTACCACAAATCATTTCAATCAAATGACAAAGATGTTTTGATGTTACCTCCAGTGCAATAAAATGGTTGATTAAAGTTTACCACATCACTTAATTATTTCCTGTAAATATTCTCACATACCAGTGCCCAGTTCAGCAAATATCTTTAGGGACTCTTCAAAACGGTGTTGGGAAAATAAATTGAAGGCATAAAGGTTTTGAATCTTTTGTATCCTGACTTGTTTTTCTGCTTCTTCTTCGTTTGTCATATTCTGAAAAAAAAATTTAAATTTCAAAAAAGTTTTCTCACATTATAATAAAGAGAATTAGTATTGATAATTTTTACCTGCCTGAAATATCACATGTTGAAAGCATTCATATTTCACTTGTTGTTAAAATAGACAAGATTCATGATCATGTACATGTATTTGGCTCACATCGGTGACAGGAGGTAATATTCTTAGGGCCAGTCTTATTACAACAAAATCAACTGGAAAATTTGCTTTTTAACACATTTATTTCATGCATGCATGAGGCATTTTTCGCCAATTTTTGTCCAATGTGCCTTTTATAATAGACAATTTTTAAATACCATATTCTATGCCAAACATATTTATGGGTGTTGCATCACCCATTCTATTTCTCTGCTACCATCATATAGTAAAAGTAAAGAAATAATACTAACAATATATAGCTAAACTTACAGCAAGCACCAATGCCAATTCAAACTCCTTCTGTGCCAGCAGCTGCCCTATCTGCCTTGTGATTGGAATGGGGGCCAATCTCCACACATAGTTACTAGATGCCACATACACATGGCTGAAGGAAAGACCCAACAAATTCTACACTGATATGCTATAAATTCAATTCAAATATTTTTATTATCATAGAGGTATGACATGTTACAAATTTCATTCAAATATATTTAAATCCATACAGGTATATTGTATAAACATGTACAAGGTATCTACCGTATAGCTAAAAAAAAACACGACTATTGGTACGCGTATGATCGGTAACTGATTTAATTCTCGTAAAATTACCATCCGCCCCCTTCCTTATGAATAGGTATTACTTTATTAATACAATGCAACCGTCGTGTAGCCGCATGTTAGAAGACAATGTTTGAATACGCACAGCAGTAGGAGGCCGCTACCCCTTCCCAGCAAGGAGTCAACTAAGCCGCAGGTTAGAAGACAATGCGTGATTACTCACAGCAGTAGGAGGCCGCTACCGCTCCCCAGCAAGGAGTCAACACAGCAGCGCGTAACCCGGGCTTAATTAGGGGTTATTAGCTGTCCACTTATGATCGGTATTGTTCGTCTTGATTGCAGAACACTTCCTACTCACTATTGGTTCGACCGCCTCTTCTTTAAATGCTCTCTCAAACCTTTCCTCAGTCAGCCGAGAATGGAAACACGTTTATCTGCCGATAAACTACGTCGTTGATGTATTATTCGGCATCATTCTACAGTGGGTCATAAGGCTCTATCTATGATTTTTTTTTCGTCTCGCATTTTACCAGATTAAGCTGACGCTCGAAAACTAAATTTAATGAATAATTTTCTCACGTGCACCGTATCCAGCTAATTTTACGACAATAACTACCACGGCACCTCCGCCATTTGCAATTGTAGACGAACCACGTGTTTCCAACTGATAGGCCAATACAACTATACCAGACCCATTGTACGAGAAAAGACCGTTTATATTTAATGAATTAAAAAACATTTGAGGATTGCGATTTTCTATTGATATACTATCGATGGTATCCCTGTATTAAATCATAGTGTAGCATGACTCGTATCACAAGATGGCCTTAGAAATGAAGTAGGCCTAAGACAGGCCTACACTCTGATAGTTTTTAGTCTATTATTAACCCTAATGTCGTTGCTTGTCATTCATTCTAGAACTCTCTGAGCCATCGCAAAGTTATTTGCCGGGACATTTAAAGGCTACTTCTTAACGGATTTTTTTTTAATTTGCACTGAGTCCAAAATGTTCGAGGACGTCTCTGTCGTTATCGCCGTTTCTCGGACGCAGTCCCAGACAAAGGATCGGAAAGTTTCTAAATAAAAGAGCTTATAAATGCTGCCACTAGCCATCCTTATTGTTCCTAAGTAAAGAGAGGCGATAATGATCTGTTCTTTCTTCTAGCTTAGTCTGTCGACTAAAATGAACAAGGTTAGGCCTACAATGCAACCACCTATTATCACGACCATTAATGAGGTTCTTTGCTACACTCCCTTTCTTCATGATCGCGAAACCAGTGGGGTGCTGTGTTTTAAATATATAAAAAAGGGTCTCGCGAGGTGAAGCTATAATAATGAACTAAAAAAATCCAATGAATAGGCCTATCTAATAAACCATGAAGCACGTAGTCTAGTCCTCTTCTTTGACCGACATCACATTTTTACATTCTTTGTTTTAATAAGAGGACGAACGTGGTCTAATATGTCTTTTGGTGGTGATTTAGCTCGAAGTAGCGGAGTCAAGTAAATCGGTGATTTACCGTTGGTAAGAGTAGCAATCATCGCTCCTGCGTCCTCATAGATTACTTTCTAATCACCCGTAATTAACGCAGTCAGGAATAAGCGCTCAAATAGGGGTTTTTGTATCAGGGAAAATTTTAGTATTAATCTTATGTTATTATGTATCTGTATTATGTAATCATGTAACTCATTTTCCCAAGGCAACCACCAATTATGACGACCATTAATGAAGTTCTCTGCTACACTCTCTCCTCATGATCACTTGCTCGATCGTGAAACCCTGGAGGTGTTGTATATATATTTGGGGTAGTTTACTATAGCATGCTACACTCTCCTCATGATCAGCTGTTCGATCGTGAAATCTGGAGTGAAACCCATGGTTTATCTAACAATGGTTTAAATAAATAAAAAGGGTGTCACGGAGGTGAAGCTGCTTAACTCATAAGAATAATGAACGAAAAAATACGATGAACATTTAATAAACCACGAAGCACGTATATTTTGACCGTTATCGCCTTTTTTACATAAGATGTCTCAACAAGAAGGCAGATGTAGTCCAATTTGTCTTTTGTTGGTGATTCTGCTTCAGGTGGCTGAGATTAGTTGATCGGTGATGCACCGTTGGTAAGAGTAGCAATCATCACTCCTGCGTTCTAACGGATTACTTTCCAACCCCCCATAATTAACGCAGCCAGGAATAGGCGCTGAAACAGGGGGTATTAAATCAGGAATTAATTTATGTAATTATGTATCCGTAAAATAAGAATCGTAACATTATCACGTATTTTTCCCGATGGAAAATATCATAATTTATGCACACTGATCGAATTATAAAGAAAATCTCCAGATGTAAACAAAGGTCAGTCAAGTATCACTCATCCCAGGCTGCAGGGCAGATATAGAGAATTGAATGAAGCGCCAGTGATCTGGCAACCCTACAAATTTGTCATAATGATTCATGGGCAAACAATAGAAGCATGAAATTAACACCTTTTACAGTGTGAATGACGACACCTTATGAGGCTTTTGTTTCTTCCCCTGGGTTGTTATTACAAAGTAAGTATGTTGACGTAAGTGTGTTGACTTTTGCGTGTTCAAAGGAACAATGGAAATGTCATTTCAAAACAAAGAGCCACATTTCCCTACTTAGGTGGCCAAAATATTGTCAATGAAACGCAAAAAAGACAAAATCACCAGCTGTTACTGACTGAGTCTAACTCAAATGCAAAAAGGTACGCACAGCGACAAAGCGCTATTGTAAACAATGACCCGACGATGAGATTAATAAGATGTATAAAATGACTATTTGTACTATAAAACTGTACCCCTGCCCCTACTTGTATATTATTACATACACAAGGCCACCCTATAACAGAGTTACAGATTGATTTTTCATTACACAGTCTCTTGCACTGAAGAAAAATACTCATAATTAATTTGCGGCCCTAGTAGAGGGTCTTCTCTCGCTTTCTCTCAAATCAAAATAAACTAGCAAACATGAAAATTGGCAAAATGTATTAGAATGTAAAGTGTTGCGAACCCTTTAAACAAGGTGAATGGTAATATGCACGTTTAGACAAATTTTAATTTTAATTTCAATTAAATTTAATTTTAATTAAAATTGATATTACCAAAATTAGTAAATGTCGTTTGCGTCATGTATCAATATTTTTGCGCATAATAGTACCTACGTTATAAACATTCAGCAAAGATATTTGGAAGGCCGCTCTTTTGTTGTTTATATCAAAGGAAAACTATTTGATACCCATCGTATCAATCATTATACCATAATAAGAGATTAGCATACTAATTTATGTCCCCAGTAATAATAACTTTAACAATAACAACAAACCTCCCTACTGTGCTTTCCGTTGCAAATACAATTAGCCACGACTGTTTTATATATTAATAGATATTTTTTAATAATGACAATTTCAAAATCTTCAAAAGTACCGACAGGGACACGAACTCCCGTCGGATAGGTTGCAGAGGACTCGACGACGTTAACCGTTGTTCCACCAATTCTATTGTTCACACGTGCAGATATCGACAGCTCCGTATTGCCGCGCATGCCGAAGCTTTGCGGAAATTGCCGAAGGCTAGGAAAATTCTTCAAAATATACTTTTATTACATTTAATCAAATCCAGACTATCTCCCACTGCCCTGAGGTATGGCTAAAGGCTTTCAGTTGTCATCAGACTTTGTAATTTGGGAGAAAAAAGTGAAACAGTAACTTCTGGTGATGAATAATAGGTAATAGTGCTGCAAGGTGTTGTTTTTTATCCCTGATGTACGAGTAGCTTTTTCTACAGTTTCTATAATTCTCTTAACGTATGAAAATATGCAGGTTTTCTTATATAATAAGACTTTGATAAAATCAAAACCAATAATACTTTTAAAGTCGAGAGTCTGGATAAATATCGGCAAGGTGGAGATATGTCCCGCCGGCGCTTCCGCAACAGCAAGACTGAAGGACACAAGTTACAAAGCAAAACATGTTTAGTCAAGTTAAAGACTTAATTACCGGTTTAACTTCGGCGGCAGTGCCTACTGCTGTGAGCAACATGCGCTGTCCATCGTAATCCCCCTATCATTAACTCTGTCGGGGACGTGCGCATTAGCGCGTCTGATGTAGACAGCGTGTGCTATTAAAGTGACCGGGGACTTATTAGCTATAGTGTACTTTCAAGCAGTTTTTAGCCACTTTATCATGGAAATAGCAAAATTAATTAATAATTTTGAAAACTAGCTAAAAACTAGATACAATTTTTATAGTTAATAAATATTTCTTCATTATGTGTTAAATGAAAGTATATTTGAAATAGTATTTCTAGCAGTTGGTTATGAAAAACAGCAATATCAATTGACATATTAAAAAGTTTTACTTTATTCTTGTACTTCATGAATATAAGTGGACTAGTAAAGCTTAATTCAAACTTAATAAAACCTTTTCATTGATATAAATAAACTGAATGGCCTACATTTATTTAACTTAAGTCCATTTTTGGTTCCTACCTTCCTTTGCAAATGAATTTTGGCTTGTTAAGTTCAATCTGCTGGATGAGTGTCCTTGGACTGATTGTCCGGATCTCTATGTATTTTGGAAGAACTGCCAAGATGTATGGAGGATGATGCTCTATATGAAAGATAAAACCATTGTTACATTCTAATTTGAAAAAATAAAAAATAAAAATTGATAAATAAAAAATAAATAAAAAATTATGCATGTCTAAATGCAGGTACATGTATATAAGTGATATATCCTCAAAAATACAGTTTGAAGCTTCAACTAAGGCATTCATAATGTTTTTAAATATTATACTCAACGTATCTACATCTTGGGAGTTCAACTCCTATGAAAATTATATTAACTGTTCCCATCATATTTGAACATACCCATAATAGCTGGAATATCAGACCAGTTAAGACCATATTTCAAAACAGGATTTCCCTCTGAGTTAATGAAAACAGACATGTCATCTCTCTGCAGGGCTAGCCTGTCTTCAGACAGCTTGGTGACTAGAGGCTCCATACGAGCACCTGTGGGGAAGAGCTCCTTCAAATCACCAGACTCAACCTGACAAAAAAAATAGGGAAATGTTTTATCTACTGCCTGTGCAGGATCTTACACTTTTAAAAACTGATGCTTTTTTGTAATCATATGAGTTTCAATAAGACATTTACAGTTATGTCCCAACATTACTATCTTCATGTAGATCAAATAATTTGTGAGATTTTTACTCTGAACTTGTGAACAAAAATTGTTGTCATTAGCACGAGCCTTAGATTTGGGAGCACAAATTAAGTACCCCAATGTATAATTTGTAGACATGAACATAGAGTCATAGTGCTTTGTGTGCCATAATGCTGTGCTTGTGGCTACTTATTTTTTTAACTCAGGTACTTAATTTGTGGTTACAGTCATTAATTTGGAATTTCTGTATGTCTGAATCTTAATGCACCCCTAATCATTAAGAATGGGAATGCGGAAAAAAAACTGTTGTACCTTAATAAGGAAATAGTCTCTTTTGAAACCCACACAAATGGAATCCTTGCACCAAGCCATGGCTTTAGGAATGTCAGGAACACTCAGGTCAATCTGCAAATATGGCAAAAATAAACTTGAACAAGTAAGATACAAACTTTATGAATTCAAATGATAATGATTTGATATACACATATTTTTCTAATAACTCTTCTAATATATTTTAAATGTATAAAAAAATATATCAAATTATAATATATATATATATATATATATATATATATATATATATATATATATATATATATATATATATATATATATATATATATATATATATATATATATATAAGAGAGAGAACAGAGCAGTTTACCTGTAACTCATAAAAATCTCGGTTCTTCCAATAAAACAATTGCAATTTTCTCCTTACTGCTACACACATTCTGAGTGTATGTTTTACATCTCCTGTAAGTGAAGTTTCCTTCTGGAATACCAAATTAATTTCTTTAACTTCATTTTTCTAATCACATTATAAAAATGTGTCTGGGCAATAAAACCAACAAGCATGTATGGCCATAACCTGTTAGGGCAAAATATATCAATAAACTTCAATTTTATTCAATACAAATATATGTTCAATATCTGGAAATACTGAAGTAAGTGTGCTTTTTGAGTGCATACCACTAAAAAGGTATTTATATTAACTGGATTGCATAAGTTTTGGAAAATGTATACATTTCCAAAAACATTTTGTATTTCCCTTCTTTCATTTTTTTCTGCAAAATACTGGCACGTTGTCCGGTTCCTTACATTTTCACTGCTTCCAAGACCACACATAAACACATTTGAAGGCAGAAAAAAGAACAAGGGCTCGTCCGGGAATTGAACCCGGGACCTCTCGCACCCTAAGCGAGAATCATACCCCTAGACCAACGAGCCACATGTATTCTTTGACATGAATTAATAGAATAAGAACAGCAACTTCGCATCAGTTCATATTGGTATAAAACTGATCACCATCTAGTATAGTTTTGACACATAAGAATAATATTTGACAGAATATCATCCTTGAAAACGCGTAATATTATCTAATGAGCATTATTTCCACAAAATTTTGTTAAAAATTTATCCGATTCGCTTCCTTAACGAAAGATGTCAGCACGTGCGATGACGTCACGTTTGGAGATCATTCACACAGGTCACTCAAAATTGCAAAACAATGAAAATTATAATAAGAATAACATGTAGGTTTCATGTAAATATCATCTATAAGAAAATGTCTTTGTTTCAAACCTCGTGTAGACACAAGGTATTTCAGGTGGTCGAAAGTTCAAAACAAAACAAGCATCCTCTGAACACGAGCCTCGTTTCCGTAAATAGCGCACCTGCTGCAAGGACAAAATTTTATATTTGGATTTGGCAGCATAATTCACAGATTCAAATGGGGTTATTTTTTATTATATTAAATTTGTATGAAAAATTCATTGTAGCAAAAAAGAGAACATCACTTAAACCTTCCGTGAATAATAAAGGCATATCCTGCTATATACAACCTATTGTTTACCCACCTCCTTCAACATGGCTCGTTGGTCTAGGGGTATGATTCTCGCTTTGGGTGCGAGAGGTCCCGGGTTCAAATCCCGGACGAGCCCGTTGTTTTCTTCTTTCCCTTCTTTTTTTTTCACTAACCAGACGAAATAACTGGCTATCTTATTACAATCAAAATACCAATGCTAATCAACAATCGTCACAAATATATTTAACTGGGCATTCTAAAAGAAAACATTCATGTTTCCAGTGTTTTTTGGATTTAGAATTTTTCTAATTTTTTTTTTTGAAAAATTTTATTTACTCGGTATTTTATTTCTTGTTTATTCATTCAGCAACTAATTTCTGCACACAGAAAAGTATTTATTATTATAATAAGCAAACCATGAAGGAAACTGAGTGTATAATTTATTTATAATTACTACTCATGGTGGTTTTAAACTAAAATGATTATTCGATAAGAGATGCACCTCTTTTTAGTCTCTAACATTTTGCTTCCAGTATTTTGTTGCTTATATCAACCAGATTATTACCTTTTTTTCCTTTTCAATTTTTTTGATGAGACATGGTTCTAAAAAAGAATAAACTGTGTACCACTAATTTTTAGACTGACAACAAGAAACACTTAAAAATTTAATTTGTAGAGCATTTTACTTTCAAATTCAGATATCACATGTCCCCTGCTCTCCTTACCTGTAAGTCTATGGCAAATAAAGAGGCACCTGCTGTTTTTTTAACACATGTAATCTGATTAAACACAGTCAGATCATGGACACTAACAACGGTATCAGACAGGCTAATTAAAACACTGCATTCTGGAACAGCAGACAGCTGAAAAAAATAAAATGTACTAGACAGTATTGCACTTCAAATACAGGGGCGGATTGAGGCTGTCTTCTGGGTCTTCCGGAAGATGGTCAGATTTTCAAGTTTACATTTACGGATATCTAATTTTGTCTGTTGGAAGACGGTCAAAAATGGAGGATGGATCAACAAGTATAATTTGGAAGACAGTCAGAAAATACCTCTAGATCCCCCCTGAAATACAGGCAAATTTTCCTTCCTGTATCGTATTACATTTTACAATAGTTATTAATTAATGTTGCCTGGAAAAAAGCTTTCGTTAATATTTGGAATTAGTTTTGGGACAATAATGACTGGTGATAACCAAGTTAGGATGTTCACATCAAGCACTTTGATTCTGGGCATAATTCTCTGCTTTTTGGCTTTTTCGTAGGACAGATATCAGATACTGACAAACTTCATAAAGCCAAAAGGGTTATGTCCCAATAACACTGTCCCTTTTTTATCCTAATGCTCTATTTCAATTTCCATATTTCATATGGTTTATTTGGGGAGATTGTTGAAGTAAAATGAAAAATGTGACAGCCTCAATAGATCTTATCGAAACCTAATTTCCTGTCAGTTACAAGTCACGTACATGTATGCACATGATATCATTTATATGATTTTAGCAAGTAGATTTGGCTTTAAGCTACTGTACAAATGAATGTGACTAATTTACTGCAGCAATCAACCCTGGGTGAGAGAATACCAAGTTTTATGTCCAGGACACACAAATTTAAAAGGTACTTAGGCACATCAAAAAGGTAGTAACATCAAGGTGTGAACAAGACTAACCTAAGCCTTGCTGATTTTCTGTTATATGGTATAAAAAATTGGCACAGGTAAATGCCTGTATAAGAATGATATCTATATTTTTTTAAGGCTTATGAAGGAAAATTGTAGCTACTCACCTGCTGTATAGGTTTCCTTGAGAAGGACTTGTTGGACCTTTCCAGGGAGACATCAAATCTTGTCTCTAAATGATAAGATGAATTTCAGACTATTTTTAAATACCATATCTGTATTATTATTATTATTATCCTTCATGCACAATAATGATTGATTCTTATTAATTGTGAAAGGAACTTTTTGCATATGTTTCAAAGGCTCTACATTCACTTAACACTGAGCATTGGTCATTAAGTTGATGTTAAAGTGAAAAAAAAAAAAAAAGAAGACAGGTTTGGGTCCTTGTCCGTCTGTATTATGCAGACATGCTGAAACTGTCAGTCCGATCAGTCATGACCAGCAAAATTTGTCTGGACCAGTAAAAAAGTAGACATAGTCGGTCCACAGGACCGACAAGAGTTTAAGAGCCGCAATTTTGAATTCACAGCCATCATTCGACATACTTCACTAATAAAATTATATAAGACCAAAAGCGTTTTTCCTCTCTATTTCAAACCTATCACATTCACAAACAAAGTGAGCTACTCTAATATTACTGGTAATTTCTGTATCAAATGAATAGGGTGATTTTTGGTCCAACAAAAATCCATTTGGTCTGGCAAATTTTTCACTACTGCCGGTCCGAATGTCCGTCCATTCTGAAAAGTGCTCAGCATGTCTGATTATGACTCTCACTTGATTACAAAAAGCAATACCTGAGCCTGTGGATTTCACAGAATATACTAGCAAATGTCCCTGTTTTGTCCCAACCAACAGAACATCCTCTGCAAAATGAAAATGATAAAACAAAAAAATTAATAAATAAACAATAACACCAATAAATGTGAAAATAAACAACAATGCTCTATTGAAAATTAAACTAACCATAGTAAATTATACTTTTAGCAAATGTCATTGGTTTGTAAACATACCTGAGTACTATACAGATACAATTATATCTGATATTGCCAAACAGTATTGTTAGTGCCCTCTACCAGGGCCACAGACTGATTTTTCACTTGATATTTACAGATATGTCTCTGGTTAAATTGACAGTAATTCTTTGCACTGTGACCCTGTGAAGAAATCTCAAGTTTGGTTACATTATCAAGTTACTGGGTCAGGTCAGGGAACATTCTCAACCTAATAAAATATGCAACCCTGGTAGAGAGTAGTATTGTTGTACCAGTGCTACCTTTGTACCAGTATTTCTAATTCAATCATGCCCATTACTGGATAGTACAATTAGTCGAGAAATTAACCTCACAAGCACTTAGGTGATTTAGCTATTATACCACTGTCGTATCCAGGATATCAAGAAGAGCAGAGGGGGGGGGGGGTGATAAACACAGTCACAGGCTTGACTGTGATTGTGTGTTAGAATAGAAGGCGAGGGTGACACTGTGACAAGCTTACCATAAGAAGCGATGGATTCGATGCTCAGTGGCAGTTTTTCAAGGATCGGAGCAGGTTCATATGCGTCATGCATTGTCCTTCCGAATAATACCGTTTTCGATTTACATTAATTTCAAACCGCGACTTCCTGACAGTTCACTATGACTATATACATCGTTTTCAATATCAGAGTTCTATCACATGATGTTGAATATGACTCTCCATATGCTGAAGAGTGCCGTTTGTTTACAGAAGGTGGCAGCACCTCTCATTAGTCTGGCAAAACTATTCAAGATAGTCCATGTCTCAACCAAAGCATTTTGTGGTGCTGTTTGTGGCGCACTGGATGAAGCGAGGGGGACTGTCTGATATTAAACAAGCAAGGTGGGTTATAGCTGCATAATGTTTCATTAATTGCGTTTTTATCAACTATTACATTACGAAAAAAAGCGAGTATGCTTTTAAACTTATAGTAGAAAAACTTAATTGATTCAGACAAATTTAACATGCACAGCATGGTCAATAAAGGGAACCGGAGGAAAAAGGATTGTACCGGAAGTGTGCGTCATATGACGTCGAGTGGTGTAAGACATGAAGCTGCCTGGTCATTTTTAGCTGGAAGTACATGAGAATAGAGCCGTGAGTGTGAAGTTGAAGCAGATTTTCTGACAGCATGGAAGCACAATTTTGCAACTTCAAGCTTCATGATTCACTTTCATATCATATTCCCCGTATTTCTACAAGTACTGTATTCTCTGCTCAAAATGTAGAAAGACAAAAATATTATCTTACCATGCCGTCAGAAAATCTGCTACAACTTCACACTGTTGTGTACTTTCAGCTAAAAATGACCAAGCAGCTTCATGTCTTACAACTCTCAATGTCATATGTTGCGCACTTCCAGCACAATCCTTTCTCCTCAGGTTCCTTTTAAGAACATCTATTTCTGCTGTGCCCATTATATGTAATTACAGGAAGGGACAGTTTTATTGTGTGAAATGAAAGCATATGGGACCATTCTCAGACCCTATGGTACTAACTGTGGATCGATCTATCCCCAAGGGGATTCTTGCTAAATTTCAATCAACAATTAGCAGCTTAATTAGATGTCTGTCACGCCTACTGAAGATGCAAGGGGGTAATTAATTATCATCTAGCAGCTTCATTTAAGCTGCTTAAGCTGAAAGCAATATAGCGAGAAACCCCTTGGAAATGGATCAATCCTGGTAGATCGATCTAAGTATGGTGAATGCCCCCCCCCCCTTCCCAAGTAATTGACACTGGTGTGAAATTCTTTAAAGTTTTGAGCATTCACTGCAGTTCTTTGGTATTGAACTGTAATTTGTTTTTGGTGTTGGTGTTGTGACCCTTACACGCTTCCATACCTTCCTGGCCTGTAAGACATTCTGTCAAGAATGCACTGCCCTCTGTGAAACTGAGATCCTGCTTATCAAGTCTAGGTGATGCTTATGTAAACAACTGTTTCTGAGTCAGTCATAGGTCTATCATCATAGGTAGTGAAGTATGGCTTATCACGGTAAAAAACGGCCTGTTTTGTGTGAGTATTTTTCACTTCAAAATTACTGTTTTGTAAGTGCCGTGTTTTACATTCACTTAGGGATTTCAGTGTTCACAAACAAGTTTGTCATTAGGATAGTTGGTAAATATGGAACAGGTCCTCTCTTATTTTTTCTTTGCTGTTAGATATTTGTATGCTACAGTCTAAGCTTCTTCCTATATTGCTTTGTAAAAGAAACATTGTCAGGGCAAATGTTGAAGCAATCCATTGAACATTTTTGACTGTGTTCAAACTCCACTCACCATCGCTGAACACTGCTCAACAGGTGATAAAATGCTCTGAACATTTGACCTCAACAAATGTGAAGAAATGTTCAGTGAAATGTTGAGTGTTTTAACCATGAAAGTATTTTAAATTGATTTGATTCCTCAAATTTTTGACACCTTAATTTTAAAATAAGATGTTTTTCATTTTCTCATAACAAATGCTGCTCATTTGATATTCTATACTGTAAGAATTAATGCATGTCTATGTTTAAGCATTAAGTAACATTTAATTTAACAATTTCTTTTTAAAAATTGCTTGGTCCCTATTAAATTAAGAATAACATTAATACTCTTCATGTATATTTGCATCTTGAACAGTGAGATTTTACACAAATATATGATTAAACTTCACACTTGCAGATGTCTAGTACCAAAGAAAATGAAGCCAAAGCTGGTCTGTCAACAACTTCTGGAAAGTCGAGGATGCTTAAAAAACACACTGCTCGCAAGACAATGTCTTCGCGCTGTAAGGTACAAAGTAAAATGATGGTGAGTGCTGCTTGCAAGACTGGGATTGTGGTAAGCACAGATCCTGAAAGAGTCAGGGATGAGTCGGCAAACAAGATGGCAGTAGTGCATACTAACAGCAATACAAAAACAAGTCAGAATGAAAAAACACAGTCAGGTGAGATTACAGCTGGATCAGTTATGTCAGCAACTAAGAGAAAAGTGGTATGTGGCAAACTGTTGGTGAAAGCTGAATCCAATGACAGTTTTGCCACTAAAAACATCAAAGGGTCAGTGTATAAAGTCAAGAATGCAAAAGTCCTCTCTTTAAAACCTGTGGACAAAATGGCAACAGTTAAGACAGACAAAAACACTTCCATCAGTTGTGAGATGAAAGGTGATGTTATTCCACCTGTTGATAAGACAACTTTTGTTAAAACTGACACGAAAGTAGTTTGCAGCAATGATGATGATGATGAGAAATATTCTGTATCAGATGTGGAAGGAGTAGAGGTTATCTTCTCTGATGTTGAAGAACTTGATAATCCTGTGCAGATTACTCCAGACAATATTGAACTTGAAGTTTTTCTCATTGATAATGATGTTTCCAACGATAGTGATGCCATGGAGACAGATGAAACTAGTGTCAATAAAACCTGTGAGACCATGTTTAGACCTAGCAAGGAAATAGTTTGCCCTACAAAAAATCAAAGAGATGGCAGTCATTTTGAAAATACTGAAGAAAGGCCACAACCAGACCTCAGTTCTCCATCAGTTAACACAAACTCTTCTGTTTTGTCAACTCCAGTATTGCAGAACAGGGCTTCAGGCTTAAGACCAAGTGTTAGTGATATCATTAGTGATATCATGACTTCTTCACCATTGGACAAAGTTTGTGCTATTCAGAGGACACCCAGCACTAAAAGACCTGCATCATTATCCAGTAAAGGCCAAGACAAAAATGAAATGGTTGCTCAACCAGGAAGTGATGTACAGTTGGGTTTAGGAAAAGATATAAGGACTGCTGCGCCCCTTGATAAGTGCATTGTCAAACTGAATAAGGTCTGCAGTGACAGCGCTGCTTCTCCAGCAAAGGTGAAAATTGAAAGAAATAAAAGCACCAGTGTTGCTACTCCTGCTAAAATAAAGGTAAGCAGAAACCATTGCAATAGTGACGCCTTGCCAACAAGTACTAGTAATGGAGTTGTAAGAAGCCATAGTGACAGTGCTGCCTCTCCAGCAGCTAGAAAAAACTATGGCGATAGTGCTTGTTCTCCAGCAAATAAGAAAGTTGGAAGAAACTGTAGCAATAGTTCAGCTCTGTCAGTAAACATGAAAGTGGGAAGAAACCATAGCAACAGTGCTGCTTCACCAGCAAGCGGGAAAATGAAAAGAAACTATGGCAATAGCATGGCCTCACCAGCAAGTAAGAAAGTGGGGCGAAACCATAGCTATAGTTCCGCCTCACCAGTGAGCGAGAAGGTTGAAAGAAACTTCAATTCTGCTTCATCAGCAAGTAAGGAAGTGGGAATAAATCTTTGCAACAGTACCACTTCACCAGCAAGCAAGAAGATGGACAGAAATCATAATAAAATTGGTACCTCACCCGTTATTAAGAAAAAGGATGGAAACTATAACATTCATTTTGATTCACCAGTAAATATGAAAATGAATAAAAATATAAACAATAAACATGCTTCACCAGCAAGTTTAAAATTGAAAAGACAGCATGATAACAGGCTTGCTTCAGCAGCAAAAAAATGTCAAGCTTTGGGAGGCAGTAAAGATAAAATAGTTTCACCAGCAAAAAGTTTTAAAATGATTGGAAAGCAAAAGGAAATGGCTGTTTCACCAGCAAATAAGGACAGCAGCAGAGTTAATAAGAAGACAGTTTCATCAGGAATGGTTGGTAAAAGATCAAACAAAACTGAGGTCACAAAACAGGCAAGGAAGCCCTATGAAAATTCCAAGAAAATGCCTTTACTGGTAGATATTGATGCTAAAGGTTCAGAGGAAAATCATGCCATAACCTCAAACTCTGGACCTGAAAGTATTAAAAGAAGACATAAAACTTCTGCCAAAGATGACTCCATTAATTCAAAAAGGAGGAAAGCATATTCTTCAGACTTTGAAAAGAAAGGTCCCAAAAGAAAGCTTGCCACATGTTCAGACTCTGATTCAACAATCTCAAAAAGAAAACCAGCAGTTTCAACAGACTCTAGCATCATAAACTCAGAATGTATAGATTTAATGAAATTTCCTGAAAATGAAAAATCTGAAGAGAAGCTGACAGAATCAAGTGAGGATGCTACTGTGGTAACACCCCTGGAGGAAAAGTCATCTTCCAAACTGTGTCTGCTGGATAGGTCCAATAAAGAGCCTGTTAAGACTCCAGTTATCAACTTCACTGATCTGACATCAGAACGTAAAACTGGTAAGTAATTTTGTGGCCCATATATAATAACTCAGAGGCACAAGAACAAATAAGTACTTAATTGGTGGTGTTACATAAACAGCAACATGCATGTTTAAAACTTAAACAGTAATATGGATCACATTCTAGGAGATACAATTATATATCATAATAGTACATTTCTGGAGCTTAATGACAAAGAAATAACATTTGTTTCATTGATTTATAATTCCAGAAAGTGCCTGTCCATTTGAAAATAGCTGGTCAGATACTCAATCAAAGGATGAGGGTGAGTACAACACTTGATGTTGGAAATTGAAGATGCTCAATGAGTTATTACAGAGAATATATTCACATGTTTTTAAAAGTCTAAAACATTAATACATGCATTTAAAACATGCAGGTTTCCTTAAAAAAAGGTACTTTCCTTTATTTGAAAAATTTAATTGTTTAGTTGGATAACTAGTGGTAACTCTGTAAACAGGGTTGATAGAGAAAATTTATTTTTATTTTTGAAAGACATGATGATGCATAAAATCTATGGCAGAAATGTCAAATTTAGAATAGAATAGTTTATTCTCATTTACTGTACATTTACAGTTTAGAGAGCATATATATATATATATACATCAACCTGAAGGCTTGACCCCCTTATTCACAATACTAATGAATTTGTACAAATTATTCAGTTTTTTCTTATTTTTCGTTGAAAATATTTCATACATTTTAATTACATTCGGTCTAATACATGCTTTTTTTTTGGAATATATAAGTTTCGACTTTCTGCAAAAAAGGTACATCTAAAGACATAATGAAATTCATCCCCTATTTCATTTTTACACAAGTTGCATAATCTCAAATTTTTAGGTATTTTTTTCCATCTGCCCGTTTCAATTGGTAATCTATGATTTGTTGTTCTGAATCTAGCTATTGTAATTATTTTGTGTGTACATAAAGTAGAAAGTATATAATTCCTGCATTTAAACTCTGAGTTTGTGAAAATACTATAGCTTAACCCTTTACTAGAGTTGTTACAATCTGAATTCCATTCTTGTATATACTGATCCTGCATTTCTGTTTAACACAATTTATAAGCCATTCCTTGTTACAGATATCCTGTGTGCTAAATATATTACTTAAACCACAGTTATCCAGAATGGATTTCAGATTTCCCATCCACTTACATTCACATCCCTGCATAAATTTGTTATAAACGAGTTTATACAATATATATGAAAATTTACTTTGTTTACCTGTGAGCAAGTTTGTCCAGAATGATACAATTCTTCCTTTTATAATATTACTTAATGGCATTCTACCTAATTCCCCATATATCATTATCTTGGGAGTGCTGGTTTTTAGATTTAATAGATATCTACAAAATTTCAAGTGCACCTGTTCTATGATTTCTAAATTACCAAATCCCCATACTTCACATCCATATAATAAAATCGGAACAATAATCTTATCAAAGAGATATAGCTGATCAACAATGCTTAGATTTAGATGCCTTGCTTTCTTAAATATCCCATACATAGCTTTAGTTGCTTTCTTTGCTGAATACCTTTTTGTTTCTGAAAATGATCCCGTTTTAGAGAAATAAACTCCCAAGTACTTGAAACAATTAACTATTTCTACATTTTGGTTATTAAAAGTAAATTTTATATTATTTTGGGTGTGGCCCTTAGAAACTATCATGATTTTTGTCTTTTCTACATTTACTTCTAACTTCCATATCTGACAGTAGGTGGAGTAGCAATTAAGTTGATATTGTAGGTTTTCTTTTGAATCTGCTAATTTACTATGTGCATGGGCAATAACATGTTTTCTTGGGTCAGGTGTAAAATTTTCCATCTTACCAAACCAATAACCAAGGCATTTTTCCATTAAAAATTTGATAATATACTAGTTACTCAAAATGAAGTCGGTCGCATTCATTAACCAACTTTGAAGATAACTCTGTGGAAAATTGGTACTTACAAAACTTTCATTGATGAAAATGCACCTCTTATGTGAAGGAGTAATCAAGGTTTATGTTTTTAGATCTTTTGGCATTACTGGAGCAAACTCAGCAGTTGCAGACAAAAGCTCTGAAGGCCTTTCAGAGACAAATGAAAAAGAATCTTGGTAAGCTAATGGCTATCTTTGTGATAAATTAAATTACCTTACAAGTTTATCTCCCAGAAAAACTGAAGTGCATTGTATTCTTTTTTTGATCATAAAGTGCTCTTTTTTATCAAGTTTAAGGTTTATAAATGTATGTACAATGTTAAATTATACAAAATGTTTTGCAGAGCTTGTGCAGAAACTACAAAAAGAAATAAGAGATGAACGTGAAAAAAGGGAAAGACTGAAAGGGATTCTTTTAGAAATAAAAGGTAAGACATTGTTAAGTACTGAATGTTTACGTAGTTATTTGTTTTTCAGTTGTGCAAAACCATCAGGTGCAAGGACTCTAACATGTGATTTTGTTTGAAAATTTTCTGTTGTGTCCTAAAAAAATTCCATTACAGTCTTAAAAAAAAATTTTTTTCTTGCAGTCGTTTTTTTTCCATATTGTAAATGGGATTCATTATATTTAAAATATATCATATTATGTGACAAAAATTCACCATTTCTAGTGGACACATTATTTGTAGAGACTAGAGAGAAACAAGATCTGAGCTGAAATAGGCAGCCCAAAATAGGGTTTTCTGACACTATAATGCTCCAAAAGTGACACTATGGAATGAGAAAGAACAAACAATTTAATTCATGAGGAACTTATATCATTGTCATTCAGTGTTTTCAAGATAGAGCTAAATGATGTTCCTCTTTAAGACATTTTCTTATTAAACAAACAGATGATAGGACAACACATCAAAATTTTGAAAGAAAAATTTAAATATCCTTGTTCTACTTTCAGAGACTCAGTCAGCCAGGAAAGTAGATGGGCATGTATCTGTCACTTAGTTGTCTTATGTCCAGTGCTACCACCTTTAACTTGCTTCTCAACATGAGATGTCTGGAGGATTTTGAAGATTTATTTTTACTTTCTGAACCATTTAACAATGTGGTTCATCTTCCCATTTCAAACAGTTTTTTCTAAAAGTCCATTTCTTGCTTAGCCCAATGTGGACATTGTACTGCTTTGTTATTATTAAAATTTAACACAATTATAAAGGAAAATGCTTTTAGAAAAAAAATCCACATTTTACGCATAATTGATTACAATCAGTATCTAAGGCAGAGTGGAGGTAATACATTTTTTTATTATGTACAGACACAGATGTGTCTGTACATAAAGCCATCATCTGCGTCTGTCGTCGCCGTCGCCATCGTCGCCGTGCACTTTTACCGATAACACGATAAGTGGAAAACTGTTTTTTCTTTTGGCTTGAAACTTACAGAACTGATGAATATTCATAATACGCAGGTCAAGTTCAAAAATCAGCATGATCGGGTCACTTATAGGGAATTTATGCTGTTTTTTCACTTTTTTCAGCATATATGCAGCACCGATAACACGATAAGTGGAAAACCGTTTTACCTTTTGGCTTGAAACTTACAGAACTGATGAATATTTATAATACGCAGGTCAAGTTCGAAAATCAGCATGATCGGGTCACTTATAGGGAATTTATGCTTTTTTTTTTCACTTTTTTCAGCATATATGCAGCACCGATAACACGATAAGTGGAAAACCGTTTTACCTTTTGGCTTGAAATTTACAGAACTGATGAATATTCATAATACGCAGGTCAAGTTCGAAAATCAGTGTGATTGGGTAATTTTTAGTAAATTTAGGCTATTTTTTCTCTTTTTTCAGCATATATACAGCACCGATAACACCATAAATGGAAAACCATTTTACCTTTTGGCTTGAAACTTACCGAACTGATGAATATTCATAATACCCAGGTCAAGTTTGAAAATCAGCATGATTGGGTCATTTTTACTGAATTTAGGCTATTTTTTCACTTTTTTCAGCATATATGCAACACTGATAACACGATAAGTGAAAAACAGATAGGCCAATTGTCATAATACTCTTAGGAGTGGCCAATCTTACTAAAAGGAAGGTTGAGTTGGAAAATCAGCATAATCGGTCCATTATTTTAGAAGTTATGCTGTTTTTTCACATTTCCTCACATTCAATTCTTAGGCATGTTAACAGTCTCATTATTTAACTAATAAGATACGTAAAAGTGTTTGTTTGGCATTTCCTGCATCTTTACAACATTGTTAGTTGATTTTGTAAAAATGATAGTAAACCTGTTATCGTGTATTGTGTAATAAAGTGTCAAAAATGGAAAAAAAAAAATATCTTTACAGTTTGTCAGATTCAACCATTCACTATGTTCAGAATTTCAGAATGGAGCAAGTTGGACATTTATAATTGTTCTATTGATATTTTTGCTTTGACAACATATTTTTGATTGATCATATAAAAATGACAGTAAATTGATTATTTTGCTTTATGTAAAAAAGGTGTTGAAAATGGAAATAAACTCTTTCAATACAGTTTTCTCTTGTTTACATTTTGGGATTTTCAAAGTATGACTCTGAACTCTATAGGCTAGTCACATTTTCTGAATATCTATGATACTTTTATTTTATTATAAAAAAAATTATGGTTATTATGCTGTTAAGCATTGTGTAATATTGCATCAAAATTGAACAAAACCCTATTCTGGGCACTGCCACTGTAGTGGCGGTGAAAGGAAAACCATGTCACTCGCTCTTCTCACACTTACAGGAAAGAAACATAGGACTGAAATACAGCTTCAGTTGAAAAATTGTCTCATTAGTTAATTGTTTGGAAGTAATACAGGTTTTTTGTGAAAATTTTTATCTTTTACATGTTGCAATTTTCAATGTGGGACTTAGAGCTCCCTTGGGCATGAAGCCCAGTGGTAATCAAATTTTCTTAATGTCCTTGTTTTTAATAGTAGATATTTTAAAATTGGTGGTATTTAATTAGTTAATCATTATGTAATGTTGCATCAAAATTGACAAAAAACCTACTTTGTGCTCTGCCACCATTAATATTATGTAAAGTAAAGTGTTACTTTCTATTTTTTAACTATTCTTACAAAAATGATTCTTAGGATTGACATACAGCTCATATTAGAGAACCAGCTCTATTGGATTATTATTTTTATTAAATTTATGAATTTTTTGTGAAATTTTCATTTTTCTCACTCTGGCACTTTCTAATTGTAAACTTGAACTCTGATGGGCCTGGAGCCTGCTTTTAATTTCATCAGTGTTACCTGTACGTTGTGCATAATTAAAATTTGATTTTGACTGTGCAGTTAAACATAATGTATTATTGCATCAGAATTGGCAGTCTCCTGTTTTATTTTGTACATTATTGTTTTCTGCTTTTCTTAAGGTGTGACTTATGGGCCTGAAGACCTTTGATAGACAAATTTGTGTGGTCAGTCTGTAAATTCCCCTTGGGTATTCACTAGGCTATAAACTCATTTGCCTAATTAAGCGGCCATTAAATGAAATTTCATAAAGCACACTTGTTGATATTTCCCTGTAAACTCCCAAAGGTTAAGCTCTCTGCTAGATAACATAGTGTCCATAATAAGGAAGCAGTGAATAGCAGCTTCATTGGAATTATATTTTTGTTGTTTTCTTTTTAATTTTTTCTCCAACACTGGCATTTTTAAGATGTGATTTTTAACTCCCATCCACCTGAGGCTCTGCACATTTTCAGTATTTCCACATAAGCAGTTGTATTGGTATTTATGTCTTTAAACACGCTGTAATATTATTTTATGCACTGTCATCATTTTTCATATATTGGGACTTTCATCATGTGAATTTTAACTCTCATGGTCCTGAAACTGTAATCTTATTGAAGGGGTGGATTGAAACCATTTTCTGGGTCTCCTGGAAGACAGTCAGATTTTAAAGTTAATATTTACGGGTTTCTGTTGGAAGACCATCAAAATGGAGGATGGATCAACAAAGATACTTTGGAATACTGTCAGAAAATATCTTTGGATCTGCTCCTGTTATTGACCATGTTACCTGTTGTGCATGATTAAAAATCAGTGTTGACTGACTGTGCTATTATAAGCATATATTATTGCATCAAAATTGACAAAATGACCTATTTTGCATCTTTTTTTTCCTGTTTTTTGTCTGTACATTTGACAGCTTTGCTGCCTTGTTTCAAAATATATTTCAGAATGATTTTATCAACATTAATATTTTACATGTCACTTGTATATTGTATTGAGTTAACATATCATTTTGGTCCGCCATCATGTGCATAATCCTGCACACTAATGCAGATTTTAAAAAATTTAATGGAAGACCCAGAATAACGGATGGGGTGCCAAAAACTGTTTTCATTGGTAAATTGAAAGATATTATGTATTAATGTATAAAAATTTTGGTATTTAGTAGAATTCAGAACATAAATATATATAAAACTGTGGCCTTTACATCTTTTTACCATTTTCTGAGAAGTGATAGAAATAGGTCAGAATTTTTGCTGGTAATATAAAGGGTAATGTAAAATGTCTTAGTCTGCTTATTGGATTGTTACGTATATTTAGGTAGCAGCATGCTGAGTTTTGTTTAATAAAACATTCTTTTAGATTTTAAATTCTGATTTTATTCTTCATTTTTATGATTAGTTTCTCTGCCACATTAATTGAGATGCATTTGTGCAAAACAAAATACAAAACCCAAATAAAATGAATTTTCGTTTTTACAATTTCACTTTATTTTATATGTATTTGGTCAGCCATCATGAATATTTTGAATCCCATTAAGTGATTTTCATAATCCAGCCCTGAGACCTACTGGGCTGTAAATCGAAGCCTTGGGCTTTGCAAAACAATATGAGGCAAAAATTTATTAAATAAAAAGCGTGTTCAATATCCTTCCTCAAACTGAAAAAGGCTAGCTATATTGGTCGAAAATCTAAGCCATTCCGTATTAATTGTAAAACTAGTTGAACTGCTTGGTGTCCTCAACACGAGCCCGACTCCAATGATTTATGCCCAAATAGTAAATACGTGTAGACTATTACTTTTTAAATCTAAGCTAACAAATTATTTTTCGGATTATTTATGAAAGTTTTGTTACAACTTAATCTTTCATTAAATACCATCTTTCTACTTTTAAGTTAAAACTCTTTTTTCAAAACAATTCCGGAAATTCCTTGTAAGGCGCGTTTCACAACTACTCGTGTTACCAAGACAGTTTTCAAAACGCATCTGGATGTCCTGCTAGACGGTGGCTGTGACGGCATAGTCAAAGTGTGTTAGTAGCGCCTGCGCTATTGTTTATGTTTACCCTTCACGTGACTTGGTTGTTAATGGCTACCGCCCTACATACGGGTACTTCATGAACATATTAGATTTTGTGTGTGATCGAAGCCCTGACCGTCATATTGTTGTATTCTCCAAAGTTACAATCTGGGATCTAACAACGAGATAAAATGTGGATTTAAGAAAGCAGAGAGGCATGCCAGTCCTCTGGGATACGCCTGGTGGGATGGCCGGGCCTTTAAACCAACGGGATAGACGAAAATGTCAACAAGATAACCTCTTTTTGTAGAGAAAAGATGGACTAACATTACCAATGAAACTAGGAACAGAAACTTATAATTACTTTGATCGTATGATGGAATTGTATATTGAGACGTTGACGGGGGCTGCCTTTGAGCTCCGAGTATCACCTTTCGAGACAATTATGTCCGTAAAGGCAAAGATACAGAGGCTAGAAGGTAGGTAACCGAAAAGGACAGCACATTTAAAAGTTTTATCAGTTTTCGTACATTCTAGTTCTACTTTAGCGACCGATTTGGCTGCCTTCATATAAAAACACTCACTGGAACATTTCATCTCCATCTCCAAATACTGTGTTTTTATGTGAGGGTTCTGAAGGATGGTAAGATTCAGGCTTCAAATGTTATTTTTGCCTTTGAACTCATATACCCCCAAAGAAGATGACCATGCAATTTAAGCTAGCCTTCTCTGTGTAGTTGAAGGTCGAAAAACGCTTTTGTTCTTCCTGTCCAAAACTAAGCTCTTTTCTGTGGTCATTTTTCTGTTTTGCACATATATTGTGCTCGTTATCCTGACTTTCTGTAAGTTGAATTTCCCACAGAGTCAACCTGATTTGCCCCATACTGGGCCATACATTTTGCTCATTTATTCAATTTTGACAACAATGCCCATCTCTATACAAACCTCATCTGATTCTAGATGTTTCAGTAGGAGATGGCTGCAAAATGACATCAAATCTTTACATGTGCAGCATATGCCATAACTGCAAGTTCTATTGCAATCTTATGCCTCTTTTACACTGAGTGATACGCTCTACTTGAACAGATCCTAACATGTACTAGTCATTATGCTACAGGGGGTATTACTCTTTTTCATTTCTTGCTGTTTTGTTAGTTATGGATTGGTTGTGGTGAACACAGTAATGGTGACTTTCTTATGTTATAGACATTTTTTAAAGTTGTCCATCTCTCTCTTAAACTGGACAGGTCCAGTTATATGCCCTGCTGTGAAAAGACCCTTGGTCTCTGTAGTGGCATTTGGGATTTGTTTTGGTGGTGGAGGTTAAAACAGAGGTTTTTGCAGTCTGGATTATTTCATAACCTTACTTTCTTCAATGCAATATCCTGTTTATTTGATTTCTGGAAAAAAATAATGCCATAATTGTCATTTTTCATGACTGATACATATTGATTATTGTTCATAGATAATCTTCTTCTTGGAAACATCAATAAGTAACAAACTAAATTTATAATTACATAGTTTTTTATTTGACTTCTTCACAAAAACATTCAATAGGCGCTGACATATTCCTTTGCTTCTCATATGACTCAATTTACAGAATTATCGTGTGGGTGATAATCTCATTTGATGTAGAATGGTCATGATGATGTTCATCCCAGAAAGTAATTTTCAAAATATGATTTTAACAATAACTGATGCTTTCATGTCTTACCAGAAGTGCCAAAATAAAAGAAAATACTAATATGGAGATGAATTTAATGAAATTGAAACTTAAAGAATAAAAGGTTATGATATAAATCATAGTTTGCATATACATCATGGGGCAGGGAAGAAAGTCAAAAGCACTCTGCTTAAATTCTTTAAAAAATCTTTCTTTCTGATAGGTATCAAGGATCATTGTCCATATATGCTAAGTATATATGTGCTAATGCAGAAATCAAAATATAAACAAAGTACAAAGCCTTTTATTCTGGATACGACTTTCTCTTGTTGGAAGCTGAATCACAGTTTTTTGAAGTAAGATATTTGCACTCTTAGCAAATACAACAATCTTTGGTGGCAACTAGGTACTTCTAACCACAGTTGTGAGAACCCCATGCTAAGGATAATGTTCTTGCTGGTGTCACATTTGTAACTTGAGCACTACCACTTAGGATTTAGACTTTTCATGGATGACAGAGCCAATTCAAATACAGTGGTCTACAGAAATTTTGGGACATGGTAAAATCTTCAGTGTACTGTTGCATTGAGTACATTGGCATAAGCACACAAGTGGATCAGAATAATTCATTGAGCTCTCAAATTAAATTTTTAAATTTACCATCTGAGCTTTATATATTTTGTTTTTCGGAAATTACATTCCAGTTTTAGATGAATGGATAAAAAAGATTTTAAATCCCACTGTTTGATATGGCTGCACAACCAATAGACTTACTTTAAAGGTCAACAATTTGCCAACAACAAAGCATGAATGGATTGTTGATGAACCATAGTGCTGTATTGCGTATTATATGAACCACAAGAGGTCTTGTAAATCACCCGCGCGACCATGGTTTTGTTCCATTGTTTGCTAGGTTTGTGTTCACAGTTGCCACGCTCAAGTTGCATTAGAGACCCACAGTGCACATTGAGATGCATTTTTTTGTGTGCTGGAAAATCCTTTAGTTAAAAAATATACTAATCTGAAGTAATTATATACTTAGATTTCAAAATGTGAATTGAGATTTCCGTGCTGCGATCAGCATTGGTTTGTGTACTATTCAGTAGGTTGACAATAGCAGCGATCAATATCTCCTGTTACTTGATGTGTCAGGTATGCTTAACCGTACTACCCCCTGCTTGGTGAAGTCACTTGTTAGTTAACACCTTGTGTAGCTTGACTGCGCACAGGGATAGGAATCAATTTAACTATTGTTTTCATTCAGTTCTAAGGTGTTGCTTACTATTTGCTCAGATGAGTGCCTTAAAATGTTTTATTTCATTTGTTTGAGTTTGTGTGTGGAATGTTTCTGGTGGCCCAAGTTCATTTTCATTAGATTAATTCCTTCATACACAATGGACCTGGCAACACAGGCTTTTATGGCATTTTCATGCAGTATACAAACAAACAAACAAACATTCCAAACGCTATATCTGGCATGGGAATGGCATTATCTGATTACTAGTATTTTTTTAACTTACATCTTTACTGGGTATTAACCCCCCGCCCAATTTTTAAAGTTTTTTTTATCAAACTGTACAACCAAAATATGTAAGCATGATTTATTATTGATAAAAATTGATAATTGATATAAGTGGATATCTATTTTATTAACTAATATTATTCACATTCCTGCTGGATAAAATGATCTGGTGAGAAAATAGGGTCTTGCACCTTTATTGTATAAGTTACATTTTAACGTGTAACTTTATCTAACACTCAACACAAAACATAAATGGAAAAATAATTGAATTTATCAGAATGATGAGAGTTGAATTACAATTTGCAGGAAAAGATGATGAAGATAATGATTCATATGTAACGCATAATATGATTTGTATTGTATTACAGGCATCCCGATATCCCAGCAGCACTTGATTTGGCAATCTGTGGAGCTAGAGGATGATTACTGCCTTCATGACTACAGTATTCACGATGGTGCAACATTGAAACTGGTCCTAGCAATGAGAGGGGGGCCTATCAATACTCGAAGGGGTAAGGAAGCACTAATAGTATCTGTACTTATGGAAAATTTATACTAATCATGATTATGGTGTGATTGGTTATATTAATTAATTAATTACTGCATTTATGAGACTGTGTTACACAGAATTAAGTCATGTTAAATACTTTCTCTGTCTTATGAAACAGTAAACATGGGATTATCCGTTGCGATGGTTTGAACTTCACAAAAACCAGCACCAGTCTGTCCCAAAGCACTGACACATTTCAACACCATATTTTTTATATATATGTTATTGCATAGTCATTGAAGTTGTATGCCATCACATAACATTGTGTCACTGACAGATGACATGCACTTAACTACATTTACATTGACACACTCTGGCATGCAAAATTGCAGAAATGATTTTTTTAGCAGTTTACTGTGTACTTCAGAGGAATACAATTTTTAGACTAAAATTAAGTCTAAAAAGATGCAAGTGTTAATAAAGGAAACACCTTGGCTGTACATGTGTACCTTCTGGCTTTGGGCCTAGAAACTGTAGCTAGGGCTTTGTTACATTGAATGAAAGGGACATTATACCATATATCTTTATGTTCATAACATCAAACATTACATTGTCCTGGTGTTGGCCCTTACAGAAAACTAACCCACTTTTATAGAAATTGTTACTGTGTTTAGTTGACCTCAGTATTATGGGTACTACAATAGTATAAAAACAGGCTTAGGTTTACATTGGGAGAATATTCTATGTCTTTCTGCATTGTTAACTAATGTCCTTTTAAAGTGACTTTCGCCTTATGTGAAACACACAAAAGGATATTGAGTGTGAGGGGGGAAAAGAAAATATGATTGTTTGCAACAATAACATAAAATGAAGCTTGGTGACATGGGAAAGTATGATATGATTGGTGTGCTGTATGTTTTTAATCGGTGCAACTCTTTAGCCATGAGACAACATGATATAAGATGGACTTTTGGTGGAAGAAATATACTTGGAAGAATCTTTCAATCATTCTCTTACAATAAAAAAATGTTAGAAATAAAATGACCTTGACAAAATAACATCAGATTCTTTTCACTTAAAATAAAAATACAGCAATATATCATTCTTAGCATAATTGTCCATGTAAAACATATAAGATAGAACAAATGTTTCTTTAATCTTAAGAATGCTTATCTCTCTAACATGGTGCTGCCCTCTTTTGTTCAGTTCCAATGGAGGATCCTGCTCTCAGGGAAATGGCAGAATACATGGAGGCAAATCGTGAAGAGATCTGGGAGAAGCTCCCTGGCAACAAACAAGTGACCTTGCTAGTCTTCCGCGAAGGTGACCAACTCAATTTCTTCAGGGTGGTGGACAGAGGGGACGGGACCCTGACTCCTCTGTCAGAATCATTGAGGTGAGATTTAGTGGCCTCTATCACTGAGTCCTGGACTATATGAATAAAGAGTCTCTTGTAGGGTAATTACTTAAGACAACTATTTTATATGTTAGAGTTAAGGTGTAGCACTGGACTCAAAATAAGTTAAGTTTATGTAAATGCTTGTGAAATATGGATTTAAAATAAGCTAAGGTTATATTATCCCTGTGCACTGTTATAAGCAAAATTTGGGTTAAATGTTGTCCCAGTCACTGGAGTAGCTGTAGTGCGCATAACAGTCTTGTTTAGGAGGCGAAGAACAAAATGGCATCTCAAATTTCTCTTGAGAAGGTGTGATTTAAATTCATTATTGTATCAGCAAAAGTCTGAAATCATACTTTTCTTTAAAGATTTCCTCCCTACTGGGGGCATACCATTTATCAAAAGGTTTGATTGAAAATATTAGATAAGGTTATGTTCTTCATGCATTTCTAAGAAACCATGACAAGTTTGGTGACGTGAGGAGCTGAAAGTATCTTATGCCTAAAACTTGATGTGATTGCCTCCAAATGTAGACAGGATTTTTGAAGGATAAAAAATCTACAAATCTTTTGTAGATTTAGGTTTAATTATTTTATTAACCCCATATAAGGATTTTTGAAGGATAAAAGATCTACAAATCTTTTGTAGATTTAGGTTTAATTATTTTATTAACCCCATATAATGATTTTTCTTTGTCAATTTTTTCTGTTGTGAGTGTTGTATAATAATAACACTTTTAATGTGATTCCAGTGGTGGGTCTGTGTGTAATGTCTATGAGGAGGAGGAGGAGGTGGAAGAGGCGCCCTCACAGGAGAAACTGGAGGAAAATGAAGCCACCAAGGAGAAGATGCAGGTGCTCAGATCTAAGATGGAGAACATGAGCCTTACAAAAAAGGTGCGTTAGTAGAGTTATTTTTTCTAAAAAAAGCATGAGAATGGCATTTTAAGTGGAATGGCATTTTTTAAAAGTTATTTACAGTAATGGCTCGGATCTTTTCAATGGGGGTAAAATGTGAATTTTAAAGAACCTGCATTTTTAAGCCATAAATGATTTCCTCAAAATAAAAAAATTCCTATTGAGTGGTAGCAACAAAATTGAAAAGCAGGCTATTCTATAGAACTTTCTACTCTAGCAGTAAAGGCATCACAAATGTTAAGTAGAAATATAATTTTAATGATTATATAATCATGTAGAATAGATGCAGGAAGAAATTTATCACTAACTTTGAAGATAATGTTCATAACATTTATTACAACAAACCTAATGATTAATGTAAATGCAATATTTTGTATTTGGAAATTGACATAATAACGAAGTTGCTAAGTTACTGACTTAATCCGCTGCCTGGCAACCACGGATCAAGCTGGTAAATACAAGCAAATGTAGAAAGACTTTCATGATATATCACTGTTACAAGTAATAGGATAATGGGGAAATAACTAACTCATGCTGTAACCAAGTGCCTGTTATTTCCCAGGCACTCAGATTACATTCAATGCTGGTAGTAACAGACCTTTTGTCAACCTTGTGGTCTCATCTGTTGTAGACCATGGCACTGTGAGCGTGAGTGTGAACAGTTAACTACACCAGGATTGGAGTTCACAACCCTCTCTATTATTACATAATCCCCTTTATTTTGTTCGTAACCAAGGTGATGACAAGCTGACACCCCACTTACAGGCTGTTTATTTTCATAACCTTCTGCAATGGGGGAAGCTAATCATGCATATAGAAATCTATTGTGTTGGCAGAAGGCTGCAGCATATTGGCCATTACGGGCTATTTTGACACTGAGAGAGACCCCCCTGATGCCAGCTGCTCCCTTGATATCATGTCCTTAGATTAATAGAGATAATTAATCCATTAATTGATCCCTAACCTGATTCTTGTTCCCAATGAGATTGACTTTCACCATGTGTTGAGGCGTGGGTGCTCCCAGCTGTTTATTGACTGTGGTCTGGAGGAACAAAGAAGTCTGGTTTATCCCTGTATTGATCTGTGCTATTGATTAGGGCATGTGTGGTTGTGGAAACAGTAATGACAATGAGGAAAAATAATAATAAAGCAGGTTTTGTGTAGGATACGGTCAAAGAGTTACATGACTAGCAAAAATGGACATTGACTATTACATTCAAAAGCAAAATATGTTTTTCTACAAAACCTTAAATACAAATTAATACAAAAATGGCCAAGCCTGTTTTTATGTAGCAAGAACAATATTAAAGTGTTCTACAAAATACCATATGATGTATATTTTTGTGCATAATTCATCTGATAAATAAGTACATTTCGGTTCTTGTACCAAAGTTAAATAAAAATGTCTATTGAACCTTATAGTCTTGTTGAACGCATGATTTATAGAAAATAATTCCTATATATTTAGTCAGTTTATAGATAATGTTGTTTTTTCTTTCTGATAACAGCCTAAGAAAAAACTGGTTCCGAGGCCTCCTTCTTCTGGGCGCCCAGGAAGTCGCAGCAAGGTACGCCGCCTGACAAGTGCTGGGAGAAGCAGCAGCAAGGGACAGATCATCAACAACTCCTTCAACTTGAACTCTTCTCTTAATAAAAATATGTGCCTCCCTCCTGTTGGGTACTCTGTCCCAGGGGAAGACTTAGGTTTTTTACCTGCCACCCTGGGGCCGGAGTTAAGCATGACAATGAGAGAGGCAAGCACCTCCTCCTTGAGTGGTAGTGAACCTATGTCAGCCAACAGGCTCCATAGGTTAGACAGTGTAGAAAGTAGTGCCAAATTAAAGCGCTCCTTGTCCAGTGTAAAGGAGGACCTGAGCATATCGCGCCCAGGATCTGGGAACGGGAGGCACCAGAAAGTGGTGCAACGGAAGCCACATTACGCCATAGACACTTTGGATAGTGAACAGGCAGGGAGCGCTGCTGCTGCTGGGTCAGCAGCTGTGTCCTCTGTGGCTTCAACATCAACGCATGTGCAGGATTACACCAGTTTTGATGCTGCTCTAAAGGATAGTGGTGCTGCCAGACCTATTACTTCTTCCAGGAAGAAAGAAATCACGCTGGACAGCCTGAAGGAATCCTTACGAACTCCTGGTCCTGCCAAACACAGGGAGAGGACTTGGAGCAAAGACTTTTCAAGTCATGACCTTTTTGATAGCTTGGGACGACCTACCACATCTTCTCGCAGTAAGGAGAAATTTACTCTGGACAATTTTAAGGAAAGCTTAGGCCGCCCTACCACTACCTCCAGGCACCCTAGCCATGAGAGGAAAAAGGAGTTTACTTTAGAGAGCTTAAGCAGCTCTGAGGCAAGAGCAATGTCAGGGTTACTGCGCCAGGCTTCACTTGAAAGGCTGGGCTCCTCACGGATCAGTAACTTTGTCCACAGCCCCACCAAACCTCGCACATCAGCCTATGGCAAAGAGGGCAGAGTTCTCACTCCAGAAGGGGGAAGATTAGTGGTAAGGCAATGTACATATTTCCCCTTAACTGAACAAATCTGTAGTTTTTTTAATCCTTAAAAATACGCACTAAAATTGGCAGAGATAATTTCTATTACTGCAGAGGTCTTTGACTTCTTAACTCTCTGAGAAAATAAATACTGTCAGTGCAAGAGTACATATCACTTACTGAGGAATATTTCTAAACTCTTCTGACTTACCCAGATTTTAACAAAATGGCTTTATTTCAACAACAAATGTTATCATTCCAGTCTGCTCGCCTTCAGCAAAAGTACTCCGCCAACGGAGAGCGTCTGTCCCCCACCACCAGGCTCCCTCCAGTGAAATCCAAGAAAAAAGTCAGCAAAAGATGCTTCATGTGTGCCAAGAAAACTGGCCTAGCAACCAGCTATCCATGCAGGTAAGGTGTGACAGGTGGGCTTAAGCCTGCACCTGGCAAGTGAAAACAGAGGGAGAGTTTGGATAGCTTTAGAAAGTTGTAAAGTAATATTTGAAACAATAAAACTGCATCAGAGCAACTTTCTTCTAATGTCAGCATATTTCTAGTATGATGTGATACTTTAAAGAATTTTGACTAGAGATATTTTCTTTGCTCCAAAGCAACAGTGCACAATTTTATGTAATATTGAAGGTGAAATGGACCATGTGTAGGTGTCTGGTTGTTCACCCTGATGTGTTAATTTCTTAATTTTCGTATTCTTTGTGTAGAAACTAGTTTTGGTTCTGATGATGAGAAAGTAATATGCCTGTTATTTAATGACATTTGTTTCTCTTCCAGGTGTGGCAACAACTTTTGTTCTATTCATCGCTATGCGGAGGCCCATGACTGCACCTTTGACTACAAGACAGAGGGGCGAAAGTTGCTGGAGCAAAGCAACCCAGTTGTTAGTGCTCCAAAGTTACCCAAAATTTAAAGTCTACTCCATGCTAAGCTTCGTTGCTTTAGCCAGTAGATGTAGATACAGTTTTTAGCCAAACACTGCTTATTTATGCTAAATGAATGTCACAGAGATAACCAGAGTGCTTCTTTTTCTTTTTCTTCTAATATCAAGTTGAATGGTTGTGAATTGATATAAATCGAGCTCTAATGCAGCTACTGCACTGTTGGGCACTGACAAAACCTCTTTCCCCATGATATAGCTGGTTCTATTACAAGGAAAGACCAGACAGCCATTGCCTTCTTTACAGTTTAAAGTATGTGACACAACTTAGATTTACTGTAGCTGGTGCTAAATGACTATTAATGGGCCTGACAAAGCTAGATGCTTGGTTAACAAATATGTAATATTTTAGCACGTGTGATAATTGCTTCAAGCTGAATAGACCCTTTAGTTGTGCAAAGCATAATAAAGGAGATATATTCTTTTCTTTTTGGGTAATTTATGAGAGTATTAAGAATTGGACTTTGATTCAGTAATGTTTGCTTCTCATGAGGGATGTCGTTTCACCTGAAGTGAGATGAATGAAGTGTGCAATATAATAAAGAGTATTGGACTGATGTTATTTTTTTTGCTGTCCAGAAAATGGGGCGGTGTTATCATTTCTAGCAGGAAACTTAAACCTACGTTTATATCTGTAGTTGGGTTCCTAGTTGAGAAGAAGGCACGAAGCTTTCCTATAACCATGGTTATCATTTTGTTATAGTATATAGATATATTTTGTACATATTTCTGTTGATATCTTTTGGCTATAAATGTCACACACAAACATGTTGCAATTGTACAGCAGCACCCATGTAAGAATGTTTTACATTCAGACCGTACAACAATTTCAATAAATCTCTCAACCTTGATGTAACTGACACTTTGAATTTTAAAATATCTGGAAGTTGGTTAAGCCACATTCAAACCATTTTTGTTATTTCCAATTCAGTTTCATGTTTTAGATCTGATTGTTTTGATAATTTGAACATGACAGGTGTTTATACAAATATTTGATAGAGGTTAGATAATTTAGGGAGTGCAAGTTGTTTTTGATAGCAGTAGATATCTTGTAGCTTCTGTGATTAGTGTGATGAGTTTTGATTTTTTGATTGGGTGCTTTTTGAGAGTGAAGGAAAATCCTTAAGTCACATCTCCAGTTTGTTAAAAAAAGATTATTGTTAAAATTTAAGTAATTATTGATATATATTGGAGCAATGGTGGTGGTATAATACATCACAATTTGTTTTTTATATCAATTGACGATTTGTATTTTACATGATCAGCATGGCATGTTTCACTGAAGGAATTAAATTCATGATTTTCCCCAAGACTTTTTACAAAGGTGGTAGGAATGATGATGATGGGAATGTTTTCAGTGTCTTGATGTTTTGCTCTCTTGCTGTTGTGTTGCCAGAGGCAGCAGGAGATGCTTTGTTGTGAGCAAAAGTGATCAGGACATATCTGTAATAAATGATCTCACTAAAAAAGATGTTTATTCTTTTGATATTTTGCACCTGCATGTTTTTTACGGTGATAAAAGTGATGTCATATGACGCCTAAAGTGACTGGTAACAAAACGAAGAAAAGGTAAAAAGGGACAGTACACGTAAGTTAAAAAGAAGTGTTTTAGAAGTTGTATTTTTTACGAATGAAATTTTAATGCTTCGTCCACTACAAGATTAGCAAAGTCTATAGAATTTTGTTTCGCGTTTTATTTATTGATTTGCCCTACCATCGTCCAAAACTTGATGAAAGACGCCACATTTAAATGAAAAGTACGGAAATAATGTAGTTTTCAAACAATTAAAGCAACCGTAGTAGTTTGTAACAGTAATTCGGTAATTCTAGCTTTAGTCTTTTTTCCTGCCAATAGATCGCAGCACTTCACGGCACGCAAAGTTACTCAGCAAGATGCATGTTGCCGCTTAAACGTTAAAGTTTTCAAACACTTGCATGCAGCAGAATATCTACATTAAAAAAATTAGTGTAAAAATACGTAGAATATCGCAGTATCAATGTCAGAGAAATGATATCTTATGCAATACTAGCTTGTCTTGGAGCCATCATAACCTATATATAGATTTGTCAATAACTTTGACGTCATTGTCCATCGCCATCTTTGTTTGCAAACAATTTTCGCAGTTTTGCTGACTGTACATCTTGCTGCTTCGTAGTCATCGCATGCTATGTATGATGACATTCTGACGCAGTTCAAGTGATACTGAGTGAAAACATGGAAGAGTTTGGAGGTTTCGTAGTAAACGTTACAAGAGTAGGGCTTCCACCTGAGGCTCAATTTTGCGAATTTCCGAAGATATTTCCTCATCGATATAGTGTTAAATTGGACGAAATTCGGGACGAGGTTTGCATATTTCACTCCGTTTTGTCTTAACTTGATCTGATGGCTTGCTGTTACAATCGTTAGATCTGCAATGTCGAAAAAAGGTCATGTCATGATGGCGTCAACAATGTCTCGGTTAATTAAAGGGACCGATCGTTTCAGTTTTCTTTCAACGTAGTACGGTAGTTGTAAATTGGCCAGTATAGATTTTACTTTTGTCATGAAGTTTTGTGTCATAATAATATTAATTATTATTATTTAAAAGAACGTTGTAGAGTGAAGCTTAAGAGCAAGGCTGTAGAATCAAACTTGGGCTCGGGCAATGATCTTGGAAAAGAGGACCTCGATAGCTTTCGAAAAAATAACACTCGCAGGTTTTCGTTCTTCATATATGTCACGATATTGGAATATTCTTAAAGTTTCAACATACAGTAAATAAGATTGAACAAGGGAACTATTTGATTGCAATTCCAAGCCTTATAAACGGATAATTTGTTTACTAAGACCGCATTCTCAACGAATTGAGCCAGGCTTTACAAATCCTGAGAACTAAAAATGGCGGACGTACATGAAAGAAAAACCGCCTAATCTTTTAATAGTCTCTCCGCCTCTCACACGCCTCCCCACACGTCGTCCCTGCGGGGTACAGTAATTAAATCTCGGCTCTGAACATGAATATCTCCGTGAATATCTCTGGTGATATTATCTCCATAGATAGTCGATTCATTGCTGCTCTACGGGCCAATTCATTCCTTTTTCGTCTCTGTTTTGAAAGATAATAGAACAGAAGAGCTTTTTTCCTTTGATCGCCTTCAGCCGCCATGCTTTCTTCACCATGAGTTTAACTGATGAGCATGCGCACTTAATATTTCTCAGGTAGCTTCCGCATGGCGAACGGAGCCGAGATTTAATTACTGTACCCCGCAGGGACGACGTGTGGGGAGGCGTGTGAGAGGCAGAGAGACTATTAAAAGATTAGGTGGTTTTTCTTTCATGTACGTCCGCCATTTTTAGTTCTCAGGATTTGTAAAGCCTGGCTCAATTCGTTGAGAATGCGGCCTAACACTACATATCTTTAAGCACTAATGCCCATATTAACCACAAAATCCACAAATTAACCAACACACCGTACAATTATTTAGCACCAACTAAGTGATACCTAGCACTAACATTCATCCACTCTGGTGGTGCTGGTTAATTTGTTAATTATGTGTTTAATATGGGTATTAGTGCTAAAAAATCTGGGGGTAGTGTTTGTAAAAGCCTAATCTGTTTATATATTTTTTATAAGGGATGATTTCTTATAAGCCCAGCAACAGACATTGCTTTTATGTTCACATTCAGCTTCACTGAAATTAGTAGTATGCATACAGTTATTCAAGCTATGTGAATAGTTTATTTACCCAAAAAGTTGAAATAAGAATTAACATTTTACTGCTCTTTTTTATTTCATTTTAGCTGAGAAAGTATTATGATGTAGCAGGAGATGATGCCATTAAGTTAACCTACTTGGATGAGGAGAAAGAAGAGGTGAAATATTCTAGTCACACATAAAAACAGTTTAAAAACTATAGTGCTTCTGTCATTGGATAACTGATAAAGTATGGTATCAGAATAGTTTGTTATCTTTGAAAAATTGACATATTTTATTGATTGATATATTTTCAAGAGCTGTTGTCTCCCGTGTTATCACAAAGAAAATTATTATCACTTGGAGAAATTTGATTATTTCAGGTACATATTGACAGTCAAGAGGAATTGCACGAAGCCTTGAAGGTATCCATCATTAGCAGATCTTTTGTAAACTAAAGTAACAACAATATGGTTAAGCGCTTGTAAAAAGTTGTAATATTTATGTTATGAATTCCTAGGATGAATTCTGCAGTGTTACCAAAGAAAATTTATTTGCTTAAAAATGAAAGATGAAGAAAATCAAGAGTTTTTGTCCAGTTCCTAAAAAGTGAAGCAATAACAGAGTTGGTGTTTGTTTTATCAAGGTGGCACAGAAAGAAGAGGACATCTTGCAGATGAAAATGGAAATTATTAAAGATGGAAAGAAAGCTTCTCAACAGACCATCCAGCCTGACCAAGAACCTTTAGAAGCTAGCAGGTAATTATAGTATTTAGGAACAACAAATCATGTAGGTGTGCATATTTTTAGTACCACCAGCGTATATGCTGGCGGTACTCATGGTTTTAGTCCTGACCCGTCTCGTACAGCTCCGCCGGCTCCTGCGGCTCCGCCGGCTCCTGCGGCTCCGCAGTCGGGCGCCGGAAACAAGTCACCATTACCGCTTCTCCTCCTAGACCGCCAGGACCTGTGTCCCCATCTCTTGGATTTAGGTCACATATAATCTCAACTTGAACACCCTGGTTTTTTTGTCTCTGTCGGTGCATTGGCCTGGGCGTGACACTTGTTGAAACGCACCCTTGTCAAAATTTTTGAAAATTCAAGGCTAAATATCTCCCAAACCAAAGGAATGATGGGAAAAATTACTACAGAAGTCTGACCCAAAGTCATATGTGGAGATTCCAAATATGCCCTTTGATTTGACTTTTGACCTTTTTTTCAAGGTCAAACAAGCCAAAATTTTCTAAAAATGGGAATTTTCTGCAAAAAAATATTTGTTTGTGCTATTTTTTGGAAACTACACAGATCTAAGCTCTCCTGTTACAGTGAGGGGTTACAATTGGGGACTCCTTTCATCTTTGGGAGTTTGGGGTCAATCGGTGCATTTTCACGGGAGAAGCAGCCATTAGATACCAAAACTAAAAACTTGCCTTTATTCTGGAATGGTAAATGCCAGAGACCTTTTGTTCATCTCACTATGTAGAACTTGTCAAGTGCAATACTGGAGGTGGTGTCCATTTTTTTGTTTTCGATATGGTTTAGGCATTGCGCTATATCAAAAATTACAACATCGCAATATGTAGTGGGAAAAATGTTAAATATTCCAAAATTGGCAGAGATAAGCCCATAGGTACTATTGAACTTGAATAGGAAGTTATATACAAGTAATCTAACTGTGACCTTTAAATTGACCTTTGACCTACTTTTCACCATGAACTGAACTTTGCAAATTTTCTAGCCCTTATATCTCCAAAACTGGCAGAGATACACCCATAGTTACTATTGAACTTGAATAGGAAGTTATATACTGATAATCTAACTGTGACTTTTTAATTGACCTTTGACATACTTTTCACCATGAACTGAACTTTGCAAATTTTCCAGCCCTTATATCTCCAAAACTGGCAGAGATACACCCATAGTTACTGTTGAACTTGAATAGGAAGTCATATACTGGCATTCTTATTGTGACCTTGAAATTGACCTTTGACCTACTTTTCAACATGAACTGAACTTTGCAAATTTTCTATCCCTTATATCTCGAAAACTGGCAGAAATAGGTCCAAAGTTACTATTGAACTTGAATAGGAAGTCATATACTGGCAATCTTACTGTGACCTTGAAATTGACCTTTGACCTACTATTTATGATGAACTGCACTTTGCATGTTTCCTGGCCTTCATATCTCCAACATTGGCAAAGAAATGCCCATAGCTACTATTGAACTTATATAGGAAGTCATATACTGTGACCTTGAAATTGACCTTTGACCTACTTTTTTTACCTCAAACTGAACTCTGCATATTTTCTTGCCCTTCATATCTTCAAAACTAGCAGAGATCTGCCCAGTGTTGTCCCTAGGTTTTCTCTTTTGTCAGCATCCGGTATATGCATTACTGATAATGCATTTCAAGGAAAACCAATAGGCCTATTGTCTAGAAAATCACAGGAGTGATCAGTGTTAGGAAAATACAGGTTAATTTGGACATCTCCTTGATTGGACCATTTTAACTGTTATGTTTTTTTTATTTATTTTTTTTTTTTTTCATATTTTGAGAACTCTTGTTTATTGCATTTTATAGAGCTTGTCAAGCACAAGACTGGTGGTGGTGTCCAATTTTTTTTTTTTTTGGGGGGGGGGTCCATACGAATGCGCTTACTCCAGCTGGTGGTACAATATCCAGAGGCGGTATCGCCTCTCTGATCCTCTAGTTGTATCTGGTTTTCTTTGTGTAAAATAAGAACAGATGGGCTAGAGGCAAGTTTTCAGAAAAGAGCTATTTTCTTGCACACCATTTTTAGCCAAAACCATAGTTCGATAGAAAATAAAAACTTGTTTTCAATTACCAAACTGAAATCAGTTAACATATTTTCAATCGCGTCTTTTTTTTTTTTTTCAAAAAAGTTTATTAGATTTGTGAAAAAGTACTTATACAAAAATTTTTAAAAATGTGAAAACGCACACAAAAAAGAAAAATTCAAACTTGCCCAAACCTAGAAGCTCACAAAGGGAAACTTTGTGTTTTCATTTTTGGTTTATTTTATTTACAAAAAGATATCTTTAAGACTTCTTTTTAAGACTTGATAATTTTCTTATCACTTTTAGTATTGTTAGAGAACATGGATTGTTTCATAATATGTGCAATGAGGGCCAGGTGTTTTAATGTTGTGTTCCTTTTTCTATGCTAGTTCTGCAAAGAGCGTAGTGATGGAAGAATCCAGCACTCAGACGGAGATGGACCTAAATCATGACAGGGTAGGTTATAATTGATCAGAAAAATAAAGGTTTTGAAATATTAGCATAAAAAATTACTCAGTTTTATTTTGTGTTTCCAAAATCATAATTGATCAGAAAAATAAAGGTTTTGAAATATTAGCTTAAAAATTACTCAGTTTTATTTTGTGATTCCAAAATCAATCAAAAACAAATTCCAGACCCATAATGCAGTTTATTTATTTTGTTGAATTCCAGATTCGTAAGAAAAAGCGCAAATTTCGGGACCACTATGATGGCTTAGCCGCAGAAGTTGGAAAAATATGTGATGACAGTGTGATTGCCAAAGCTGCCAAGAAACCAATGACAGCCTCTGAGTCAGACTCTGAAGATGCCACTTGCTCAGTGCCGTTGCAGGCCCCTGGGTCTCCTAGGTTCTTCCCTGGGGAGCCAGGAGACCAACAACCCCCAGCCTGGTTCCATGGATACATGAAAATGGTAAGAAAACCTCGTGATTCAATTGCTGTGCTGCTTTGAAATGAAGTTGAAAGAGGTTGTTGTGAATTTTTCTTGCTATATGTAAATTTGTCATATTGGATAAATTGAAAATGAAAGTCCTTGATGCTTTCCTCTGTTTCATTTTGAGTGAAAAAACGATGAGAAAGCACAATTTGTAAATTAAAAGTTGGTAAAGTGAGTTAATGTGTTACTTCTTTTGATTTAGTTCAAGAATGCAGTGGTTACAGAAGTGACCCGTAAAGTAACTCGTAGAGTAATGAACCAGGTAAAGCGTACCTTGAAGCAGGGAGACCAGAACACTACAGATTCTGAACAGCAGGACACCCAGTCAGGTATACCAGGTGTTCACTTTAAAAAGCATACATATAGCACTGAGTGTTTATATCCAACTTCTTGCATTGATTGTCTGCCTCAGGAATTGTGAACTTTTACCATGACACAAAAGCTGAGTTATTTGAAAGACTTAGTAGTTAGTACTGTGCCATGATCCTTGTGTGTGCGTGCATGCATTTGTACATGCATGTGTTACTGAAGCCAGTTATTTGAAAAATATTCAGTGGTGCATTTATTTTTTTTGACATCCAAGTTGAAAAATGGTCACTCTAAAAGCTATGTAAAAATTATCTTGTGCAAATTTGAAAGTTTCATTTAATATTCAGATTAGTTGGTTATGTTGTAGCTATTACTGCACACTGTGTGTACATACTTTCAGGAGTGAGCCACTTTCCCATGGGAGGAGATGAAGGAGAAGGAGAAGAAGACCTCACCACAGTGCTGAGTGCTTTTGAGAGCATCAGGCCCAGGTAAGTGTTAGTGCACAAAGTGACCATAAAAATCAGACCCATTCCAGTGGAGACTACATGACGTAACACAAAGGTCTTTTCAGCCAAGACCTTTTTACTGAGAAATTGTGGAGTTCTGTGATTTTTAATTCAGTTCTTCATGTAGTCCCGGATTCGAGGTCGATAAGCGTAACTGCCATGATAAATATTTTTTTCCCCAAAAATCCAGGCTCATGTTTGTCTTTTAGTTTATGAGAACTAGTAGTAATTAACATTTGTATGTGGCAGAGGCTGGGAGAGGAAGTGGTTGTGGGGACAATATACTTGTAGTTTGCATTCTGGTGGTACATTAATGGTGGCCAACATAAAATAGACATCTGTATAAGACCAACCTTTCTTGTGCCCAACTTTAGTGGATGTGATAGGATATAAGACCAAACCTGCCTATGTTACATAAGTTTCTGGTCTACTATTGTTCTGGTAGTGTGTACTGGCACTGGTTCCTTTTGACCAGATGTGAGATATTTATGGTCATAATACATACATGACTAAAAGTGATTAATGGTGAAAAGTCTATGTTGCTTACTTGCTGCATAAAGGGACAGCAAAATCTAACATGGTGATGGTCTTTCTCTTAGTTCCTTAAAGGACACTGCAAAAAATAAGTGAAATAGGGCAACTGATGTAAATACTGAGCACATTTTTTCTAATTAATTTTTTTGGGGGTAATTCTCAAAGTAAAGTTAGTAAACAAAAATAGGAAGTTGTTACCCACATGCGAGTCATTAGGAGAATGAAATGACAGCATCTTGTTAATAATTAAACAGATAAATAGTAATTCTCTTATATCAGTAGCAGTGTGGCATGCTATTTTAATGATTTATTGCTGTCCTTAGATTGCATTACTATATTTAACTCTGTGTAGCATGGGATGTTGACTCATCAGTATCAGATGAAAGTGAACAGTTTGTAAACATTTCTGATTAGTTGCATATTGACTTGACAGTATTTTAAGATGAAATGAGATGAGGACTATTAAATACGACTTAGATTAGGGTATGTCATCGTTCCTAATATTCATTAGATAGTCTTTCTTATAAGCTTAATATAATAAGTCACAAAGTTAAGTTAGTCAGGACAAATATGTTTTCTTAATTCAGGTTGAGAAGTTCAAGACTTGCCAAAAGATTGGAAAAATTCAAACAAAAGGAGCTTCGACGTCTGCAGAAACGCAAGAGGCGTGTTGAACGCATGCATCGTGGAAGTGACGTGCCAGAGGAAAGAGAGTCTGCTTGTAAACGCGAACGCCTGGATTTACCGCAGTTCAGAAGACAGTTGTAAGTCCATAATTTTAACATTTTCATTAATTGCTAACTTCTGTTATAAACTGTGAAAGCATTTGACCTTATGATACCACAATGTGTCAGACATCTCAGTAGTTTTGAATTTTCATATATTTTTTATAACAGTCTGCCATTGGAAGGTTAGTTTCTGATTGGATGATGATATCATAAAAAAAAAAGGTGCACATCATTTTATACATGTTTTATTTGGTGTTTGTAAAAACGCACTTGATACTAATGTATCATTTGCCTTTTTTACTCCAAACAGGAGCAATATGATGAGCATTATCTATGTTTCTTTATGTTTCTGATTTCAGCAAAATGGACTGCCAGTTTGTGAGTGATGAGACCATCCCTGATGACACCATTCTGTCTCCAGGGACCAAGTTTGTGAAGAAGTGGAAAGTCAAGAACACAGGGAATGGGAGCTGGACTCGCAACACCAAGGTAATAATATGGAGAATCTGCAGCTTTTTAAAAGACCTTTAACCAAGATTTTTGCAGGGCATGTGAGTTTTCTGAGACACTTGGAGTGGATCTTTTGTGTTAGTGTAATGAGTATAATATTATATAGATTGGAATAGGCCATTGTAGGTTACATCATATTATGTGTCTTTTGATAATATCAACAATAAAAATATTTTGTATCTTCGTTTCAGCTGTTTTTAATTTGGGGCAGCATTCCAGCTGTAAGCTCTGAAGTGGCAGTGCCTCCAGTACAGCCTGGGGAAGAAGGGCTGCTCACAGTGGAACTCGTTGCCCCTGAAACCCCAGGTTAGTAGAACTGTTGAAGGCCTTGCATGTCTTGACACTTATTCCTTACTGTCAGCCAATTTTAAAATGGACAGTGGCATCCAGTACTTTGCCTTTTATGAAAACTTGTTATGCATATGCAAAGAAAACTAGATGGTTGTTGAAATAACCTGTTTTATGATTTCCTTGATAATCACTCATGTTCAGAGTTATTGAAATGGGAATGATGATCATTCCAGGCAATTACCAGTCTCACTGGCGCCTCCAGCATGATGGTGTGAGGTTTGGGCACCGAGTCTGGTGTAGTATTATGGTAAAGGAGAGAGAGATCCTAGAGACCAACACCCAGTGTACACACAATGGTGTGAGAATACCAGTAAGTAGAATAATACACTTCCAGGGCAGCATAAGACATATCCAGATTAGAATACAATACAGATCAATTTTCTAATGTTTTTGTGACAGTAATAAGTGACACTAACTTGGGAACAAAAGTATTAGTGAAACAGCTACGTTTCACTCTCGTTACCCGTCAGCCTGTTTGCATTCATTGTGACAAGACTTGCTCCATATGCAGCACCAATTAACACTGATGTCTTCTTTTCAGTCCTTGGTGAAGGCTTGTACCTCTGTGTGTGGACCAGACCAGGGAGCAGGCACAGAGAATGTGACCCCTGAACCAAGCCCTGCCCACATCCCTGTGACCCTGGCACCCATCCAGTTGCCTTGTATCGAGACCCTTAACATCCAGGATGATTTGCAGGAACAAGACCAGAATAACAATGAGGCACCAGGTAGTTATTGTACCTCTGAAACCATGTTCAGAGCAGTTTGAAGAGAATATGCTTTACTTATAACTTCAGAGGATAATTGCTACATTGTCACCCACCATTCCCGACCCCTGTTATAGTCTCTCTTTGATCCCTGAGCAAAATAGCCAGCAAGATTTATGAGGAGAATTGTAATCTGATATGCGTTTTGGCAAGGAGACAGATTTCTAACTGAGAGGGTTTTATGTCCAAGATGTATAGAGCCATTTTTGGTCTTAGACTTGTGGTGAATGCGAACAATTAATGTAACCTGTAAATTGATACATAAGTGTCTACATTTAATCAAATGAAAAGAGTGAAAGAAAGAGATATGGTTATTTAGTAAAATGTCAGATATAAGGGATAAGAAGTAATCAAAACAAGTCCTTTTCTTGGATTAAAACATTGTTTTCACCATGTGGCCTTTGCATCATTTCAGATGTGGTTGATGTGATTGCCTTGGACAGCTTTAGTGAGTGTTCTGATGGTTCTAGCTCTCTGGATGATTTCTACATGGTTCCACTCCCTGCCTGCTTTGACACCTCGGTTCCACTGGACAAATCTATCTCTGGGGCAAGTTTGGCAGGTAAATGAGAATATGATTTTTAAGGGGTGGTCAGTTACTTACTTACATTATTGCTAAAGAATACAGAAATGAGAGTGATCAAGATTAGCGAGAACTATTTGTTATTACGGTGCATCATCTTCCTATTCCTAGGTGAAATCACCAGCCCCAGTGCTCGTCTTATTTGTCTGAGTTCAGAAGAAGAAGAGGAGGAAGAAGGTGCAGCAGCCCTGCCTAGCTCTGAGCTAGATGTCCAGGTGATAAGCTGCACCCAGGGGATGGCAGCCCTGAGCAGCAGAGATTCCAGTGAAGAAAGCACAGATGATACAACTGGTCAGGGTGCCAGTGACCTGCAGCCTGCTGTCAGTGAAGAGTCTTCTTCCCAGGGTGGTGACAGTCCCAGTGTAAAAGACACCAGGTCTGGGATTACCCGTAAAGATTCCAACCCTTTTAAACTTGGTGTTGATGTCCCTGGGTATGCATGCCGACAGGATACTGATGTTCCACCTAGTGCAGAAGCAACTGAAAAAGTTGAAGTACCACCACCACCACAAGATGATGATGATTCTTCTCAGCATGGTGAAGATGCCACTCAGAGGAAAGAGGAATTGTCAAGTGAGGGCGCTGCTGCAGCAGGGGGTGCCCCCAGAAGAATGAGCAGAAGACAGAGACAGGCAAGGTATGGTAAATGCAAAGTATAGTCTGTCACATATATATTTGGTTTGTGCTCCTTAACAGCAGAGGAAAATTTAAATTTGTATTTTTGGAGAAAAAGTGTAAATAAAGGTTTTTGAAAAAAGAAAATCAAATTAGATGAAATAATGCTGAAGACAGAGAATGTATGTAGAATGTACTTTTAATTTTCAGTAAAATTGGAGGAAAACATGAGTAGAATGCATTTGTAACAATATGTTTGTTGCTGGTGAATTTTTCAGCCTTACTGAAATAGCCAGCAATCTTAGTGAAGCAGCCATAGAGTTGGCAGCCAAGACTGCAACCCAGGCATATACCACAGCTAGAGAAGTATTTTTTACATGGCAAGGAAAGAATGCTAAGCCAGTGAGTGGGACTTCTTTATTTTGTTATCTCTCATGTGAGGAAAGAAAATCGGGATCAATATAGATTTTGGTTTAATTTTTTATCAGTTTTAAAGTTATCAAATCTCTTTAATTTTGTTTCTGTGTAATTATCTTGTGTAATTTAGAAAATGATTTTCTATTTAGGGAACTGGCCAGTCTTTTGCTGCTGAGTGGACACCACAAGAAAATGACTACACTCCTCCAAAGAATGACTACACTCCCCCACAGAATGACTACACTCTCCCGAAGGGTGACTACACTCCCCCACAGAATGACTACACTCCCCCGCAGGATGACTACACTCCCCCGCAGGATGACTACACTCCTCCACAGAATGACTACAGTCCACCTGAAAGTGATTACACTCCCCCAGCATCAACTTGGACACCCCCACCAGAATGGACTCCCCCTAAACCCAGCACACCCATGGATCAGTTGATTAACATGGGTTTTGGGAATAGAGCACAGAATCAATACTTGTTAGAGAAACACAGTTATGACGTGCAAAAAGTGGTAGAGGAATTGGTGAATGATGCCAATGCCTGGTAATAGATAAATCGGATGTGCAATGTGCCCTTGGCATGGAACTTGAGTGTTTATCCCCTGTATTGGATATGAGATTTATCTAAAACAAAACCCTTATTATTCTAGATTTACTATTAAACACTTATTCCAAAGCTGAACGAGAAATAAACAACTGAACACTTATGTTAGTTGCTTATCCAGGTAATCAGTGTTGCTTATAACCACAGGTCATTTTATAAGATGGCCTTAAGTCTGTGTGAATAGTGGGTGGTTGCTATTCCAAGCAGCGGTGAAATGTACACTATATGATAATGGTTGTTAAGTAGAATTCTTTTAGTAGATTTCTTTTTAGATCATGTGTATGTTGTAATTATTGCCTAAATTGAAACAGAGCATTATACAATATTAAGTTGTTTCAAGTTTGGTAATGTTTCTCTTTGAGGAGTTCCAAATAATTCCAATGATGTGTTTCTAAGTTAATAAGCAATAATGTGCATCTCACACTTGGATAAAAAAGTTGGTTTGTTGAAAACACCTATCATATAGGAGTTGTTACACATTTTTCACAATGGCAAGTTGACTGAACTTTGACAGTTTTGAGATTTTTAATTTATACTTTCAACAACCATTTTGCTAGAAAGTAATGTTTATATTGATTTGTAAATTTTCTTTGTTGTATATCTAAGGTGGAACTAATAGCAGTTTTCCAGCAAAGAAACAAGTTAAAATATATGTACTTGATAATTTATCAAAATAAAACTTAAGGTTAATTGGGGAAAGGACAACAGAGTAAGTTTGTGCATTTTAACTTATGCAGTACAATTAATCATTTTGTTTATGTAGAACAAGTTGTGAAATTTATTGGAGGAAATGAAGATGGTGAAGGTTTGTGTGATAGCTTGTATGATTTCTCATTTTCTCTTGTACATAATCGTACAAAAACATTAACATTGCATGGAGTGGAAGTTGGCAAGTATGCTTGGGACATGTAGGCTTGAATGGAGAATAAAACTTGAAAATTCTTCTGTTTTTTTTTAAATATATAATCTAGATGTAAGTTGATATGTAAATTCAATGATGTGAAAGAAAGAACTTAATATAAGCTTTTTTTTTCATCTGACAATAGAAATGACTGATGATGTGAAATAATCAAGTTGGTATTACCACAAAATTTATTTTCCACAGAAAAGAAAAAAAATCCAACAAGAACAAAATAAAACAAACCATTAATACACTGAAAATAGAACAGTTCTTTTTATAACAAATGATTACCAGCTAAAATCTTGGTTGTCTTAAATGTAAATGTGTGCATCAGTTTTCCAAAAAAAAAAAGAAGTTGATATGATTGACAAAACTGCTCATGGAAGAAACATGCATAGAAAATGTAAATATATCATATTGCTACTTGCTAATGTAAATGCTTTGACCAGTGAGCTTCTAGGTTTGATTTGTGAATGCCTAACATCTACAATATTTCACATGAGATTACAGAAAAGAAGTTGCCTACATTTTCCAAACTCAAACATCCAGTTACAAATGTCTTCACAAAATAATGGTGTTTTTAAAGCAAAGTTGCAATCTAACAGCAAGGGCTGAATGCTGGTTAGGATCATCTCTCCAGTCCTATATATATGACACAAAAGACACTAAAAAAGATGCCATATCACATACACCTCAAAATGAAACTGCAAGAGATACAGTCAATAGCTCTTGTCTTCAAACTTCCTTGGGATTCAGTGTCTACTTTCAGAACTGCTACAGTAAAACCCACTAAATATCACATTCTTATCAGTAAATGGAACCCGTTTCCATGTAACACCCTAGTTAAACTTTTATATTAAAATATTCCTCCTAATTAGTGTCATATTTAATTTAAGTCCTCCAATGAGAACACGTGGGCTACCAGCGGCCCATGTTGCTTGCCAAGCCAATGGCAGCCAGCACTGGAGCAGTGTAGTAATGGGTTACCTAAGCTACCATTTCATTCTGTCTAAACCCCATGTAATAGTTTTTAAAGAAGATGGCAGCAACATTTATAACACTTAGTGGTAGATTTGCTAGAACCCTTCTGATTAAAGACATTTCATATTGGTTAATAAATAGAAGTTAAAAACACTCACATGCAATATATATAAGTGAACAGTGGAAGTAATCCAATTCTATATCCATTGCATTATTTACTAACCAGCATCACCAGGCTCCCGCCACCTATTTCCATTATAAAAATCCATCTATAATTAATGTCCTGGGCAGCTGGTTAAATAGTTCACAGATTTGGGACATTGGGTTAAAATTCAACTCGACAGGAGAGGTGCTTGAGCACCTCTAAAATACTGATTATCTGTCTTGTAGGTGCACCAGATCACAGGATTCTTTTGAGAATTGAATTACAAATATCAACTGTCTCATCATTAACCAGGACAATGTCAAACAATCCTTTGTAGGTTTCAAGTCTTTCTTCAATCTGGAATACAGAAAAAAATAACATTACACTAGATCTGCAAAAATTATGAAAAATGTGATATATTATGAAAAAAAAAAAAATCACACAACATAATATTTTACTCATCAGAATCACAGTCAAAATTACTGGAACTATACCTGAACATACCGGTAAGTATGTTTTGTTGAAGGTGAACAGAGTAACAACATCATATAGTCAAAAAATATATCAGGCACAAACTAACTTCTTGATACCAAATGCAAATTTTATTTCGATGACCCCAGTGACATTTAAGTGCAGTTCATGGTAAACAATGTACCAAGTCATCCAAGAGCTCTATGAGAGGCCCTGGAGGGGGGGGGGGGGGTTGGCTTACACTCTTTACAACACTATAGATAGTAACAAAACCATAGCAGATTACTCACATTAGTATTGAGGAAGCCAATATTCAACTTGCATGGTTCCACGTCATCTGTAGTGGCACCATCTGCCATGTGTAGGTCACCAATAGAGTCGCCCATTAGAATAACATTAGGTCTATGGCTTAGATTCTCAAAGTAGTCAGAATTGTGGATGGCATTTTCATTCTTATTGAAAACATGGATCATTTCTCCTTTGAAACCAACACAAACACCCTAAGTGGTCAAGAAAATGGTTCATAACCATTAACATCTTGCCTAATGTGGGACTACTAGTATTTCCCTTTTCTTTCAATACACTGTCAATTTAAAACGCAAACACTTATGTATGTTGCAAGCTTTTTTTTTTTTTTTAATTCTTCCAGTTGTAGAAATGTTCGGGCTCATTAAAAAAGTTCAAGTTAAAATACCTTTTCAAAATGTTTACAATGTTCAAAATAAAAGGATCTTGTGCGACTAATTTTGCCCTACCTGGTGATTAAAGTCCATATAATTAGAGACAATTTTGATGTTTTCATGTAGAGTAGACTGCTGCTGTACAATCTCCTCTATGATGTCCCCTAGACCTGCAGAGAATATTAGTAGTGGAACCTGGTGCTTGTGCAGCTGATTAAACATCCATGTACATCCATCCCTAAAGAAATAATACATCATACTTACTAAAAGCTATTCCATAACCATTTGTCACCAGCAAGAGCAGTATCATACAAATTTAACTGAGCTTTTATTCAATTGCTACCCACAATTTCTGGGTAAATTTTTAATTAGTTCTCATAAATTCTCAACAATTCTATTAATTTGAACAAATAGCCTGCATCTAAATCCTGGATATAAACATAACAAATAAAAGCATTATCAAATTAACATTATCAAAATAAAGTCAATATCATTTTTACCTAGAAAAGTACTCAGAGAGTGTAATCCTGCCCAGACAAACAAATAAGTAATAAATTACCATTAATTAACTAGAGGATCAGAGAGGCGATACCGCCTCCGAATATTGTACCACCAGCTGGAGCAAGCGCATTCGTATGTACCCCCACATACACAAAATAAGGGACACAGCCCCCAGTCTTGTGCTTGACAAGCTGTAAACATGCAATCAACAAGAATTTTCAATATATGCAAAAAATATATGAAACTAAAAATGGTACAATCAAATTTAAGTTCATTGTAAGGTAGGTGAAAGCTCATTTTCAAGGTCACAGTAAATTGCCAGTATATGACTTCCTATTCAAGTTCAATAGTAACTATGGACCTATCTCTGCCAGGTTTGGAGTTAAAAGAGAAAGAAATTAGCAGAGTTCAGTTCATGATAATAAGTAGATCAAAGGTCAATTTCAAGGTCACACTTAGATTGCCAGTATATGACTTCCTATTCAATTTCAATAGTAACTATGGACCTATCTCGCTAGTTTTGGAGATAAAAGGGAAGCAAAATTTGCAAAGTTCAGTTCATGGTGAAAAGTAGGTCAAAGGTCAATTTCAAGGTCACACTTAGATTGCCAGTATATGACTTCCTATTCAAGTTCAATAATAACTATGGACCCATCTCTGCCAGTTTTAGAGATAAAAGGGAAGCAAAATTTGCAAAATTCAGTTCATGGTGAAAAGTAGGTCAAAGGTCAATTTCAAGGTCACAGTAAGATTGCCAGTATTTGACTTCCTATTCAAGTTCAATAGTAACTATGGACCTATCTCTGCCAGTTTTGGAGATAAAAGGGAAGCAAAATTTGCAAAGTTCAGTTCATGGTGAAAAATAGGTCAAATGTCAATTTCAAGGTCAAAGTAAGATTGCCAGTATATGACTTTCTATTCAAGTTCAATAGTAACTATGGACCTATCTCTGCCAGTTTTGCAGATAAAAGGGACTAAATGTTATAATTTTGGAGTTACCATAATGTGCCATAAATTTCCTACAGAAAAAAATTAATTAAAATAAAGAAAAGGTCATTTTGGTCAAAATTTTTGGAATGGGAGATGCTCTGAAGTTCCAGGTGTTCAAATTTCATGAAATAATGTCATTTTTGACCACAAGTTGTCTGCTTTGCCAAGCCTAATGTATTATTTTTCCGGAGTTCAAAATTTATTATCCATTACCGTACTGCACATTTTGCTTTCACCACCAATATGTATTTTTTGATACAGCATAACTTTAGAGATAAAAGGGAAGCAAAATTTGCAAAGTTCAGTTCATAGTGAAAAGTAGGTCAAAGGTCAATTTTAAGGTCACATTTAGATTGCCAGTATATGACTTCCTATTCAAGTTCAATAGTAACTATGGACCTATCTCTGCCAGTTTTGGAGATAAAAGGGAAGCAAAATTTGCAAAGTTCAGTTCATGGTGAAAAGTAGGTCAAAGGTCAATTTTAAGGTCACATTTAGATTGCCAGTATATGACTTCCCATTCAAGTTCAATAGTAACTATGGACCTATCTCTGCCAGTTTTGGAGATAAAAGGGAAGCAAAATTTGCAAAGTTCAGTTCATGGTGAAAAGTAGGTCAAAGGTCAATTTTAAGGTCACATTTAGATTGCCAGTATATGACTTCCCATTCAAGTTCAATAGTAACTATGGACCTATCTCTGCCAGTTTTGGAGATAAAAGGGAAGCAAAATTTGCAAAGTTCAGTTGATGGTGAAAAGTAGGTCAAAGGTCAATTTTAAGGTCACATTTAGATTGCCAGTATATGACTTCCCATTCAAGTTCAATAGTAACTATGGACCTATCTCTGCCAGTTTTGGAGATAAAAGGGAAGCAAAATTTGCAAAGTTCAGTTCATGGTGAAAAGTAGGTCAAAGGTCAATTTCAATGTCACATTTGGATTGCCAGTATATGATTTCCTATTCAACTTCAATAGTAACTATGGACCTATCTCTGCCAGTTTTGGAGATAAAAGGGAAGCAAAATTTGCAAAGTTCAGTTCATGGTGAAAAGTAGGTCAAAGGTCAATTTCAAGGTCACAGTAAGATTGCCCCTATATGACTTCCTATTCAACTTCAATAGTAACTATGGACCTATCTCTGCCAGTTTTGGAGATATAAGGGACTAATTGTTTTAATTTTGGAGTTACCATAATGTGCCATAAATTTCCTACAGAAAAAAAATTAATTAAAATAAAGAAAACATCACTTTGGTCAAAATTCTTAAAATAAGAGGTGCTCTGAAGTTCCAGAAGTTCAAATTTGATGAAATAATGTCATTTTTGACCACAAGTTGTCTGCTTTGCCAAGCCTTATGTATTATTTTTCCAGAGTTCAAAATTTATTATCCATTACCGTACTGCACATTTTGCTTTCACCACCAATATGTACTTTTTGATACAGCGTAACTTAAAAACCGTATGGAATACAAAAAAACGGAGACCACCTCTAGTGTTGGGCTTTACATGCTCTACAAAATGCAAAAAAGAATGGGTCTCTAGCATTAA